>NW_023502093.1:0-410211 GCF_013396075.1 Fusarium subglutinans | reverse complement strand
GATTATATTAACTAAAACTAGATAATAGTATAAATAGATATATATAGAGAGAATAATAAATTTAAAGAGAAGATAGAATACCTATATTTTATAGCGCTTACAGCTATTAAGATTATTAATAATACTGCTTCTAAGTTATAAAAAGAAGTAAGAAAAAGATATAACTATAAAACTTAGTAGAAGAAAGCTAAAGAGAAATAGTTCTAGAGCCTTATGGAAAAGGAGGCCTAGATACTAGTTAAATGCCTAAAAGGAGTTTAAGTTCTTGATAGTAAATGGGTTTATAATATTAAGTATCTTTAGGAAGAAGAGCTATACTTAAAAGCTTAATAGGTAGTTTAAGGTAATTAGAAGAAAGGAGACTATAAGACTAGTAATCTCTATATAGCTATTATATATATAGCTTTAGTCTAAGTATTTTTTATAATAATTACAGTACTTAGATATAAGCTTTAATAATATAATGCTATTATAGTATTTCTTAACTTAAAGACTTATAAAGAAATCTATATAGTTTAACGATATAGATATAATAATAGCAGTAAAAGAGTTTGTAAGTTATAGAAGGCTCTTTACAGATTGTTAGTATTACTAGTTTAGTAGTTTTAATTAGTAATAAAGCTGCTAAAGTTAATTAGCTTTAAATAACTTAATATAAAAGTCTATATCTTTTTAAGAGATAATAGAGTAATTATTATACTCTATGTTAATAATATAGGTATTAGAGCGCCTACTCTTTTATATACTAATAAAGTTATTAATAAAATCTTTATACTTTTTAAAGTTAAGAAGCTAGGAAATATAAAAGACTTTCTAGGACTCTAGATTATCTGTAGTAGATCTAATTAAAGAATTTATATTTATTAGTTAAAGTTTATAAAGAAGATTTTAAAGAAATTTAGTAAGGGAAAGCTTAACCTAGTTAAAATACTATAGCCTTCTAAGGCAAAGATTCTAGATAATTAGAAGATAATAAAAGCTGTTATAATAGCAAATAAATAGCTATAGAGAACTAGAAGTCTTAACTATCTGTTAATAGGAATATAACCTAATATTATATATACGGTATAGAAGCTATTTAAAGCTAATATAAACCTAATAGCAGAATACTTAAAGATTATAAAGCATTTATTTTAGTATTTATAGGGAATAAAGGACTATAGAATTTATCTTAGAGGAAAGTATAACGTAAAGGACTTAAAGCTTTGAACCTTTACAAATACCTTATTTATAGATAATAAAATGTTACGATATTCTATAGCTAGCTATATAGTAATGCTTAGTAATAGTCCTATGTTCTAGAAAAGTAAGAAGTAGTTACTAGTAATAACTTTAATAACTAAGGCAAAGTTTATTAACCTAATACTAGTAAGATTATTATTATTATAGATTAGAAATATCTTAAGTTAAATAAAGATACTATAAATAATACTCTTACTGTTATATATAGACTTTTAGAATGCCTAGGAGATAGTTTTAAATAAATATAATTAGGTAAGAATATAATATATTAATATCTAATATAAATAGATTATCTAGTAAACTAAGATAGGTTATTTTAACCTTTAGTATATTAGAATATAGGAAATAGTAGCTAATAGACTAATAAAGCTACTAGAAATATAAAATTATAAGGAATTCTTGCGTTAACTTAATATAAGAAAGCTAGTAAAGAATTGATTAGAAGAAAAATAGATTATAAAAGAAAATAAGGTTATGAAGTAAGGAAAATACTAAGAAGAAGGCTATAAAGAGCTATAATGTATAATAAGATAGCTTTACTTAACCCGTAGATTAGGCTATGGGGTGGTGTTGAGATATGTGCCTTAGGCCCTTAGGCCCCCACATCTCTATATGTAGCCTGACCACAGGATCCTAGCTAGAGAATACACACACACCTCTTCGAGCCCAAACCCCCTTTGATAGTCTGTAGGAAGCCGAGGGTCAATAAAAGATAAAGGGTGATGAGAGTGCCAAAGATCCCGAGCGCTTCGTCATCTGAGATGTAGGTATGCAGGAACCGAAATTGACAAGAAGGGGAGCATGAGAGAGAAACTGTGCACACAGCGAGGTAGCAGTAACAACTTGGATGAAAGAACAAGTGACGTGAAGAAATCAAGAGGCACGGCAAATAAAAGGAAAAGGATCGTTGACTCACTTTGGCGCTGACATTGTGGTTGATGAAGATGGCCGAAGAAGAAAAGAGAGATGAAATCGTCACTTGCAGATGTTGCTGCTAAGAATGAAAAAGGGAAGGAATACATCGTCAGCTTGCGGTTACCTAAGGTAGGTACCGTTGTTGTTGATACCTTAGAGAAGGAAAGAGCCCTCTCAGGCACTTACTTAAGCTCATCAAGAGCTTGTTCGCAATCTGCCGATAGAGGCAATATTGTTTCGGGTCTGACACAAAGCTTCCACAGCAAGTGATAATCTTCATCAACTGGTAATTTTACTCCATTTGCTTGCGTGACCTGTATAAATAAATAAATAAAAATAAGCTTTAGGATCATTTTAGGATTATTTTATAAAGTATTATTATAATTTAGAAGGGATTTCCTTATATTTAGGTTATTAAGTCTTAATTTAGATACTATTATCCTAAGCTTATAATAATATCAGGGTTCACATTGGATTCCTTGGTGAGGGCGTCAATAGGCAAGGTAGCTCTGGAGCTCTCTCGGCCAACTACTTTTAATATTGAGTTCCCCTGTATTGACTTGTTCATTATCCCAGAGAATAACACGGCATAAAGTATTACAAAATTACAAATCGTCTACCTACTTTGGATAGCTGTTCTTCTCTTTCACGGACAGGTATATTGCATTGATGTCTCTTCTTAAACATGGAGGGGATTATTCGCATAAGAGCGCCATTAGATAAAGCCCTGCTCTCGTCACTTGTTTTTTGCCGCCAACTGACTCATCAAATGTCACAATCGACCGATGCCTCGAAATTGCAGAACTCATATTATACAATTCTCATCATAGGTAAATCATGTGCTCATATGTATATACTCAGGTGCGCCTTGTTTTGTCCTGTCCCAATGTCCATTACCAATTCCGATTCTATATCCAAGAAATCATAACTTCATCATAGAGCTCCTGCTTATAACAGAGCAGCGGCAAGAATGAATGCGACAGCAGCAGCACCCATTGAGTTGAGCTGCTGAGCACCGCTGCCAGGCAAAGGAGTGGTGGCAGAACCACCGTTGCCGGAGGTGGAAGAAGAAGTGGGGACAAGAGAAGTGGGAGTGCTAGGCGCGACAGGCACAGTTCCGTTGGTATGGTTACCAGTTGCGAAAGAAGGGCTGACGAAGCGGTGCTCGACATTGCCGGACGCATCGTTGCTACGGCTGACCAGAGTTCCCTTCTTGCTCTTCTCATCGCAGCTGAGGTCATAAAGGGGCTTCTCGGTCAACCCGGAGCCAATGACGCCAAAGCTGGGGTTGGGAGTCTGAGGAGCAGAATCCTGGAGTGTATACCACCAGACATTAATATCTCCAAACATGGGACAACCGACATCCTCGTAGAACGTGCGAGCATTCTCGGTAGAGGGAACAGCCTTGCCATATGTCTTGCCGCTGACGGGCCATCCGGTCTCAGTGACCCAGATCGCCTTGCCCTTAGCAACAGCCTTGACTTCATTCCAAGCAGCCTTGAAGAGGTTTGCACCCTCTGAGATGGGGTTGTTCTTGGTATCTTCGAAGTAAGGATAAGCATCCATGCCAAGCCAGTCACAGGCCTCAATGACAGCATTGTTGGAAGCATTGGCATATGCGGTCCATGTATCGACATGACCGATGGGGACAGACTCGAGGCAAGTACCCTTGATAGCAGCACGAGTCTGCTTGATGTAGTCGACGAGGACATCAGGGCTGGCACCCGGGTTCTCGTTTGCCTTGATACCAGTTGGGGAAATGCGGTAGAGATCCTCACTTCCAACAGAGATACCAGCGACAAGGTTGTCAAGTTGTCCACAGTATTGGTCGACAGTGTTCTTAAGAGCGGCGATCTCGTTGGCGAAGCCGTCACCAGAAGCCCAGAGACCAAAGAGCAGACTGGTCTTGGTCTTGATGGCAGCAGGAATAGCAGAGATGGGCTGATTGGTTGAACCACCCTGAATCATGGTGTAGAGGCGGGCACTGGTGAAGGCGCCACCGGTGCCCTCGAGGCCAGCGGCGGTCTTGAACTCGTTCTCAAAGTCGGACTGAGCCTTCACTGTCCCATCTGTGAACGTGGAACCATAGTTGAAACCCTGGAACGCAGCGCTTGCCGAGCCTGCGAGGGCCATTGTGAGGAGAATGTTGATGGAAGGCATTGTGACTGATGGTATGGTAATAGTGTAACACAAATACAAGAAACTCTGGACTATGGTAACGAGAGTATGTCCTTAGAAAAAAGAGAAAGGTACAAGAAAGAAATATGGAAGATGGACAGCAAAGAAAGAGAGACGGAAATGAGATTGTCTTAAGAAAGTGAACAACAACTAGATCGAAGACACGTCGAAGACGAATAATTCTACGTACTCATGCAGGTACACGCAGACACGCACGCATCCGAGCCAATTCGAGGCCTGATCGAGGCAGACTCTGCACTCAACTTGCATAGTTACTACAAGAATACAAGGTCACTTACGAATCCACATAGCGACCCAGTGGCAACATAGGTCCATATCAAGTCTCTCCGTCGGTCCGTCAGTTGTTGAGGTGCACTCATCAGTTTCCCGATCAGTCGTCGATAAAAAGTCTAACACGCCACTCGCGGGATAAAAGAAAGACCAGGACGTGTCACTCCCTTACACTGTGTTCGTGGTGAACTTGTAGTGCGAAATATGTGGTTAAGCATCGAGGCAGCCAGTGTGAGGAAGTTTGTGTAAGTGTGGATTCGGCTTCGTAGACTTTCGATCGAAGGACGCCATGAAAAGTCAAATCGGGCTAAGGATGCGCATTTTGCCGATAGCCGTTGGCCGTTGGCAACGACAAAAGAAACGGCCAGAAGAACTTTCGAGGCGATTAGCTACAGAGATGACTTTTTGATCAGGAATGGAAGCAGCCCCAGAGAATGGTGATGAGACAACCCAAAATAGCAACCATGTCAGTTACCCCGGGAAGAAGATTCCGGGGAGCATAACCGTGTCTTGGCTTTGGCTAAGATCTTGACAGCGGCTCCTGAAACATGACCATTTAATTACATACAATACCATCAATACAAGCAGGGATACCGATGGTAGCATTACAGCGCAAGTCTCCAGGCCATTGCAAAGTAACCTGGATCAAAAATAAGCTTCATTTTCTTAACTCGCCTTTGAGCAGTAAAGTTCGAGGCTTGAAATGGCTGAACATCAACCGTTAAGCACTGCTCTAAGTGGTGGGAGAAGAGCCAGAAGTAAACGAGTCATTTATCTGCTTCAATGGAGATAATCCACGTCTCTAACCTGTGTTAAAGCTGTGCGACATTTATCCATCTTTATTTGGGCTCTGTACTCGTCATACGTGGGTCGTTGGCAACGTGGATCATCAATAGTTGACGACGCATTCTTAGGTCAGAGAGGTCATTCGATGGTATGGCTCTGACTTCAGCGCCTAGAAAAATGAGTGTAGTGCTGTAGCTTGGTTGAGTAAGCCCATGAGAATATGTTCCTATAGAGGGATCGCCTGTAAAAGGTAGTCAAACTTGCAATGCTCAGTTACCTGCAGCCTTGAGGTTGAAGTAATTGGGATCATGGTTGCCTCTGGCTCAGTGTTCAGTGTGACAAAGAAAGACTCGATCATCCCGATAGTCAAAGAACAAGTCTGAGTAACGACTGGTTCACGCATGCTCACAGTGCTACGTGTCTATGTTACTCAACACCAGCCACTTTCATAACCAGTCAACATCACGACCACAACCACTCTTCGAGAATTGTAAAAATCAACAAAAAGAAATATCCGGAAGGCGTTGGGATTGCTCCCGCCAGGGCTTGAACCTGAGACCTTCGCATTACCGAACACTCGGATTGAAGTATTAGTACGACGCTCTAACCAACTGAGCTACGGAAGCCGACCGGATAGATGAGCGGATGACCCGCTCTTGGATGCTGGGTGGACGAGAATAGTCAGAATAACAAGGTTGGAAGATCAGGTTGGACAATCTCTCAGTATCATCAGCATTGATCGCCAGAAGACAGGAAGAGCAGACTGAGGGCGAATGGCATTCAAGTCTTTCACTCTTGCAAGCATCAAAGAAGCGAGGCAGTGAATCACTTCTCGATCGGGCTATCGGCAAGCCTCACCCGCTTTCACTATACACAAACTCTAATGAAGATATTCAGGGTCCATGTCCATCTTGATTCAGTCAACTGACTCCATACAGTCCACCATCAACAGTGCATCAAATACGAGAAAGAGGCCTCTTTCACGAAATAAAGAACAAACATAGAAACAATGATTAAGCAGACCCAATTCTTAACCCCTGTCCCCTTTTGTTTCACACGCGTCCACTGTCGATTGATCAAGTGGCTGACGTCCATCCCAGCCCTGACCCCTGCACAACCGGTTTTCCCAGCCATTCTTGATGCAACCCTCAAAGAATCCCCAGCCAAGAAAAGAAACAAAAGAAGCTGTCCAGCCAGTGACGCAAGCGCTCCATGTATGATTGGTCTGTTTCGGATTTGGCCGTTGTTTGGGGTCATGATTTGCACGGCGATGCGCTCATGAACACGGCCTTGAGCTTGTTCTGAATCTCTGGCGTTTGTGCTCTTTTTAGCTTGGCTTAGTAGACTCTTCTGAAGCTCTGTGCGCGAATCATCCTTGGTTATGCGCTGTCGGAGTTTGCATCATTGACGGACAGGGTCTCAGTACCAGCCAAGTATTTATTTCACTACACCACCCGCAAAGTCAACACGACTTCCCCGGTATTTACTGGACATTCCTTTGAATTGTTGATTTTCGTATTTCTACAACTTGAAGACACTCCGCTTTCGCAGTATCATACGCCGTAACCATGTTGTCGAGGTTCTTCGTCCTCTTGCCCCTGGTGTTGTCCATGGTGGTCTTTATCCTCTCAATGCTATGCCTTTTTGCTGGTCATAAGGAAGGGTTTATGGAAGAATACTCCGTTGCACGGGTAGGTTTGAAGCAAATTCTCAAGAACTCAGGCTGACGGTTTAGCTCAACACTTCGATGATTGGCCATAACGTTCTCGACACTGATAGCGACGCTTCTTCTAACGACAACGATGAAGACGATGGCTTCTTTGGCAAGGTCACCGACAAGTGGAACGAAGTTAAGGACGACGTCAAGGGAAAGATCAACGACATCACTGGCGACGTTGCAGACAAGCTGGCCGACACTATTGGTATTTCGGAGTGGTACTCCATTCATGTCATGGCCACATGTGATGGACAGTACAAGCCCAATGCCACGAGTCCTGGTGCTGGATATAACGTCACAAACTGCACCAACTCTGCCCCCGAGAGTGAGTAGAGCCCTATCTTCGATTCATAATGATTGCTAATCTTATAGAACGCTTCAACCTCACCGAGATGCTCGACAAGCAACTTGAAGTCGGTCCATTCCAGCTGAATCTTGCTGACATTAACTGGCCTGATGACATCCAAGATTCTATCGACCTTCTCAACACCGCTCTCCTGGTTACATTTGTCTTCTATGTCCTCGCAGTGGGTTTCTCCGGCCTCGCCATGGTCGCGAGCGCCGGCGCATTCTTCCTCTTCGCTCGGCGCGGTGTCAACGCCGTCAACGTCATTCTTTCGGGTCTCGCCGCACTTGTGCTCCTCATCGCCAGCATTCTCGTCACTGTGGCTGGCAAGAAGGGCGTAAACAAGATCAACGACGTCGGCGATGATGTTGGACTATCGGCGTCCGTGGGAAATAAGTTCCTGGCGTTGACTTGGGCTGCTGCTGCTCTCATGATCATCGCAGCTATCTACTGGGTCATGCACTTGTGTCTTATGCGGCGTGAGAGGAAGAGACAGTGGAAGCCACGAAAGGGGAGCTACTAGATTTGATGAGACATGATGACTAGACTGATGATTGGTTTTCTGTTAACCAAATTGGGCGCGACTATGATACCAAAGTGTTTTTACTTTCCTTTTGCCGTTTCAGAATGATTCCCTCATTGGACTTTTTTATACAAATCAGAAGATTGGTACATCTAGATACTGAGTCAGATAGTAATGCGATAGCTGGCCTATCTAATTTCTACGCGAACGTGTTTGTTCTGTCAATCAAATTGTCATGTTCTCGGGGAGCAAGAAAATATCAGACCTTAATATAGGGTATTAAAATAAACTTAGCAAAGGGTATCCTAAGTCTATACTAAATATATCCTAAACTTATACTAAGTTATCTAAGTGTTTCTATTACTTAGGACCAAGATCTAGAGTTTTCCGTCTTCCCCAGGTAGCCTGTTCTTTGTTAAGCTTATGACAAGCACTATATTGTGTGATTTGATCAGGTTCGCGAGAAGAGTCACTAACAATGGCCAGAGACCCTTCAAAGCACTTAGCAACCCATGTACGTTATCATGTTCTACTTACCAATTGCCAGCTCCTCGAATGTATTGACATATACGGATACTAGATTACTGATCTATCTGTATGGTTGTAATTGAAGGTGGTATGAGACAGTCAGTTACCCTGTAAGTGCGGTAGAGTACACATGACGTCATAAGCATTAACCACAACCGCGTCTAGCGCGTGTCACTTCGGCACCTGGTCCTTGATTCTAGCTTCCATGCCTAAGTCGTTATAGCATTGGTAGCATTCTGGTTATCTAAACATAAGCAGCACTCGATCATTTGACTCCTTGCCCATGTCCTGGCTGTCTGGTCTTTGGAGAACATCACGTCCAAACTATCGCATCATGCCTGGTAGATCTCACGACGAGGAGTCTGGCTCGGGAGAGTCAGAGTCCCTGCTTGGTCGAGGCCACAAGAGAGTTAAGCGCTTCTGGGAGGGCTTTGTCGACTTTGCGTTTCAAGATGATATCCTCAAGATTGCCGTTGGTTTGATGTATGAAGTCTCCTGGATTCGCGGTGAAGGCGGCTAACACACTGCATAGTCTCGCGGCCGCATTCACAGATTTAGTAAAGTCTTTCGTGAGCGATGTATTAATGCCCCCTATCTCGGTTCTCCTCCCACTCAACAGAAATATGGAGGAGAAATTTGCCGTTCTGCAAAAAGGACCAAACTACAATAAGACAACCGGCTACAACACCCTTCATCAGGCGCAAGAGGACGGTGCTGTTGTCCTAGCATATGGGTAGGCATTCCCAAAGGCTTCAGGATATGAAAACTCACGCTGTTAGATCTTTTGTTGGCCAAATGATATCCTTTCTTGTGCTGGGCATCGCTCTCTATGGACTCGCGCACTTGTGGCAGCTTGCTTCATCCGAACCCATCATCAAGCACACGAAGAAATGCAAGTACTGCAGACAGCGCATCAACGAAAAGGTGAGACGGTCGAACCTCAAGATGGACTTGCAACTAACACTATCTAGTCTATTCGCTGCATCCAGTGTACCAGTTGGCTTGATGGACGAGAGGACCGCAACTGAGTGAACCTTGAATATATCATGCGCATACGTGATACCCTTTTCTTCTTGTCTTTTTGTTTGCATCCTCTTGTTGTTCACAGATTGGTCGTTCTTTAGTGAGATGTTATGCATTGTTCTTGCTTTATCATGGCGGTTATTGGTGGACTCAGTCTTATTTCTACCATTTGGGAGTGTTGCTTTTATAGCCCAATTAACAAGAGGCCCATACTACACTTAAGCTGATCAACAGTGACTCAATGAGTGCTATTCTCAGTATCCGTCGTCCAATGCGTGACATGCGTGGCTGGCTGTCAGGATGGAGCTATTGTCAATAGTGTTAGGGTGTGGCGCTGATTGCCGAAACCTTACTTCGTCGATCGATTGTCACTACCTAGATTGGCATTGCATGTCATAATTTGGCCCTGAATTCAAAAATGTTCAATTAGGCATCATTACTACATAACGCTTGTCCAAACCACATGCTCACATCTACAACAACATAGCAGCAGCACCACCAACAACAGCAGCCGCAGCAAGAACAGCATTCTGGGTAATCATAGGACCAGCAGCATTGTCGGAGCTCACGGGAGTAGCACTAGCATCAGAAGAAGAAGAAGTGGCGTCGGCGGTATCAGTGGCCTTGGCACCGGTGTCCTTGGGTTTATCGGCAGAAGTAGCCTCGGAGCCAGCGGCCTCGGTAGCGGAAGCATCATCGTTGCCGTTGAGCTTGTTGACGCCAGCGGTAACAGTAATGGGCATAAGAAGCGACTTGTAGCCACTCACACTATCAGTCATGGATGTGACATCGGTAATACCAGACAGGACTGCGACTTGGTGGACGGAACAGGTAGCGACATCCTTCTTGGGGTCCAGGACGCAACCCATGTTTTGCTTACTGGTGATTTGTTAGGCATTGGAGTCATGAAAATATGTGAATAAGTTGCTTACATTTCACCGCCACCGAATCCATCAACATCAGGATGCATGGTGTAAGTGTACTCAATGGTAGAGGGGCCACCAATAATGGTGCTGGTGCTGGCAAGGCCGCAGTTTGTCGCCTTCGCATCAGGGCAGTGAATAGCAAGAGTAGTCGCGCCGCCCTTGACGGCAACAACAGAGCCTTCAAGAGGCTGAGGATCGAACATGGGGAGGAGGAATTCAACGGTTGTTGTCTGGGCCGCAACAGTGGCGAGGGCACCAGCGAGAAGAGCAAGAGATCGAGCCATTGTGAGTGTTTGTTAAAGAGTGACTGTGCAGCAAATGAATGAATGAATGAATGTATTGGGTTGAATGCTGAACGAACGATGGTTGACTAAAGAGAACGACGAAGCAAGCGAGGCTTTAAGAAAAAAAGAGCCTCCCCTATTCAACTAACGTTAGTTTCAAAGCGTTAGAGACTCACCGGTTGCTTTAATTGATTGAATCCTTCGGCGGCCGCTTAACGACAACGCTATGCTCGAATAAAACACTCCGATACCTTATTACGGACTTAAAAAGGAGATTAAAACGGCCCTTGTTCCGAGTATCCGCCTTGGTACCACCCACTCGGGCCTCGTAGGGCGGGAGAAAATTGGAGAAGATACGCGGGTGACATTAAATAGAGAAAAGTTAAATAGATTAAAGTCAATAACCGTGTCAGTGACATCCAGATGAGATACTGTGGGGGATGCTTATTTTCGTATTTGGCGTACAGATGGCGTCTGTCATTGACAAAGCCGTTGGAGCTATTGATCCTTTCTAGTGAAGCATTGATTGAATCGCGTTAGTTTTACGGGGGTGGCGCCTGTCAGACCACTGTTAGATCCTAGCTCTTGATTCCTTGAATAAGACCCATGATGTTGATAAGAGTCAAGCCTCGAGAGCCAGAAATATCAGACTTTCCTAGCAGGTATTAAACTAAACTCAGTAAGAGATATTCTAAACTTAGTAAAGATATCCGAAACTTGGTAAAGATATCCTAAATTTATATCAACTTACTTAAATTGTTTTATTATTTAGGATTAAGGCCTTGAGTTTTCTCCCCTCTACCTACCTACTTAACCAAGGAACAGGCAAGGTGCTGTTAAAGCCTCTCGCTAAGGGTCATCCTTGTGAGGCTGCCTAACATTTTCTCTAGATTAGATCGCCTCTTTAAATTAGTAATAGACCAGTTTCAAGATACCATGATGTTGCTTGAAGTTATGACTTATTTTCCGAGAGGAACTGTGGCTCCCCAGTCACTGGGTGACATATCTGTGAACTCTCTTCGCCAATGCGAAGAAAACTCTCGTAAAGTATCCTGATATCGAAGTTGCTGTAGAGATGCTTCACTCAAAGAAGATTGAGAAGATACCATTGAGGCGATGGACCTATTTGGTTCTACAGGGAACCGGAGTGCCACTATAGCAGTCTTGAGTTAAAAATTTGATAGATCAAACACCATGGTACATTTGTATGGTTCTTGAAATAGATTGTTTGGGTTCGCGGGAGAGGAGGCTATGAGCTTAGCGAGACACAATGTGACTGCATGACACGAGATAGAGATCTGGATCTAAAACCATTGGTGTCGGGATGTTAACACAAGACTGACTTCTGCTTCCGTTGTAGGAGTGTCAAATAAAAATCCAACACTGGCCTTTCCTATGTAGCAGCATAGGCTGTAACACAACAGTAACCGAAACTGTGATAAAGACCTTCCAATAATGTCCATAACCATCATCGAATGAATACATCTCCACCTATACCTTCAGGTCTCAATGAACTTAACCGACAAGGGCACTCCCAGTTACACCACCGACCTTGAAGTCATGGCCTTCGACTCCAAGGTTTGACCCATCCGCGAACGTGAGTCTCAAGACTGGTCAGCCGCCATTTACAACGGTCAGTATCCTGACACAGTTTCCCATATAGCGCTTGAATCTCTCTATTGTCAGATATATGGACCTCAGCCCTCAGGGTGAGCTCGTCGAGCGTGCTATCAAGTTGTCACAGCGCCAAGTTGAGGGCAAAGTGAACTTTGTCACCTACAAGCTGCCCGTATATCGTTGGACGTTCCAGCGAGACCTCTAGCCTCTACTCTGCGGATGAGAGCAGCATGGATACTCTGTGTATGGACTGGACTTCTCAAGACACATCTGCCCTTCATTGCTATTTAGGCTATCTGTCTCGAGAACTATGATGCCAGGAAGATCAAGGACGGCAAGGCCCTTGACCGTGTCCAAATGCATCATTGGCATGACTGCTTCGCTAGGGCTCGCCATACTTAGACGGCGAGAACTTGCATGGCTCAATGCCCGCCACAAGTAGTTCATGCCCGCATTTATAAAAGGAAAACTAAATTATTAATGCTATCCTGATTCATTATCAGTAGTTATTGTACTTAGAAAGAAATATATATAACTCCCTCACTTGGTAAGATGGGGCCCCTCCTCGTAATAGATCATAAACATGTCTTCGGCCGTTCCCCTAGTACCTTGTTCCTGGAAAGTTAAGCTTCAACCTTGATCGTGGTGATTGTTGCATAAAGGCTTGGCAGATGTGCATGCTGTCAGGCGGCATGTTTTCAGCTGAGTTGTGGGTTATTCAGTCACAAACTTGATATCATTTATCTCCGATAGATACTAGAGAATGATCTTGGGGTCGCAGCTTCGTACATGAAAGGTTGCATGGCAAGGCCGCGTTTGGCCGTCAATCGTGTATCAATGTTAGGATATAATTGAACGATGGTGGGCCGCAACAGCAAACTTTAGCCATATAGTAGTGCAAGAACTCACGGTGGTTTTTCTGGGTGATTTCTGAGATTTAAGCTAGATAGACATTTTTTATTTCACATTTTCTCTCGTTGAATTGTTATGTACTGCTGAATGCAACATTTATTACTGGGATGTCACAAAAATTGGATCCTTCTTGGCACTCAGCGTCCGTCTTGGCATCGGATTCTAGACAAAGCTCAGTCTTGGCGTGTCATGATAAATTTGTCCGTCTGACATTTCCTGTAGCCGATTTCCGGATGAATATATCAAGGTATCATCGTTTCTGTTGAAAATGTTTCGTTCTTTTATATCCAGCTCTTCTAACGTGCTCCTGTTTCGTCGACATTTTACTCACCAAAATTTCCATCACCACCTATTAGCTCACAACCTCAATTCAACCTCGGCCGCCCAGACCTTGGCACTCTCCGCTGATGCTTGGCTGGCCTCTGGCCCCTCCCAACCCGGTTTCTTGAGAAAAGGAGCTGTTAAAAAGGTCATCATTTCGCGCTCGAGCAATTCTTGTCTTGACTTGTCTGCGCATGCATACCTTGACGATCGATAACCCTTGTTTGCGGGCGCATCTTTGTAACCACGATCTTCGCTCTGCATTTCCACAAGCTCTGATTGGCTAGACTGGCCTCTACAAACTCTTTTCATCCCTGCACGGCAAGCCACTCAATCATGTCCCCACGCTCCAAGTCAGTTTGGCTGGCGTTTTTGGCTGCGAATAGCGTCGCATATGCTAGCGAGAAACCGCCTGCTGTAACGACAGCACCTGTTTATCTGCCCTATTACGACGAAGACTCGTGGTCTATTGTGCGCGGTAGCGTCATCTCAAGCGTGAGTCGACAGTCTTTGCAGAGGTTATCATTATTGCTAACACACACCAGGATGCGGAAGCTAAGGAAACAACATACACAATATTCTGCCCAGATACAGACGACTCAGACCCTCCAGAGTGTGACTTATCCCTTGAGTTCCCTTTCGTTTTCGTCGAAGGGCCTAATACTGTTCGCTTCCATGGCACGCATACATCAAGACTGTATGTTCTCTGTGTACCTACGACATACCAATGCTAACATGGGGCAGCACCGCAAACCTAGAGTGCAACCTACAAGGCACGACAAGGGCCACTTGTTCCGGGTACTCAAGTTTCAACGAGGGCTATAATGATGGTGTACATACAGGTCCAACCGAAGTGACATGGACATCAACTTATTCCGGCAGCGAAGTAGAATGGGGTGTCCTAACAATGGGCGAACTGCCCCATGACCCGGACCCTGTTACAGCAGTTTCGAGTACACCGACAGACTTCGTGTCCATGCCGATAGCGACAAACGGTGATAGTGCTGGAGCAAGTTTGAGCGTCTCCTTCAAAGCTGCTTTACTTGCTGCTTGTTGCACTTTGGTGGTTGGTTGGACTTTTTAATAACTGGATCATTTACTGATAAGAACACGATTTATGATGGGTTTCAGGAGCAAGCGAGCAATTTTCTTTGTTGAATTTCGATCATGTTTAATACATCCTGCTCTCATATTAGCTAAGATTAGCCAAAATTGATAGCAAACTTGACGAGCCAGGATCATATTGTTCTAAGACGAGCGTAAGGTCTGATGAGTAACGGTCTGGCGATGAATTTAGGTAATTCTGGTTCCTCGAGGTCTCAGGTTTGTGTCTTGATATTATCCTGTAACCGATGGTGGATGCTGATTCACGCATACCTGGGTATTTCCAACAGAAGTCTAGTCGACATAATGACATCGGGTGACCATTTCCATGACAGGATCGAAATATGGCAAATACTAAGAGTAAGGCTAAGAAATATAGCGAGGAACACTGTCTATTAATGTAGCAAGTGGCCTACTGCATTTGTATAAAAACGTCTACAGGTGAGTTAGAGCTCCTTCTTCGGGATATCATCATCAAGCGAAGGCCATGTTCGGGCATGGAGAGTTGAGCTTCGATTTTCAGCGGAATCGGTTGTGGAGATGACAAGTCAGAACTCTCCAAAGGGAAGAGAAGAGTTCTGTCCCATCCTTTATGGACGGCCCGATGCTATCACGACCGGACATGTCCCACTTTTCCGGTCCGGGAATCCCGGCCGGACTGTGACGCGTGCCGAAATAACAACGTTCGCACATTGTTACAAGTTCTCTTGACAATTTAGGTTGAGTGAAGCTCATTGGTGACTTTTGGAACAACGCCCACGAGTGGAAACTTGTCGACGTGGTTGAACTTTGTGTGTCCCAGCTGGTGTGGTGTGGACAAAGCCACTGTGGCCATCATCGGCATAACCTTGTTTTCCCCAAAGACAGACCTCTGCTCCTGAAGAACAACATCAATAAAGAGGTGACTGAAGAATTCAGAAGGCTATTCTGAGAGGCTTCCGGAAAGCAATGCTATCGAAAAATCAGAGTGACAGTCACAACAGTGCATAACGGGAAATGTGCAATTGCGATCTCAATTCTTGGAATTCCACAGTGGGGCTAAGCTTCAGAGAATTGTGGGGGTTTCGTGCTTAAAACGAGAGTATCCACTTTCAGCACAGACGTGTGGAAAATGCCTCAAATTCCGAAATAGTCGATCCCAACACCATCAACGAAACGAGGCACAGTGGCCGAGTGGTTAAGGCGACAGACTTGAACGGACCTCCTAGAGGTTCTAGACATCTGTTACGTTCGCGTTCGTAGGTTCAAATCCTGCCTGTGTCGAATTAACTTCATTTTTGGGTTCCAAACGTATTCTCTCACATGAAACTTCAACCATGAATCACGCATTCACTTTTGCACTTACGGAGACGCTTTTAGCATGACAAGATAGACACGAATCAGTAGTTGGGTTGTGTCTTTTGCAAATTCGAGTTGCGCTGCAGAAGCGTTGAGATATCACATCTTGAACTTTCATGGTGATGTGGTTACACTATGGGCCGCATTGCTGGCTGCGCTCCCGCTCGCCTCAACGAAAGTTGATATACATAATACTCTTGGGTTGCTTCTCAGTACAGATAAATATCTATCCCGGGTTGTCAGGGAAAATTGTTTATGCAATAGATATATTTGCCTTGACATACATAACATATTGCTGGTACACGATACCTGAGCTGACGTGTCAGTCTATCACTACGACCCGGTTCCTAGCTTGCTTGATACAACACAACGACTCTGAAGAAGCTCCGTTTATCACTGGAATAATATCCTTTTACCCATGTTCTCAAATCACCGGTTCAGGCGAGGTTGTATTTCGAAATTTCCTCTTTCGGCCACGCGTCGCTTAGGCAGTTTAAGCTCAGCGACACAGAGCTGGCGTTGATTTGTTAGCAAAGAAGCCTCTTTCTTCACTCTTACTGTACAGAGTAGGCTCTGACTAAATCAGCCGTTCTCTCAGCCTTACGAGATTTGGCTGTTCCTTGTATTATCGATCTGTCGTTCATGAGCAGCCGGATGCTTCAGAAACTCATGAGTGTGAGCACAATCTATAATTCGGTCGAAATATAAGATTCGTTTTTGTTATTTTGTGCTTATTATTAACTTTCTACATGCATTACTTGATGATTACGCGGCACTGGGAATGGAGGCGAAGAACGGGAAATGGCAGAGAGAAGGGATAAGATGTTTGAGAGACATGGCGACCAGCCATGTCTTGAACCGCAAAGGCCGACGCACTGTAGCATTTAGTGTCTACAAGCGGCCGCAAGAGTATGCCTTGCTCATCAACTTTTCCAGCCAACAACAATATCATCCGAAGAAGAGAGTCAGCTCATGGACGCCCAAGGCTCTGCCTATCAGGTTCAATAAATTTAAAATAACTTGATCTGAATGAGAAGCGGCCGGTCCCTGGTTCTGAGACCTGATCCAGAACTACACCGGAGGCACGGAGTAGTCTCACTAAGATAAGACGGTGGCACGGCAAGACAGCTAATTAATACTGCTGACGGGCTTGCAAGGAGGCTCAAAAAGGACGACAACATCCGGCCAAGCTCCGGTAGCTTCACAGCCATACGAAGACTGCATTTTTAGCAATCTCAAGGTTCCGAGACATGGGAAACAACGCTCTCGTACAACAGAACTTACAAAAGAGTCCTTGGTCTGTCAGAAGACTAAGATCCTAAATCGGGGGACAGAAATAAATATCTACAAGAGCCGCAAGAATTTTCCTGGGATCTTCTGGATTTACCTAGATATTTTTATCACTTAGGAATGAAGTCCTGAGTTTTTTGCTGCCACCAAGAGTGTGAGGATCTTAAATTCCGCCTGCATCTCCACATGTAAGACAAGAAGCTTGGCCTTGAGCTTCTTCCAATGTCGGAACCGACCCGAATCTCGTAAATCATGCACAGACCTAGGCTGACATTACAGATGCTTTTACTTCGAGTCCTATAAGAATGCGACTTTCAAGTATTTCCACGTGTCTGAGTTGGGGGGAAAAGTGCCGTATGACAGCACGGCAAAGTCGGAAACGGTGCAATCAAGATCAGACGAGAGAAACGTCGGGCGTTGTTTCGTGTTTCAAGATCTCCTTTTTTTGAGCATCGCGTTTCGTCAGTGAGTCAGGCTTCGAGACGATCATTTCTGCGAAAGCCCATGCAAGGGCAGGGAAAAGAAAGGTTGCTGGGGGTGGGGGCAGTGGAGATGAGGACCGTAACGTTAATGCAGAGTTGATGGGCAAGGATATTGAGTTTGTGTTGCTCGAGTTTGGATGATGCATGGTTACGCAGCAGAGAACATCACTCTCTAGAAGCACCGGTACTGTTTCGCCAGTTCTCCCAGAAGAGTATCAGCCTTCAATGCTCTGCGATAATCCCCAAGCCCTCTAGTCAGGGCATGAACATGGTGGCGCCAAGGCTCTTTCTCCAACTTTTGACGCCGACCAATCCCCTCCACAGCGGTATCTACCAGCTAGAGTTTAGTGGCATTTACCCCTGGATCCTACAGTACCTTGCACTAGATCCATATCCCTGGGAAACAAAAACCGCTGTTTGGTGACTGTCAATCCTCTACCCGCGCGGCCAGTAGAAACAGCCGGTTCTTTGCGTCTGTAACACCAACAGGATGACATGTTCTACTGGCCACAATCAACGGCTGATCGCCGAGAGCAGGGCCTCCAGGGGTTGTGTTCATTGCCACGTCCGTCTGCGGGGAGAGCTCGTTAACCCATTCTCCATAGAATGTAGAGGTCATCATTCAACGGTTGACTTTGTCTGAGGCTCATCAGCTAAAGTCTTAGTCTACGCCTGAACCAGCATGATTCGTCATTCGTTCCTCAAGATATCCTCCCTGTGTGTCTAACTCTAAAAACAGTCCGCCAAGCAAGGGTATCATGTATTAATACCTAGACTAGCCCCCATCGTCTATCAACGTTTTGGACTAGCCCAGTCCAGACTGAAAAGAACGAACGTCCTTGGAGCTTCAGCTTTAGCTCATTGCGTTCTCGTATTCCCGTTCCCTCAGCTGTGATCGTATTTTTATCTTTCGGTGGCCCCTCCTTCGTTTCTTATTTCTTCTTATCTGACTTTTCATGCCCCCGAAGGCGTACTCAACTCTCACGCCTGATTTTTTCTCTTGTACCCTGTGGTAGCTTGATTTCTTTGACTTGAACGCGTCGCTCTTTCTCGAATATTAAGACTCTCATTCCATATTGCTTACCGTGGACTTACACTCATTATCGGACTTACCTTATGAAAACTATCAACTTGCTGCCAGCACCCAAAAGACTTGCATCAATCTTCCAGGAGAAGACTATCGCTGAGCGATCAAGAATCTGAAGCATACTCAAATAGACACCATACACCATACCATCATCGACAATAGATACATTATGAAGTTCATCGCCTTGGCCAGTTTGGCTTCGATAGCCGTCGCTACCAAAACGCCTCCCAGTTCACTTGACACGGCAAATCCAGGTATATTCTGCAGTCAACTGGTGCTCCGGTTCACTAACCATTTCAGATTCAATCCGAGATGTAGCAGGCACCCTCGCCTTCGATGCCATGAAGTACTACAGTGGCAACACATCATCAGTACCCAAAGATCTCGGCGACCTTCAAGATCCATACTACTGGTGGGTAGCTGGTGCCCTATGGGGTGTCATGCTCGACTACTACCACCTTACCGGAGATTACAGTTACAATGATGTGGTCATCCAGGCTCTTCTGGGGCCTACAAATCTCGGCACTGGCAAGGACTACATGCCTGCAGAGCATGCTGACGAGGAGGGTAATGATGATCTCTTCTTCTGGGGCTCAGCTGTCCTCTCCGCTGCTGAGCGAAACTTCCCTCAGCCCAACAAGAGCCTCCCGTCGTGGCTCGATATCAGCATCAACGTGTTCAACGAGCTTGCGGGTCGATGGAATACAACAGCTTGTGGCGGTGGCCTCTTGTGGCAGATCTACCCAACTAACCCGAATGGCATGACCTACAAAAACTCGGTCAGCAATGGCGGTTTCTTCCAACTCGCTGCACGTTTAGCTCGTATCACTGGCGATAACAAATATCTTGATTGGGCTCTCAAGATCTGGGACTGGTCTTGGGAAGTAGGCTTCATCGATCACCGCAATTATCACGTCTATGACGGCGCCAGTGTAGATGACAACTGCCAGAAGACAACATACCATTCTTTTACCTACACCAGCGGTATATATCTTTACGGCGCGGCGGTTCTCGCCAACTACACCGAGAAGCCAGAATGGGTCGACCGCTCAAAGCGCCTCTTAGAGGGCACCGATTGGTTCTTTTCACCATTTCCCAACGCGACCAATGTCATGTACGAGGCTGCTTGCGAGACTGTCAACACATGCAACGACGACATGTCCACCTTCAAGGGTTATCTAGCACGGTTCATGTACCTGTCTATTCAGATGCAGCCCGCTCTGAAGGAGTATGTCCATGCTCATCTTCTTCCATCGGCCAAGGCTGCTGTCCAAACATGCACAGGAGGGAAGTCTGGCCGTGAGTGTGGTATGCGATGGTACAACGCGGGTTTTGATGGAAATCCCGGTCTTGGGCAGCAAATGTGCGCTCTTGAAGCTGTTCAGGGCCTGTTGCTAAGTGATGCTCCTGCACCACTCAAGGGCGATGATGTCAAGGTTGTCCGCAGCACAGACTGGGCTGCCATGGACAAGGACGAGTCCAAAACTACGAGTACACCAACGTCCTCATCAGAGACATCATCAGCAACTGCAGCTCAGCCCACCAAGAGTAAGGATGCTGCTAGTATCCCCCGGGCGGATCTCGTTCTGGCTTCGGTCAGTATTGGAAGTGTCCTCATGTTCTTGGGATGGGCCTAAAAAAACGTATTGGATATTCATTAGACTTTATAGATATAGAATGGAACTGGCGTCGGGCATTTGGATAACCGGTCTGAGAGACCACTTTGGTATAAAACGCTCATGCTCTGAGTGTTGCTTTTATTAATTCCACGAGATTACGTCTAGAAGGTCTGGATTCAACGTAGAACGTCGTCGTTTTATCGCCCTTTTCCTATTCGGTGCTCCAGTTTACGAGCCTCTCACCTCAGCCAACGTCGTCTTTAGTGACTCCAGAAATCTTGTCACCTCGGCGTCTGTGCCGACTGTAATTCGTAGACATCCTTGGCATCCGTGCTCTTTTCCCCTGAATCGCACAACGACACCTTTACCCTCAGCAAGCTTCTCATATACGGCCAACGCGACAGTATTATCCGGCTCGCCTACAGTGTTGAGCATTTCGTAAAGCAAAAAGTTGCTTTCAGTGCCACCTCGTAGACGACCAACACCAGGGATTTTTGGAAGTTCCTTGATAAGACGATCACGCTGCTCTAGAAGGCGCGCACGATGGTCTCGCATAATAGCGAGTCCCTTTTCGGAAACAGCGTAGGACGCAAGGGCACTTGTGGGGCTGGAGATATTGTAAGGCGCCTTGAGACTGTTGAGAAGTCGTGCAATAGGGGGCGATGTGAATGCAGCACCGAGTCGGATGCCAGCCATACCAAAGGCTTTGGAGAGGGTTTGCATAACGACGAGGTTAGGAAACTCGGTCACCCATTCAGCCAGGGAAGCATCTTCGGGGGCAAAGTCGATATATGCTTCGTCGAGAACGACAACGCCGTTCCATGTTGGGTGATCCAGAATCTGCTGAACGTCTGACTTAGCAAGGACTGAACCGGTGGGGTTTCCAGGCGAGCAAAGGTAGACAAGCTTGATGTTGGACTCGTTTTCCAGGGCTTCCATCACAGCTGGAACATCTATGCTGAAGGTGGGAGGTTCTAAAAGAGGAACTTTGACGAGAGCCACGTCGTTGACCTGTGCAGACACAGAATACATGCCATACGTAGGCGGGCATGTGAGGATGCGGTCCTTTCCGGGAACGCAGAAGCATCGCAGCAGAGCATCGATAGCCTCATCACTACCAACACCCACAAACAAATTCTCAGGCTTGAGCATCTTATCTGTGTGGGCGTGGGTGTTTCGTAGCTCGCAGAGCTGCTTCTTCAAAGGTTCCTGGTGAGGATCAGGATAACGGTGCAGGCCCAGCAAGTCGACCTCCACACCATTCGCAGCCTTCCCTGCGACGTCTGCACTCAGAGAAGGGCCATACGCGTTCTCATTTGCGTCGAGAAGGATATTGGTGCCGTCATCCTTGTAGTCACTGGGGAAAGTTAGTCGTTGCTCTAATGCGGGGGAGGGGCAACATGCTCTCGCGCGCAGCGATATGGCTGGAGGGCTAAGATGTTTGGCCTGGCACAGCTTTCGAGGTTGAAGGGAGCCATTTTGGTGGTGATCTGTCTCCTTATGGACTGGGAAGTAATGAGGATGCGTGGCTCTTTAAGATGTGGTGTTTAACACTTTTTGATTGCTGAGTCCGACGCCGGAGGGGAGTCATTGACTTTTTTGTGGGGCTTTCATCTTGTCATGACGGATACAACGCATACTATGTATGTATCCCAAGGTTTGGTGTTTAGAACCTTGATAAACAACGGAAGAAGAACTAAGGCTTGCAGTGCGAAAGAGCGATTGTTTCCCGATATGCAATTGAGTCATTATGGCTTGAGTTCAGGTACTAATATTGATGTTGTAATCATGCATGTGCCAAAGCGTTACCCTGAAGGACAATGAAATTTTTGAACAGCGGTTTCATGGTTGAAAACCCAAGACCAGATGTTATGGAACAGGGTTCCCATATGTCATTCCATGTTAATCCGGTGTTTATTAGACGACGGAATTAGTTTATAGGTTCGCCGACGGTAGACACCAAGACAAATAGAACAATCAATTTCCAGGTACCACTCGATCGGCTCTATGCCTTTTCTGCCTCAATAATTCGCTATAGTCATAACCTAACAAAGAAAAGCCAAAGACTTAGCCACTGAGTATTAAAAACAAAGCCAAACCCTATTTCAAGATCAAGGCCCGCAGCCACAGTCAAACCAGCAAAAAGAACAGGCGTCGTCAAGCATCAATTCGACACAACTCCAGAGAGATGGTACTGAATACTGCGTTCAAGTTCAAGAGTGAAGGGTGGCCCAATGGCAAGGCGTCTGAGAATCAGAAGATTCTGGGTTCGATCCCCAGCGTGATCATTCTTTTTGGTTCCGACAGTTAGCAGTCTTAACCCTCCTTACTAGGAGCATATGCTGCCTTTTGCGCTTGGATAGGACATTACATTACCACGCATAACAATATTTGGATAATGCCATTCTAATAGTACCTAGTTATGCTTTTCTGTAGAAAGATTAGGCCCGGGTAGTGCTTTGGTCAGGTTGCCAGGCGTTTAAGTCTGAGAATGATTTCGATATTGGGATATCCTTTGACACACACAGACCTTTATGCTGAAGATCAGAAATGTCAAAAGAACAAACCCTTATAATACATATGTATATAGGATTGTTGTCAGCGAGAGAAGTATCACATTCTCAACTTGATTAGTTTGTGGTTGTATTGCGGTTAATGATTGGTCGAGTCTTTGTGTAACTCCCTTGAGCCATGATTGGCTAGACAACAGGGCTCGTTTTATGCGCTCTTGAGTCTACGACTCTACACCGCGTTATGCATTCTGCCATCTCCGTGACGCCAGAGCACTTCAAACCTCCGATGTTTTACACCAATTCTTATCGCGACATGGAAATGTTGGTTTCTATTTACTTCTGACCGTTCTATATATACATCTTCGCTTCCTGTTCTCTTGGATAACTTCAGTATACAAATGTATCCCGAAGAGAACACGCGTTAATGGACTGTCGTCTGGCAGGATTAATGCACTTTATCGCTACACGAAGCGCGCGCCCTACAAGGTCCATAGTCATGGATTAGGCAGATGTTTCTAACTCGACCTATTGTGCTTATGAAGCGCAAGCGCAACGTGGTGTGTCTGGCATATCACTTTCAACATACCTTCATCATTGATATACCGGAAAGCTTAACTTCGCAACTGACAATCCTACCAGCAATGAGGTAACTTGGGAACTGCGGACTCAGAATAGGTCGACTACAGGGGCATACTACGGTAATTTTCACCTGTACAACAAGAGCAGATGTACAGCGAACAGTATACGACCCCAGGAGTTTTTAATCGCGCTTGAGGTACATACGTCTGTGTCATCCACAATCTTGGACGGGATTTTGGACACCAGGAATCATTCAAGAGCGAGGTCGCGTGGCCCAATGGCAAGGCGTCTGAGTGGCCCAATGGCAAGGCGTCTGACGAATCAGAAGATTCTGGGTTCGATCCCCAGCGTGATCATTTCTTTTTGCCAGTTTTGAGTCTGCTTGGGTCTGAGAATATCGGGCCATGCTCGCCTGTCGCGAAGCAAGTTCCCGGTATGCTACTGCTTCTGGGAAGTGTGACGGCTCAAGAGTGATACTTAGCTTCTATACATGGCGTGCGGCTGAAAATAAGAGTAAACAAGCCTGAGATCGAATTAGTGATTTGGGGGCGCTGGCGTTGGATGATACGTAGTTTTATAAACTCAGCCAGCCCTCGTCGGTATGTGTCTCACATGGACTGCAGCTCCTGGACTACCCTTGTCAATGGACGTTCATTGGATATCTGCTACTTGAACAATTGGAGTTTAGAGAAGTATGCAGATCGAAGAATCGACTAAGGTTGTACTCCGTATGCGGAAGAGCAGCAGCACTTATTTATACACCTCTGGAGTCAGTCATCGGGATATTTACTTTTCAGCCAAAACCAAGATCCTAGGTAACAGTGAGGGCAATGAGTATCTTGCCCGTATATGTTTATTGATGTTCTTTACCTTTGCGCGCTGGGGGCTGAAGCCTCTTTTAACTACCGACAACCTTATCGCAGTGAGTCGGGTTTCGTGGGAAAATAGGTACACATGCATGGACGAAAGCAAAGTCATAATTAAACGCGGGTTGTATAAAGGGATAACTATACACTTCGGTCCCTGACGTTGAACACGTCGTGTTGACGGAACCGCCGTAGCTGAAGTGTAACCGTGACAAAAACGGCCTTGCTACCCACCCGGACTGCCGTAACATTTGGACCCACACAACCACGTCTCATCTGTCCACCGTTGAGTTAACTCTAGGTTTCATTTCCAATCCTGGAACCTGAACCAACTGAACCGCGTCCATACATGTCCATATCCGTACACAAGCGACAAGCCCAGCCTCCCGATCCCACACCATACGACCTCCTGTCACTCCTCACTTGTCACTCACCGAATTGATGGACTGACCGACTGATTGGACCCCATTCGTGTTCCGTCGCCAGCCAACGACAAGCCTGTTCTCGCTCACACACGCGCAATCCCAACACATCCCTCCCACTACCATACGCTGCTGTCTGCCGCTGCTACAGCACAGCACAGCCAGTACAGCACGCGCTGCCGCTTGAAGCGCTGCACTGACGCCTTGACGCCCTGAAAGCGACAGCCCAGCCCAGCCCAGGTCACAGTCACAGTCACATTCACAAACAGCCATGTACTCCGCCGGCTACGGCTTTAGCAACAATGCTGCTCCCTCTTTCAACAACCCTGCCCCACAGCAGCAGTCCGGAGCCCAGCCAGCCGCTCAGCAGATGATGTATAACCAGCAGCAGCAGTTCGCCGGCATGACGCCTCAAGGAGGCTTTAACCCTGGCGCGAATCCTCAAATGATGGGTGCTGGCCCAGGAGGCATGATGCCAAACGCAGGAATGCAGCATATGGCTGCCAATGGTCAGAGTAGGTACTATTTCTTCATTCGCGCGAAATCCCCGATCGAATCTTTCACGACGCGCCTGCTTCCAATGCTCCTGTAAACAGCTCCAGCCTCTTTAACGATGCGTGGGCAGCCTGTGGTTAGGCATCATTAAGAAGAAGCTCGGCGCAAAACGATATGCGACACGGCAAAGCACTCCTCCTTCACACCTGACTAATATATTGTGCACAGTGGCAGGTTTCCAACAGCAGTTCGCTGGTAACCCTTACGGTCAAGTCGTTCCCTCGTCAGTCGCTCCTCAGAATTTTGCGCCGAATTATATGATGGGCGGAGGCATGCAGGGCTTCCCGATGAATCAACCCGGGATGCCCCAGAATCCTCAAATGATGCAGCGATTGCAACAGCAACAGCAACAGCAACAGCAAGCGCAGGCTCAAGCGCAGCAGCAGCAGCAGCAGCAACAGCAGCAGCAGCAGCAACAGCAACAGCAACAGCAACAGCAACAGCAACAGCAACAGCAACAACAAGCTGCTAACCCCGCTGGTATGGGCCAGGTATCGACCCCTCAAAGACCCCCGAGCGCCGCACAAGGAACACCAAACAATGCTCTGCCTTCGCAGCAGGGTCAATTCCCGACTCCTCAGCCTCCCTCTCAAAGCCAGACCCCCACAAACCAGCAGTCCCAACAACCACAGTCGCAGCAGCAGCAGACTCAACAAGCTCCGACACAAGCGCAAGGGCAGCAGCAGTCGCAACAACCCGTATCTGCCGGATTATCGACACCCCAGACGCCAACCTTCTCTACAAATCAAGGACCGGCTGTCAACGGAACTTTAACAGCGGCTCCGCTAAGCCCCGGTACCGAATCTCGAGATAAAGAACGATTCGCATTGCTGCTCGATATCAACCACGAGCTTCTCTATGAATCTATACAAATCCAGGCAACCCAACAAGAATTGAAGAAGGAGAGCGCTGCAGCTGGAAACCCTGCCGATAAAAAACCGACAGACGAGGAGTCACAACTACAGCAAGACTATCTCCAGTGAGTTCTCATTTGGACAACGAATTACTTTACACAACTAACCGTGCCTCAGATGTATGAGGAGATTGCAAGCAAACTTGTCGTATATGGCCGCACTTGCGGATCGAAAGCCCGAAGTTAAAGTTCCGCCCTGTCCAGCATACCTCACTGCCCCTGCTCTGACTCTTTCGCTGAAACTCCGGGCCCCCGCTGTAGGACCTGAAGGTGCAGACAACAACATCGACCCGGTCGCTGATCGTGAAGAGCGAAACAATAGCATAAGGGACCTGTATTCAAGATTACAGGCTGTCTTCCCCGGCATTGACCCGAAGAGAGAACCAGCTTACCGTATGAATACACAAGGCGGCCAGAAGCCTGCCATGATGGGATGCCAGGCCAGCCCGACAGCACAAAGGACGCCAAAGATCACGAATATGGGGGCACCTCCTATGCCCTAACGTTACTGGTTCGGATGACTACTGAGTAAGACAAAGAACGTGAAGGCGTAGATATGTTGCAAGGTTTTATAGACACAGATGGAGTTCTTTTGGGTCAAGTTGACCAGTTCGTCTAACGAATAGCATAACAATTTTTCTTCTTTTTTATGATATAAGGGCTGGCCTGGTTTTGAGAGCTTGACAAACTGGCAGATTAGAAGTAATCTAGTTATAAGAATAGCGTTACTTTCGGGGTGGTTCAAAAGGAGGAGTGTATATGTAGTTGGTCATTTTGCTCAGGGCGTTGAGGAGCTTGCTTCAGGAATACTAGCAATGAAAAGCCAAGAGAGTCTAGCCTGCATACATGATTTTACGTTCATTTTTGGCTGTATCAATTTCGCAAATCTGCAATCTCGTAAAGTAGTTTTCACCGAATCGGTCAAGCCAAATTTGCATACATGAAACAATGACACTTTATTCGAAGGTCGAGTTCGTGATATTTATAACATATGGGGTGTTTGTATGTATGTATCTTCCATTGCAACGGAGCATACCATATTATTTCTCTGCTCCATAATTGTTGAGACGTTCATGCTGTAGCACGAGCCTCATGTCAGGATACTTGCTGGTGAACCTGCATATCGGGTTTTGGCGGCTTGCATGAGGCTAACCGTGACTGAGGGTGGACAATCACCATGAACTAACCCAATCACAGCAAGATCAGATGTAAGAAAAAAATTTCTTTTTCAAGCTGTGGAGGTGGATGCTGAGCGGAAAGTGGATGCTGTACGTTTTAGCCTGTGATGTAAAGCGCCTTTTTCTCACTGCCGCCCTGGGCTCGAGCTTTTTCGATCATGGATCTTGAGACGCTGAGTGCCGGCTGAGAAAAGGTTGTCCTGCTGCACGCGTGGCTGACTGCTCACAGTAAGCGTTATTATTATGCTTATGGCCTGAAAGCTTACATAGTACCAGCATTCTGCAGCTTCCAGAGCGGTTGCCTACGCATTTAGCAATGCATTGCTTTCCACGTTAAAGACTTTGTCATGACAACTCCAAGCCGCATATGTCGTAGATATTTCTTCCGTTACCGGAGTCTTTCACAAGTGTCCCCGCCACCTGCCATGGCACTCGGGCAGGGAATTTCCCAATGCCTTGGCCCGTATCGACAGTGCGGCTAAACCCTGACCGCTGATCCAACAAACCCACTCTCGAGGCTCAAGCCCAACCATTTCTGATCAGCGATCGGTCATGATGAAAGGTTGTTGCGCAGCTTGTGGAGTGGCTTGAGAAGTTTGGCCAAGGCATGGCGGGGCATTTTAGTGTCCCTGCAGATTTTAATGGAATGCTGCGATTGGCCGCATCTAAGGGAACCGCCTCTCAATTGGCCAATTAGAGTTTATAGCAATACACAGCGGGGAGTAACCTGTGCTGCAGCCCCGGCGATAAAAAAAAAGTTTCGAGGGCCGTTTTCATCAAGAGCCTTCCTTCTCTTTTTTCTCCTCCTCCCAAACCTTCGCTCTTCTCCAACATCCTCTTCACCTCTAACTATAGTTGAGGCTGATGATTGCGAGGTAGCTTCTGACCTTACCAGGGTAGCTCTGAAAACGAGTTAACTTGCCGGCCCGTCGCTCGCAATCTCCCTGTCCTCCCGGGACGACCCCTCCACGTCGTTGCCCCGCGCTTCTTTGGGTATTTTGTTGATATAGCCCAGCGCCGGAGCTTTTTTGTGTCTTTCTTTGCTTTACCTTCAAACCATTACCATCACTACTACAATGGCTTTGGTTCCTCAGCCTCCCGCCTCTGCGCGTCAGATTGGCGCCGAGGATGATGGCCTCGTCTGCCTCGAGCTTGAAGATGGCTCCTCCTTCCAGGGCTACAGCTTTGGTGCTCAGAAGAGCATTGCTGGAGAGCTGGTCTTCCAAACGGGTATGGTCGGCTATCCAGAGTCCGTCACGGATCCTTCGTACCGCGGCCAGATCCTCGTCATCACTTTCCCTCTTGTCGGAAACTATGGTGTTCCCTCGCGCGAGGCCATGGATGAGCTCCTTGGCGATCTGCCAGCTCACTTCGAGTCTAGCGAAATCCACATTGCTGGTCTAGTCACAGCTTCATATGCTGGCGAAGACTTCTCCCACTTCTTGGCCAAATCCTCTCTGGGCACATGGCTCAAGGAACAGGGCGTTCCCGCCATGTACGGCGTTGACACTCGCTCTTTGACCAAGAGGATCCGTGAGAAGGGTAGCATGTTGGGTAAGATGCGCCTTGAAACTCGCGGCCTGACCAATGGCTCTGCCAACGGCCAGGCTGACGATGCCTTGGCTGCTTTGCCCACCGACCACTTTGAGCAGGTCGAATGGGTCAACCCAAACACCAAGAACTTGGTGGCTGAAGGTGAGTTTCCTAGCGTTTTCAAACTCGAAGACGCATGCTCATTATCTATGTAGTTTCCATTAAGGCTCCTAAGCTCTATAAGCCTCCGACCTCGGTCGCCCGTAAGCACCCATCTGGGCGTACTATCCGTGTTTTGTGCCTCGATGTCGGTATGAAGTTTAACCAGCTGAGGTGCTTCCTCAAGCGTGGTGTCGAGGTCCTTGTCTGCCCTTGGGACTACGATATTGCCAGCGCCATTGACGAGTTCGACGGTCTCTTCCTCTCCAATGGTCCCGGTGACCCCGCTATGCTCGACAACGTCGTTAAGAACATCGCTGCCGTCCTCGAGAAGAATGAAATCCCCGTTTTTGGTATCTGCTTGGGACATCAGCTCCTCGCCCGTGCTGCTGGTGCCACCACCAAGAAGATGAAGTTCGGTAACCGTGGACACAACATTCCTTGTACCAGCATGGTGACCGGAAAATGCCACATCACTTCTCAGAACCACGGTTTCGCTGTCGACACTGACAGCCTGACCAATGGCTGGAAAGAGCTCTTTGTCAACGCCAATGATGGCAGTAATGAGGGTATCTTCCATACTGAGAAGCCCTACTTCAGTGTGCAGTTTCACCCTGAGAGCACCCCTGGTCCTCGCGACACCGAGTTCCTCTTTGATGTGTTCATTAACACCATGGCCAACTGCGCCGAGAAGCCCGAGCTCCTCAAGGCTCCTGTCAGCTTCCCTGGCGGCACCATCGAGGAGAATGAGCGTCTTCACCCCCGCGTCTCCGTTCGCAAGGTCCTCGTTCTTGGCAGTGGTGGTCTCAGCATTGGTCAGGCTGGTGAGTTTGATTACTCTGGTAGCCAAGCTATCAAGGCTTTGAAGGAAGAGGGCATCTACACTGTCCTGATCAACCCCAACATTGCCACTATCCAGACCTCAAAGGGCTTGGCTGACAAGGTTTACTTCCTCCCTGTCAACGCCGACTTCGTTCGAAAGGTCATCCAGTATGAGCGACCCGATGCTATCTATGTGACTTTCGGTGGCCAGACCGCCCTTCAAGTCGGTATCCAGCTCAAGGATGAGTTCGAGTCTCTCGGTGTCAAGGTCCTTGGTACTCCTATCGACACCATCATCACCACTGAGGATCGTGAGCTCTTTGCCCGAAGCATGGACTCCATTGGCGAGAAGTGTGCAAAGTCCGCCTCTGCCAACAACATCGACGAGGCTATGCACGTCGTAAAGGACATTGGCTTCCCCGTCATTGTGCGTGCTGCTTATGCCCTTGGTGGTCTCGGCAGTGGCTTCGCCAACAATGATGAGGAACTGATGGATCTCTGCAACAAAGCTTTTGCCGCCAGTCCCCAAGTTCTGATTGAACGTAGTATGAAGGGCTGGAAGGAGATCGAGTACGAGGTTGTCCGTGATGCTCAAGACAACTGCATCACAGTCTGTAACATGGAGAACTTCGACCCTCTCGGTATCCACACTGGTGACTCTATTGTTGTCGCTCCCTCGCAGACCTTGTCTGATGAAGACTACAATATGCTGCGAACAACAGCTGTCAATGTTATTCGCCATCTCGGCGTTGTCGGAGAGTGTAACATTCAGTATGCCTTGAACCCCTTTTCCCGCGAGTACTGCATTATCGAGGTCAACGCTCGTCTGTCTCGATCTTCTGCCCTCGCCTCTAAGGCTACAGGCTACCCTCTGGCCTTTATCGCTGCTAAGCTTGGTCTTGGTATTCCTCTCAAGGAGATTAAAAACTCAGTCACCAAGTCCACCTGTGCTTGCTTCGAGCCCTCGCTCGATTACGTCGTGGTCAAGATGCCTCGATGGGATCTCAAGAAGTTTACCCGTGTGTCCACTCAGCTCGGTTCCTCCATGAAGAGTGTGGGCGAAGTCATGAGTATTGGTCGATCTTTCGAGGAGGCCATCCAGAAGGCCATCCGAGCCATTGATTTCCACAACCTCGGCTTCAATGAGACGGAGGCCCTCATGAGTATTGAGGATGAGCTCCAGACCCCCTCTGACCAGCGTCTATTTGCCATCGCCAACGCCATGCACGAGGGATACACTGTCGACAAGATTTGGGAGTTGACCAAGATCGACAAGTGGTTCCTCCGCAAGCTCAAGGGCTTGAGCGACTTCGCCAAGAGAATGACTTGCTACAGCACAACCGACATCACCACCAGCCCCTCTATCCTTCTCCAGGCCAAGCGTCTGGGTTTTAGTGATCGCCAACTCGCCAAATTCTGGAGCTCCAACGAGATTGCTGTCCGTCGCCTGCGACTTGAGGCTGGTATCCAGCCCTTCGTAAAGCAGATTGATACCGTCGCAGCTGAATTCCCTGCCTTCACAAATTACCTCTACATGACCTACAATGCCTCAGATCATGATGTCAACTTCGACGATCACGGTGTTATGGTCCTTGGCTCTGGTGTTTACCGTATCGGTTCATCCGTCGAGTTCGATTGGTGCTCAGTCCGAGCTATTCGTACCCTTCGCGCTACCGGTTTCAAGACGATCATGGTCAACTATAACCCGGAGACGGTTAGTACAGATTACGACGAAGCTGATAAGCTTTACTTTGAGAACATCAACCTCGAAACAGTCCTGGACATTTACCAGCTCGAGAACTCGAGCGGTGTTTTGGGTGCTATGGGTGGTCAAACGCCCAACAACATTGCACTCCCACTACACCGTGCTGGTGTCAAGGTTCTGGGCACTTCTCCCGAGATGATTGACAATGCCGAGAACCGATACAAGTTCTCTCGTATGCTGGACCGCATTGAGGTCGATCAACCTACTTGGAAAGAGCTTACTAGCTTTACTGAAGCTCAGGAGTTTTGTAACGCTGTTTCTTATCCCGTACTGGTTCGACCCTCGTACGTTCTTTCGGGTGCTGCGATGAACACAGTTTACTCTGAGAAGGATCTCAAGAACTATTTGGACCAGGCTGCTGAGGTTTCTCGGGAACACCCTGTCGTTATTACCAAGTACATTGAGAATGCCAAGGAGATTGAGATGGACGCCGTTGCGAAGGACGGTAAGGTTATTGGACACTTTATCTCCGAGCACGTCGAGAACGCTGGTGTTCATTCTGGTGATGCTACCCTTATCTTGCCTCCTCAAGATTTGGAAGCCACTACCATCGAGCGTATTGAGGAGGCTACTCGCAAGATTGGCCAGGCCCTCAACGTCACTGGCCCTTTCAACATTCAGTTCATTGCCAAGGACAACGACATCAAGGTCATCGAGTGTAACGTTCGTGCCTCACGTTCGTTCCCCTTCGTGTCTAAGGTCATGGGTGTTGACTTGATCGAGATGGCCACCAAGGCCATCATGGGCCAGCCTTTCCAGGCCTACCCTCCCACCGATCTTGCTCCCAATTGCGTCGGTGTCAAGGTTCCTCAGTTCAGTTTCTCTCGTCTTTCCGGTGCCGATCCCGTATTGGGTGTCGAGATGGCCTCTACAGGTGAGGTTGCTTGCTTCGGTGTTGACAAGAATGAGGCCTATCTGAAGGCCTTGATGTCTACTGGTTTCAAGATCCCCAAGAAGAACATTCTCTTGTCCATTGGATCCTACAAGGACAAGCGTGAGATGCTTCCCTCTGTTCAGAAGCTTGAGAAGCTCGGCTACAAGCTGTTCGCTACTTCCGGTACCGCCGATTTCCTCCAGGAGCATGGCGTTCAGTGTCAATACCTTGAGGTTCTCGGTAAGGAGGAGGATCGCAGCTCCGAGTTCTCTCTCACCCAGCATCTGGCCAAGAACACCATCGATCTGTACATCAACTTGCCTTCCAACAACAAGTACCGTCGTCCTGCCAACTACATGAGTAAGGGTTACCAGACTCGACGTATGGCTGTTGATTACCAGATCCCTCTCGTTACCAACGTCAAGAACGCCAAGATCCTTGTTGAGGCCATTGCCCGCCACTTCGAGCTTGAGGTCTCTAAGCGCGATTACCAGACCAGCCACCGAACCATCGTGCTGCCTGGTCTAATCAACATTGCTGCCTTTGTTCCGGGTATCGCTACCGCCAGCAATAATGACCTTCAGACAGTGACAAAAGCCTCTATCTCTGCTGGTTTCAGCATGATCCGGGTTATGCCTCTGGGTGTTGATGGCGCCATCACTGATGCCCTCACTTTGAAGACCGCTCAACAGAACAGCCGACGTGGTGGTTACTGTGACTACAACTTCTCGGTGGCCGCTACCTCGGACAATGCTGATCAGATCAGCCATGTTACCGGTGAGGTTGGCTCACTCTTCATCCCCTTCAATCACCTCTCTGGCAACATCAGCAAGGTCGCTGCTGTCACTGCTCACTTCGATTCTTGGCCTACGCACAAGCCTATCGTCACCGATGCTAAGCTGACCGACTTGGCCTCTATTCTCCTGCTTGCCAGCCTCCACAACCGTCGCATCCACGTTACTTCGGTCACCAACAAGGACGATATCAAGCTTATCGCCCTTAGCAAGGCCAAGGGACTCCAAGTCACCTGCGACGTCTCGATCTACTCTCTGTACCTCAGCCGTGACGAGTACCCTGAGTGCGAGCGTCTGCCCACTGTAGCTGATCAGAAGGCACTCTGGCAGCACATGTCGACGATTGATGTGTTCTCCATTGGTAGTCTGCCTTATCGCCTAGCGACTTCCCTCGGCCATAAGGGCGACCCTCATATGGGTATCTCTGATGCTCTCCCTCTACTGCTCACCTCAGTTGCTGAGGGTCGCTTGACTGTGGACGACATCAAGGACCGCCTTTACACCAACCCTATGGAGATCTTCGAGCTCCACGATCAGTCTGGTACCACTATTGAGGCTGAGATTGACCGCCCCTACACCGTGGCTCCTGGGACCTTCTGGTCTCCCTTTGTGGGTCGCACTATGCGTGGATCTGTTCAACGAGTCACTTTCCAGAACACTACTGTCTGCCTTGATGGTGAAGTCCTGCCTGTCTCGCCTCAAGGTAAGGACATGTCTTCGCATATCGCTCCTCCCATGTCGCCTCCAGTCAAGCCCACCACCTCGATCGCTCAAGCCACCGACTCTCCCCAAGCCCGCCGCATGTCCATGCTGGGTGGCTTCCAGCCTCTGAACCGTCTCCGTGGTGTCGATACTGGTGCTGTTGGCGCTACTCTGCCTTCGCCTGCTCGTGGTACTGCCCCTGTTGAAGAGCTCGCCCCTGGCCTCCAGCTCCAACCTCTGGTCAGCTCTTCTCTGCAGCAGCTCCTGGCTCGGCCTTCATCGTTCAAGAACACACACGTCCTGTCCGTCAAGTCTTACAGCCGAGCTGATCTCCACCTGCTCTTCACCGTTGCTCAGGAGATGCGTCTTGGTGTCCAGCGCGAAGGTGTCTTGAACATCCTTCGAGGTCGCGTTTTGACCACGCTCTTCTACGAGCCCTCTACTCGCACGTCGGCTTCGTTCGATGCTGCTATGCAGCGTCTTGGTGGACGCACCATCGCCATCTCCACCTCTCACTCTTCTGTCCAGAAGGGCGAGACTCTCCAGGATACCCTCCGTACTCTGGCTTGCTATGGTGATGCTGTTGTTCTCCGTCACCCTGAGGAGGCCAGCGTTCATGTTGCAGAGAAATACAGTCCTGTCCCTGTTATCAACGGTGGCAACGGCAGCAAGGAGCACCCCACGCAGGCTTTCCTTGATCTCTTCACCATCCGTGAGGAGTTGGGTACTGTACAGGGCTTGACCATCACCTTCCTGGGTGATCTTCTCTATGGTCGACCTGTGCACTCCCTTGTATACCTACTGAGACACTACCACGTCCAGGTCCAGCTGGTCGCCCCCAAGGCTCTGGCTTTGCCACCTAAGGTCCGAGAGCAGCTCGTTGCTTCCGGCCAACTTCTTTGCGAGTCTGAGACTCTCACACCCGAGATCCTGGCTCGCAGTGACGTCCTGTACTGCACACGTGTGCAGCGGGAGCGCTTCCCTACCGAGGAGGAGTATCAGCGCGTTAAGAACTCCTACCGAGTGGACAACGCTTCGCTCAAGCATGCTAAGAGCTCTTCAATTGTTATGCACCCTCTCCCCCGCAACGAGGAGGTTGCTGAGGAGGTTGACTTCGACCAGCGGGCTGCATACTTCCGACAGGTAAGCATCGATTCCTACGACAAGTTGATCACATTGCTAACATGATGTCTAGATGCGCTATGGCCTCTACTGCCGCATGGCTCTGTTGGCGTTGGTTATGGCTGATTCGTAAACTTATACATGAGTCGGAAAGGATTTGAAAAGTTTCATGATATGACATGATTGGATTTTTGTAATTTTTGCTTTTCTCAAAGCCGGATAGAAATTGGCGTGCGTTAGCAAGCATTCCAGGATGATGCCCGTGAACGACATTTGATGTTATAGAATGTGTAAATGAGACGCGACTCACGTCGTCGGCGTACGGTTTTATGTATGTTATGTATCATGTATATATACGTATCGTCGTATACGTTTATTTAATCTAATACTTATTTATTATTTCACCCGTGCGTTCCGTGTGTTTCGTGTGCATGCCTGTTTTCTCTTGCTTTTCGTGGCGTGAATATTATGAGACGGGTAGTGCAGGTACTCATAAGTTCCTTGGCGAAGTCTTTAACTAATATTGCAACTATTGGATATTGGCACTGTTGTGTTTATTCATTTATAGCCCATGTTGTACTATGAATGAAGCTCTATTTCCTGAAATCTCTATGTGTGTCCTTGGAATAACGGTAGCAAATAGAAACTTCCTTCACTTCAAAGATGTCATGACTCCACCACCCGCCGATAGCGCAGTACGTACCTTTTTTCTCTTGAACATACCATTCCATCGTATGCCTCAAAGTTCGTCCAGTGAGTCAAATCGCATGATTTCCTACAGTAGACTCATATAAATTTCAATGCGTCTTCTAATACCTAACTTCGGCTCTAGGTTCTTCTCTACTGCAAAAATGGCCCTTCATTCAGCAGATACTTCGAAGCTCATCTGTATGTTTCACGTTACCCCGCCAGTTTTGTCATCATGACTCTTCTCTTTACAACACTACAGTACTATTTATTCATGGAACAGTTTACTAACGACTCATAGTCGCTCCCGCAGGCCATCAGGCAACAGGACAAGCCGAGCAGTTTACCAAAGGAACTCTCGTTCGCTCACAGCTAAACCCAACATCACCCATCCCTCAATTCCACGCATGGTTCTCCCGTGCTCAAGAGAATGATTCTGGCGTAGATCATCCTGAATCATGCACTCTCTCAACAGCTTCTCTCCCCTCAGGTCGTATCTCTTCTCGTACTGTGTATCTGAAGGAGCTCGACAACCGCGGCTTTGTCATATACACCAACCTGGGCACGTCTCGCAAGGCAGCTGATATAGCGACCAACCCCCGTGCTGCGATGTTGTTCTTCTGGGAATCCCTACAGCGTCAAGTCCACGTTGAAGGACGGGTAGAGAAGATCCCCCGCGAAGAAAGCCAAACATACTACGACACACGAGCTCGGGGAAGCAGAATCGGCGCATGGGCTAGTCGACAGAGTCAAGTACTTGAGCCACAAGGTGACGATGATGATGGCCGCAAGCAGCTGGAGGGATGGGTTAAAGAGGTTGAGAAGCGGTTTGAGGGGCAGGAGAAAATCCCTGTTCCTGAGTTCTGGGGTGGGCTGAGGATTATCCCGGATAGGATCGAGTTCTGGCAAGGAAGGGAGAGTAGACTTCACGACAGGTTCGTCTATGAACGGGAGGGCGAGGAAGAGGAGTGGACATTGAAGAGGCTGAGTCCTTAAAGAGATGTATTAGTGTCCTACAGATACTCAATCATTCTCAACACTTGTACCTAGATACAGAAGCGAAATGATGAATGAGCTCCTCGTTAAAATAATAGTCCATGGACGAGGAGTGGGTGATTGAGTAGCATACGGCCAATTCCAAAATAGTTTCATGACTGCAACTCTCGTTCGATACAGTAATCAATACCACTTATCTTCAGCACATAACAAAAACAACAAGCCGGCACCAATTGCCGTATCTAAGCATAGTATACACATCAGGAGTTTTTCCATGCGGTGAACCCTGGATAAGACACCAACGTCAACAGTGTGGATCCCCCCTGAGAAATGCTGGCATGATATCGTCTGATTAGATATGCCAAGGGTCGGAGCGATTTGTACGGGACCGGGAGCCATTTATAGAATATTAAAAGTACATAGTTATTGACTAGAATATACGGAAAGGGGTATGTGTAATCCTAGCTTCAGATCAGATGCCATATCCGTGCTTCAACCTATGATGCCATGTAGGCAACCCAGCTACAAATCAATCCAAATCAATCCCAAATAAACTTGTTCCTCGATTGTAGGAACTCGATGTTCACCCTGAATGCCTCCGTATATAGAACAATGCTATTTCCCGCCCTGTCGTCCAATCAGGAGCGTTATGAAAGGGGTCTGATTCCCAAAACAACACATAACAAGATGCCTATCACGCCGGATCGAGTCGAGTCGCTGTCAAAACAATCCATAAAAAGTCGCTAAATGTGTTGGTATCCACGGTAACGCCTCGTAATGCCAAAAGTGAAGAAACAACGCCGGTTATCCTTTTTAATCCTCTCGTGCCTGGAAATGGTTGAAGTAGTCATTGCAGAGCCTTGACGGTTGCGGGGTAGTCGAGTGGTTGGCCTCGGCAGTCGGGGTATCGACAGGTGTTAGAGAAAGGCCCAACCCCAATACAGCCGATCCTGTGCCGAGTGTCTTTGATCTGGAGTGGCTAGGCACATAATTATTATGATTGTTGCTGTCGTCGCTCTCGTCGTCACTATCCGCGGGCATATGCTCGTTGATGTCCCATTGGGGCTGCTGAGCGGCATATTGCATATCCACCATAGCATCCGTCAGACAGTCTTCGTCGCAAAGGGGCATGATGCGATAGTTGAGATTCTCCATGATGCATCGCTCGGTGGTGTTGAGCTGCTCGTGTGACCACATGCCCCGGCCCCAGACTTTGCAATAGTACTGAGAAGCCTCCTGAGGATCCTCCAAGAACTTGACCGCAATGACAAGAGCTGCCAGAATGATGAGCTCGGGGTTGACTGAGTCGATGTGTAACTGCTGTCGCTGAGGCATGATGGGGGTCGGCGGGAGAGTGTGTCGCTTAGACGTGGAGGAGAAGTAGCCGGACAGCAGGGGGCACGAGAGGCGCCATCGTCGGGCGAAGCGGGAGTCGAGGCTATCGAGAATGCATACTGCGAGAGCAACGGTCTCAATCGGGAGATTGGCGCGGCTCAGGATGGCCTGAACAAGAGGGACAGAGGCCGTGGCCAGAGAGGCAGATGACGGGATGAGGTTGACAAGGTGGATTGCAGGGCCTGTAGGGATAGTTTGTTAGTAAAACAAGCTTTGTACGCTGCGTGACATGACAGCAGATCAAACAACGTGATGTTACACATCAACAGTGCTGGATCCTCTGCCAGCCGTGCGTGCTAGTGCTACCACTTACCTCGAAATCGAGGCATCAATGGCTCTCCATCGTCAAGTGTAGTTCGTGGTGATTGAGCCGCGGATGAGTTGCGAGAGCTTGGGGGCGGTGTAGGTAGGTTGGATAGTGGTCGATAGGCGAAGTAGCCTTCATAGCGGCTGTTCTTGTCTTGGTCGGCCATGATGGACTCAACAACCAGCTTCATATCTCGGTTCACCGTTTCGTTTATGGGCAGCAAGATGCAATGTTTGGTCGTCCAATCCTCAGTTCTAAGCAGTTCCAAAGGCCTCCTCTCATGATTTGGCGTGTCCGTGTATACGTAGGTGTAATGCGAGCGTGGGAAGACGAACCCAACAAGTCCGCCAGTCTACGAAATACTCTTAAATATATAAGAGGGTGGTAATCACGCGAGCACGCACACGAACAGCCACGCCTGCAGACAAAGTTCAAGATGCACCAGTAAGGTAGGTAGGTAATGCAGGCTGGAAGAGAACAGTCCGACTGATGGGAGGGGGGAGGACCAAAGTTATATATCCCAAGCTGAGCCAAATACATACATACAGTACGGAGTACCTCCAGTAAATATTGACCAAGGCCAGGGACCCATTCACCGCGACTAAGTAAGGCTGAGCAGAGTGCTGAACCAGGATCCCGCTCAAAGCCAGTGCATTCACTCTCAGTCAGTCTCCAGTTGTATGTAGCGGTGGAGGAGGCGGCTGGTTAGGTAGGTGTGGTGGATGTCCAGCGCCAGGACAGGGGGGCCCAGGGGGGACCTAGGCACCTGAGCTAAGCTTGGCTAAGTTACTGTACGGCTTTATTCTTGCAGACAAACACCGGACCCTGTCCTGGTGCCGCTGCTGTCCCTGGCAGACAGTGACTGAGACCAGAAACCAAGGCCTTAAGAAAATTGACCTTATTACATACTTTGCTCCCATTACTCTGAGCTGGAGCTTGAGCTTCATCGTGAACCGGCTGAAAAGATACGGGCTGTGGCGTTTTTCTAGGTGACTCCAAAATCAGGCACCGTGTGATAGACTGTAACTGAAGTCCGTAGATCCCTCGTTTTCTGTGATTTGATGTCCAGTGTTTTTTCTTGGCTTGGTTCATCTTTTTCGGGGCCGGCCGTATCTGTTGTATCGTATTGGCGTATGTATATTTTTGGGACATGAAAAGTTTCTTTGACGGAGGGTGCCAAAATAAACGTACCAAGGAGTCGCATGGTTGTACGATGACTTGTCAAGATCTTTTTGTCACGAGAGATCGCAAGTCCTACGAATTGTTGCAGGGCCGGGGTGACGGAAAGTGGAGCATGGAAATAGTGGCGGCGACGAGAACGATGCAACAGCAGCAGAAATGGGCATGGATGCGGCTGCAACAGGTACCTAGCCCAGGTAAAACAACATTTGTCCAAGTTGAATAATAATACTCAAATGGGGGATCTAGACCTCGAAATGATCAATGTCCCAAAGCCTATGGTGAGAAATTATACTCAGCCAAGGCGTTTCCGTCGTCACAGCCCCCCTGAATAGAACTTTGGCTGCTTATGAAATGCAAGATAATCCACCTCAGCTGAAAGCCACAGCAAGCTGTCACAGATGACGGATCGTTGGTTCAGCCTGACTGCCGTGGATGCTGTGCTCTGTCCAAGATGAGGTGGCTGACCACGGCTGACTTGGGCAACTTCTGATGACGCCCAGCGGCACTTGATAGTCGGTAAGAATACTGTAATGCTCAGCAAGCAGACAGAGAGAGAGAGAGTCCTTGTCGCGTGGCTGACAACCAAATCAGGGAAATGGTGCAATACGGGATCTACAGTAAATCGACCGCACAGGCGATTATCTGGAGCAATAAGGTGGTCAACCCTTAATAAAACGCACGACTGCGGCGCTATTGGCATCGATGCTCGGGTTTCGGTGCCTGACTAGTCAAGAGAAACACTTCATACGTCAACAGTGCGCACCGTCCTTGATCGATCTCCCCGTCGAATATAACGAATGACGAAACCACGCTCTGGAAACGCCGCTTCCCTGGAGATGAGGATTGCTGCCAAGTGCTTCATCAAGCAATCAACAACAAAGATCGTCAAGACCATCACACCCTCTGTTTAAAGTCGTAAATAGTGCCTCGGAATTGAGGTCTCATGAGCACCTTCGGATGCACATGCAAACGCCCAACCGTGATGCACCGTGTGATATGAAACACAAGTCAAAAGGCTGGTTGGGCCTTCATCTTGGGTACTGTATCCTCACGCTCTTGAGGCTTGAGCCTCTCTGGTGGTCCTGATCCAGCTTGTTGGTTGAACGGTATGTATGGTACTTGCAAGCCAAAACTTTTCAGCTCCAGCTCCAGTCTTCGTAATATCATCAACATGCGGCAGTGCCCCATAGTAGTAGATCGGTGCCAAAAATACATACCCTCGGTTTATTGTCGCTTCAGCAATATCATTCGTCCGAGACAGACGCCACGAGCGAACGGTTTTTCCCTTTGTCTTCTCGGATCATCAGTGATCATCAGTCGATTGGCTTTGTCCGTCGCTTTCAATGTGACACCAAACATCCCACGTATATGCACATACTAGCATTAATAAAGCACTTCACTTCATAGCACATGCCAACTTTTTGGAGCCAATGCAAAGCTCACATCATCATATCATGGGGAATTTGCTTTTTCCTCCGCAGCACTTTATGCACGACGGGCTTTATCCTGCACAAAGTCGCGTGCTTCCCCCCTCTCAGCGAGTGGAGCTGGCCGACTGTTGGCTTGTGCCGAGCCCTTCGCCGAGAGACCCCTTTTTCTCACTCACTTCGCTTGTTTGAGCATAGGCTATAGCCAGCAATGACGGGACAAGATCGTCGTCATCCCTGAAAACCCATGTCAGGGCTCGGACTTGGCGCTCCCGTTAGGACTCCGTGTACATACGTACATAGTCGTAGTCTCGCACAATCTCAACGCTGTAATACACGTACCGCTGAGACTATTTCGGGTGCAAGCTTTGATGTCCAGGAGGCTTGAGTCCTTGACAAGTGGTCTAGCGGGCGGGCTTGATGTAGGTAATACAGAACTAGCGGCTGACAAGGAGCGAGATCCTCAACGAGATATGGATTATGGACCTGCAATGCCTGCATTTGCTAGGAACGACTGGCTGCGGATCTGACAAAGATCTATAGCCTTGTTGTCAGTTCATCAGTCTCATGTAGAGAGAGATGTTGCAAGATGTCGTGTTGCTCCTGGACTTGTCCAAAGTCAGTTGCCATTGCTTTCACCATGTGATTGATTGATTAATTATATCAAAACACAAAGCTTCACGTCAGCCAAGCCATGGACTTATTCTAAACTCACTACTAGACTCATCCAACCTTCTAAGCGCGAAATGATCGATTATTAATTAGCCGCACAAGGTCTAAAACCCTGGCGGCGCGCTAACCTTTGATGTTGTCAACTTCATCTCACCGCTTGCGAAGCCTCGGACCGGTCATGGACTTGATGATGGGACTTTGGTCACAAACCCCCGTGCCTGCATCAAGCATGTCGTATGGTGCATACTGAAGATTGAAGAGGAGGGGTTGGAAGGGCTGCACCGCTGCAGATATGATGGATGACTGCGCAGATGAACGGTGCTTATTGTGCAGCAGAGTGACGTGAAGCAGGCATTCTGCAATCTTAATTTTTGAGTCGGCGGTTTCGAGATGATGATGATGGCCGCCCACGCTGCCACCTTCATATTACTCAGTGTTATTGTGACAGTTTCTACGCAGCAATTGTCCTGATTTGACGAGTCAGTTTCTGGGCTTCACTTCACACACGAGCTACCTTGTCTGACCGCTCATTGTCGTGGTATTCTCGAGTGAGCTCCTTCGTAACGGAGGTGAGCGAGGAACAATCAACTCCCCGATCCTGTCGTCTTGATAGTTTCCAGATGAGTTAACATTGCGGGGTTGTCGATCTGGTGTGGTGATCATCTCCATCAATGTTACCAACCAAAGCGTGGGGTGCGTCAACGGCGGATCACTTGGACGGTTTGCGTCCATAGCATATCCGTATTTCTCCTGCCTTTCTGAGCTGTTTAGTCTACGGGGCCATTTACATACGTGCCTGTCTTGCGTTCTCAAATACTGTTGCACACTCCTGTTCATCAATACAAGAAGAGATCGAGTTTTAGCTATTTACTAGTATATACTGCACAAGTATCAACATGAGCAGATACCAGACGTCTTATTTCTTTCGTTTCTTTTCCCTGGCCGAATTAAATTGTTCGAATGTCAATATAGAAGCTCTGATATCACTAGTTAGTCCATGGCCCGCAGGAGTCTGAGCGAAAGGGGAGCAGCAGCTTTTCTCAAGCACAACACTTACCGAAGGCCTTGCTATTCCTCTGAGTCAGCAACTGATGTTAGGAAGACGTTGTTATGAGGTGTAGGAGAAGCTTTCTAGTCGAAGTATAGTCAGTGAAGAACCGTCATAGCTATCAGCTTTCTGCTTCTAATGATACTCCATCATTAAGTCACTTTTAATTTTACCTTGTGCAGAGTACAATTCAACTGTCAATTGTACCTGATATAGGGCAACCAAATAATCATGCATGCTTGTTCTTCGTTGATGCAGCTGTTTTCTGATCGTACTGCTGCTATACTTAGAGTGACCACTCTACAGTCTACACTATTAGTATAAACAACTGAAGGACTAGGTAGTACAAGCCATAGGTCAAAGATGACACTCTGATTCTCCTAGGTGAAGAAACCTATTCACATCTAATAAATTCAAGTCTCTAAAACCTAAAATAACTCCATAGTCAAGTAGGTCGATAAATGGCGGTTATCCATTATGTAGGTAGTTTCAGCAATCGTGTCACAAGCACTATTGCAACTTGCCGCGTTTAACTTACCTACCTAGTAGGGGAGATGTGAAACTGATTCAGCTACCTCTAGACACTCACGATGCGGAACAGCTGAATGAATAACATGATGCTTTTTGAATAAATCTAACTGCTCCTATTAATTTTCTTGGTAAAAAAATTTAAAAAAAAAAAAAAATTATCAGCTCTGCACCGCAACCAACTGCAGCAAGCCTCATTCCTCAGCTCAACGCCTCAAAATAACTTACCTAATCCTCCATCAACCATTACCACCGCCATTTATCGCTTCCATCAGCAAACCTCACGCGCACACGCACCAGAATGAGCAGTCACGATGGTTTTCCCCGGGCTGCTCACCTCCGCCTCCATCGATAGAACCAGAACACCCTCTGTCCGGTCCAAGTCGAGCGACTCCAACCTTGTTCAGCCAGAGTACATCTACGACGAAGCTCAACTACCATGCCTGCCACCCGAGAGACCTGACCTGCGCGAACTCAACAACAGCCTCGAGGCTCTGGCCGCCGTGTTTCCCGATATCCAGATCGAAGTGTTTCGCGAGCTGTTGTCGAATTTCGACGGCGAGTCGAGGCTCGCTCTTGTGGCTGATGCACTGCTCAAGAATAGAGTGACGTGGGTCAAGGGTCGGTGGAGAGTTCCCGACAAAGAGACCGCTCAACCAGAGGCGATACCCAAGGCAGAGGTGTTCAAGAGCAAGGAGTACAAGAGAGCCGTACAAAATCTGGCATGGCATGAGTTTAAAGGCTTGTCGCGGTCTACCATAAACGCTGTTCTTGCCGAGTCCAACTATTCCTACCTCGAGGCCCGCCAGACCCTCGTTACTTTATCATCCAAATCATGGCGTTTCACAATATCATCGTTGTTTTTCAGAAGGAAGCCTATCGCTACGGGCGAGGCGGAGAATCACCCACTGGTATCGTGGCGCTCAACCGGCCAGGGCTCCATTACTCCCACTATTCGAGCCACAGGCAGTGCAGAACTGGACCACGAACTGTATGATACTTTGGTGGCGCCGTTGAAGGAGAAGGACAGAAGGGACAGGCAGGACAGAGACAGGGGTCTTGCAGTCATTCTCAACAACGAGGAGGCCGAAAAGGCAGATGCAACGCACGAGTGTGTCTGCTGCTTCATATCAGCAGCCTTTGAAGAGTTTACCCACTGCAACCGCGAAGGCCATCTCGTCTGCTACCGATGTGTACAGCACTCCATTAAAGAAGCAGTCTTTGGGCAAGGTTGGCAAAGCAGCATCAACCCTGAAACGGGAACGCTCAAGTGCCTCTCTTCTGACGGCGATGGATGTCCTGGACATATCCCGCCAGATCACATCCGCCGTGCCATGGAGGAAGACAAGATGGGAGCAGAAATTATGCATAGGCTTGACTGTCGACTAGCAGAGCACAGCCTTCTGGCATCCAACCTCCCTCTAGTCCGGTGTCCCTTCTGTGACTATGCCGAGATAGACGACATATACACGCCAGCGCACGAATCTGCTCTTCGTATCAAGTCAGATAGCATCTACAACCTCTTTTTCCTCGTTCTCTGTATTGGTACCCTCCCGTTTGTCTTCCCGTTCGTTCTCATATCCTCATTCATTTGTCTCCTTCTCAGCACACAGCAGTCTGTTGGCGACTACATATCAGTGGAGTGGTCCAAGGCTCTCAACCGTCACCGTCGTCGTCGTCGCGGTACCAAATTTACCTGCCAAAGTCCCAGCTGCGGCCGTATGTCGTGCCTCTCATGCCACAAGTTGTGGAAGGATATCCACGTATGCAATGAATCCTCGCTCGTCGCCCTACGCACACAGGTCGAGCAGGCCATGAGCATGGCTATCAAGCGCGTCTGTCCCCGCTGCAACACATCTTTCGTCAAGAATGCAGGTTGCAATAAACTTACGTGTCCCTGCGGCTACAAGATGTGCTATGTTTGTCGCGCCGACCTCACTGATGAAGGATATCGTCACTTTTGTGATCACTTCCGCCCGGAAGGCGATGCAACACCCTGCAAGGAGTGTGATCGGTGCAATCTCTGGGAATCTGAGGATACAGAACAGGTTTTACAAGCCGCGCGCGAAGAGGCTGAGCGCAAGTGGAAAGACATGGAGAACCGAGAATTATCGGGAACTGAACGGGCGTTCCTTGAAACAGGTGTTGCGGCGAATAGGATGGACGTCAGTGTTGACCGTGTTCTCTTCAGCGGGCGGATTCCCGCTCTTTCGGAAGTGTTGGATCTGGTCGTAGAAACGCTTTTTGTTTAGGTTTATGGTCTTTTTTTCCCTCTGTTTTCCTTTCCAGTAACGGCGTACAACAAGATGGTTCGGCTCAATGAGGCCTCATTGTGACTTCAGGAGCAGGCTTAACGAATTCCACAAATATAAACATCAGGATGGGCACAGGGCGTCTTGTGGTTCAGAAGCTTAAGAAATTGGTATTGAATTTGGCATATAAGATTGGGTAAAACAGGACATGATAAGAATCACATCACTCAACTACAATACAAACTTTATGATAGTACACGCATATCCCATTGCAGAAACTCCGTTGATCGTGCTGAATTTTGTTTAGAGCTTGCTCTTGCCGTCGGTTCTGAGCTCAGCGGCCGCTCCGGCGATGGCAGGCTTGCCAGTCTCCTTAACCTTGGTCTGGAAGATGATCTTGTTGCCTTCTCGCCACATCTCTGTGACAAGGGTCTGTCCGGGAATTACAACACCAGCAAAGCGGACCTTGATGTTCTTGAAGGCACCGAAGCGCTCGTAGACGGCCTTTCCAGCGATGCCGAAGGAGCAGAGACCGTGGAGAATAGGAGCCTTGAAGCCACCGACCTTGGCAAAGGCAGGGTCGATGTGGAGAGGGCTACTCATGTTAGTTGTGATTCAAATTGTAGATGGTAGTAAAGCTTACTTGTAATCACCGCTCAAGCGGTAGATGGCAGCCTGGTCATCATGGGTAGGTGACTCAACGACAACATCAGGCGCACGAGCAGGGGGCTTGTTGGCAGCAGTGGAAGCACCGCGGTCAGCGCCCCGCTTAGGACCACCAAAACCACCGGCACCACGGAGGAAGACATTGGCCTCATTGTAGAAGACGTCCTCGCCAGTGTTGGCGTCGACGGTAGTAGTGGAGGTTCGGGCGATAGAGGCATTACCCTTGTCGATGACCTCAAGGAGACGACCTCGGGTAACAAGGCGAGCATTGGTGGGGATGGGGAACTTGCGGATCTCAAGATATTGCTCACCGTGGAGAAGCATCATAGGAGAGAAGTTGGGCACAATGTTGTCAAACTCGAATGGCATCTCCGCGTTGAAAGGGGGGATTACACCAAAGGTGGGAATGACCTGGAAGTCATCTGAGCCCTCGAAGACGTACTTGAGATCAGTGCGCTTGGCACCAACACCAAGGTTGTAGAGAATGACATCGCGCTCCTCATACTTGTACTCCGTAGGCTTGCCCTCCTTCTTCAGAGTCTCCTCGATGACCTTAAGGTAGTTGGTCTCCCCAGATGACTCCTTAGGCTTAGAGCGGTTCTCCAAGTTGGCCATGATCTTACCGATCGAGTCCTGGGACTTGGAGGGGTGGTCGGCACGGCCGTCAAAGGTGACGATGTCCTTCCAGTTCTTGAGGACCTCCTCAGGGGTGAGGGTGACATCAACGGGGAAGCCATGTCCGCCCGTTCGTTGCCATCGAGTCTGACCACACCAGCCACTACCAACCTCGTACAAACCACCAGTAGGGTTGGGGCACTTGTCGCTACAGAGAGCGAGGACAAGAGGAGCAATATAGTCAGGCTTGAAAGCCTGGACCATCTCCTCGGGCATGATGGTGGCAGTCATAGCAGTACCGGCATTGGGGGCGATAGTGTTAACATAGATGCCGTACTTCTGACCCTCAAGAGCAAGAGCTCGGGAGAAACCAAGGATACCACATTTCTATAATGGTTAGCAATCATCATGATGAGCAGCATATTTAGAACTTACGGCAGCAGCGTAGTTGGCCTGACCAAAGTTGCCGTAGATACCACTGGTTGAGGTGGTGTTCAGGACACGTCCGTACTTCTGCTTCAGGAAGTAAGGCCAAGCGGCCTTGGTGACCTTATAGGTACCTCGGAGATGCACGTTCAGGACAGGGTCCCAGAGCTCGTCGTTCATGTTGGAGAAAGCCTTGTCGCGGAGGATGCCGGCATTGTTGATGACGATATCAACACGGCCAAATGCGTCAATAGCAGCCTTGACAACCTTCTCACCATCCTCAGCTGAGGCCTTGACACCAACGGCCTTGCCACCGAGCTTCTTGATCTCAGCAACCACAGGCTCGGGGTCAGCGAGATCGTTGACCACAACTGAAGCACCGTGCTTGGCAAAGGCAAGAGCGTAGACACGGCCAATACCAGCACCACCGCCAGTGACGAGAGCGACACGGCCAGTGAAGTCGAGCTTCTCGCCCTGCTCTGAAGGTCCCATCTTCATAGACTCCTCAAGCAATGTGAGGAAATCGTTGGGCCCCGTAGGGTACTGAGGGCTGGAGTAGTCGACAACCTTGTTCCAGTTCTTAATAATGGCACCGGGGGTATATGAGTCGTCAGCCTTGAGGAGGAGACCGCTAGATCGCTCCCATCGAAGCTTGGCCACGTGGCCACCACCAACCTCAAAGATACCACCAGTCTCCTCTGTGTTGTTCTTGTGGACCAAAACGGCAACGAGAGGCACAACCCATTCAGGCTTGAGGTTGGCGAGCACATCAGGGGGCATGATGGTCTCGGTCATTCGGCTAGCAGCTATTTTGGATTAGTGTATGAAGCTCATGAGGCGGGATTGTAACATACCAACAGGGGCAATGACATTGGCGAGAATGCCATACTTGATACCCTCCTTGGCGAGAGTCTCTGTGAAACCGACCATGGCGAGCTTGGCCGCGGAATAGTTGGTCTGGCCGAAGTTGCCAAAGAGGCCAGCAGCCGAGGCGGTGTTAATAACACGGCCGTATTTTTGCTTGCGAAAATGAGGCCAAGCAGCGCGGGCGCATTTGTATGAGCCCTTGATGTGTACCTTGTAGATCAGATCCCAATCCTCATCCTTCATGTTCTTGAAGCTGATATCGCGTAGGATACCAGCGTTGTTGATGAGGATGTCGATTCGGCCGAAGGCGCTGATGGCGGTCTCGATGATGCGCTCGCCGTTCTCTACTGAATCGTAGTTGGCAACAGCCTTGCCGCCAGCGGCCTTGATCTCGTTGACGACAACATCGGCGGCCTATCGCGATTGGGGTTAGCTTTATGCGCTTTGCGCCTGGGGAAGCTGTTTGCTCTTGCTGGCTGGTTTACGAACCTTTGATGAGTTGCCCTCGCCCTTGGAAGTAACGCCAAGATCGTTCACGACGACGCTGGCACCACGGGAGCCGAAGAAAGTAGCATAGGCCTTTCCGAGGCCACCGCCAGCGCCGGTGACGACAACAACTTGGCCGTCATATCTCAACTGGTCCGCCATTGTGTGTATGTGTGTGTGTGTGTGGTGTGGTATTCGAATATGTAAGGGGGTATATTATGACACGCTTAAGATGATGGCAAAAGGACAGAGGGTGAGAGTGAGAGGTGGAGGATGAGGATGAGGATGAGAATGAAGAATTGCAAAGCGAGTTAATCGGGGAGCGCAACGAGCAGCTCTTAACAAGCTTGGGCCGGCCTGCAACTCAAACCGTGTCGGGGATACCAAGGAACCTTGTGAAGGGGAAGCCTCGGCTTCTATGGGGTACCGAGGGGACTGGTTGCGGGGAATACGCTAGGCCGAGTCTGGCAAGGGACTGGCTTCACATGTAAAGCTGAGATACGGCAGATGAGGTCATGCGGAGGAAATACCCTATAGCAGCCAATGTCACATGTCTCTACTAAATCAGTGTAAGAGAATACTGTGTAGTATATTAGCACATCTGGGGTAGTACCTACCTAACGTCTTGTCAGATTGTATTCTCGAGTGACGTTTCGAGTCTTACATGTGGATTACTACCGAGTACCTATCTAGTTGGAGATGCAGCTTCTTTACTAAAGACTACACGCAATGTCTGGCTTCCCTTCTCCCTCATTATACGTAAATAGGATGCTCACTAATATTATCCAAATTCGAATGGAAGAACACTTTGCCGTTAATTGTCTTGTTACGCTTTCCCTTCAGTCGCATCCTCTTATAATTCTGTTGCCGACCTCCAATCCCGGGTCCGGCTACGGACATATCCCCACAAATTCCCTCTATTCCCTCCCCGCAAAATCAACCAAGCCCAGACCGGGCCACAAGCCTGATGCTGATTTGATCAACCCGAAAAGGCCAGTCATTGTGCGTGTGTGTGTATGTGTGTGCCTCTAGTGTCTCGTGTCTCCTCGGGCTTGAATTGCCCAACGAAAAAAGAAAGCAACTGACTGACAGTGACACCCGACACTCAATCATCCTATGGCTGCGCTATCAATATCCATACCGTACTATCGTCCTCACTCCCATGCCCTGTACATGCGCAGTAGCTTATCCATATCTTGATTAAATCATGGCTCCCCACTTCATCGACGACAAAACCGAGATTTGCCTCCCCTTCATTCTCTCTCAGCTCAAACTCCACCGCGAAGAGTCTCCCGACCGCCCCTTTGTCATCGGCCTCAACGGTATTCAGGGCGCCGGCAAGTCGACCCTTGTCAAGGCATTGAGCAAGGCTCTCGAGAGCCAGCATGTGCCCACCCTTGTCTGTAGCATAGATGAGTTCTATCTCACTCGCCAGGATCAGGTTGCCCTTGCTGAAGCCAACCCTGACAATGCCCTTGTTCAGCATCGTGGGGAGCCTGGTAAGTAGAATCACACTGTTTGATAAATAGGCGGGTTCTAACAAGTACAGGAACTCACGACTTGCCTCTCCTCAAAACTTTCTTTGAGGCATTACTAAGGGGGGAGCCTACAAAGCTGCCAAAATACGACAAAGCCATCAAAGGTGGTAAAGGTGACCGCCTTCCAGAGTCTGAATGGCTTCCTGTGAACCAGCCAGGCCAGGACAAGATCCAGGCTATCATTCTGGAGGGATGGTGTGTAGGCTTCCGGCCTCTAACCCGTGAGGATGTTGAGGCGAGACTTAACATGCCCAACCGAACCCTCAAAAAACATAAACTTGAGGACCTGCTATTCGTAAATGAGAAGCTCGCCGAGTATGACTCCGTCACAGATTCCTTCGACGCATTCATTCAAATCGACGCAGAAGATCTCGGCTACGTCTACGGTTGGCGACTGGAGCAAGAAGATCACTTGCGTGAGGAAAGGGGTGACCCCGAAGCGGGGATGACATCTGTCGAGGTGGTCAAATTCGTTGACGGCTACTATCCTGCTTATGAGCTCTATACTGATAGGATGAGAAAAGGAGTTCTCGCCAACCGACCCGGCCGTCAATTGAGGATGGTAGTAGGCCGCGACAGAAAAGTAAAACATGTCCGACGAGTATAAAAAGGGGCCACACAGCAACTCATCTCACCTCACCTCACCTCCACTCACACCCGAACAAACCAAACACGACAAACCTTCACGACAGACTAATGAACCATTCACGGCCCTGAACCGTTTTCAGCGAAATTATATATATTATTTCATCAAAGATGTGACCATCGTAGCGACTCTAAAAACAAATCCCTTGTAAGTGAGCTCATTTCTGCTCCAGGGTGCCCCGCGAACCTCAAAGATATCTCACGCTCTGATATCGAGTAAATTAGACTCAACTCCGGCATAATGCAATCATATCGGTCGTAAACTCATTTCCCGAAAAATGAAAAACCAACGGCTCTGTCCATACGCCGCGCATAAATCTATGCAGTTTTATCCTCCACCACTCGCTGACCATCCTGCTTCATCTTAGAGAGCTTTCGGTCAATGGCCTGTGTCTTGAGACGGACAGCTTCTTCACGATCGGCTGCTTCTTGTTCGAACTCCTGAATGATTCTGCGCTTCTGTCTTCTCGAATCCAGCAATTTTTGCATGAGTGCGCTGAACTCATGGACAAACCATTCTCCCGAGGTTTCCCAATTTTCCATCGACATATTGGAAAACAGGTCATGCTGTTCCTTTTCACCCAGATGACGAAAATGTTCAAGTTTGTCTTCCAAATTGTCAGCATTGACTCCAGTACCCTTCTGCCCATCCTTGGAAGGGTCAAAGTCGAAAGGCTGCTGCCGCAGGGAGGCGAATGACATAGAGTTGAGAGCCACATCGTCGTACTCGGGACTTGGACGACGTCGCTTTCTGTCGAGGCGACTAGTATTTGACATGAAATTTGTCGTAGTTGGCATCGAGCTCTCCAGGAGAGCTCTTTGAACCACCGGCTTGGCAGGCTTAGGCCTGGGCGTTGTATGTTCTTCCTCTTGAGATGCAGACTCAGCATCTTCATCATCCAAACGGTGGACAGTCGGCTGCCGGGAGCTCTCGTTTCTGTAGCGAGTTTGCCATTGCGTTTCAGGGAGCCTGGGTGATATATTCCTTGCTTGGTTCGTGTCGTAGGCCTCTGATCGGCCGGAATGTGACTTTCGAATCCTCACTTCACGCATGGGGATTTTGGAGTCCTGTCGTGCTGGTGAGTCTGGTCGAGTTCGGCCACGCCCGTATTGGCCATCGAGTTTTCCGTGCCTCACATTTACATCATCCTGGAAACCGTCGTCCATATGATGAACATTGTGTTGCTGTGACCTACTGACCACGTTCATGCGAAGATCATCACCAACAGTGAACAAGTCACTTGTCGGCGGAGGTCGATGAAATCGATGGCGGTCAGGGACGCGGTGTGACGGAATAGTCTTCTTAAGATCGCGTGTCAACTCCGGCCCAAGCTTAACGGGATCGGATGGCTCGTTGTGCGGAGTTGTGAGACCAGACTCCATGAAATTTTCGTCAAGTTGCGAACCAGAGAAGATGTCGACCCGGCGATCACTTGAGTCTGCTTTAATCCGGCCATTTGGGGAAGATATGACCGAGCGCACTGGTGAATGATGCGTTGGTGGCTGACTGAAAGGATAGTCCTGTTTTGGAGGTGCGGTGTTTCTACCACCGAGCCCCGTGATCTCCCGAGGATAGCTAGTAGGACGAGGTATAGGAGCTGTGGGAACATTTCGTGGTGGCTCTGACTTCGTGGGCTTAACATCCACCTCAGATTGAGCTTCGTTCGTTCGCTGGCCACCATTGGCGAAAGCCAGAAGCCGGCCGCTTTTGTCCTTCAGACTGGGGGGCATCGTCACGTTGCTTCGCTCGAATAGAAGAATATACTGAGAGGCCTGGAGCGTTGTCGATGCGCGCTGGTAACTGAAAGTCTTGAGGGTTTCGTTTGATTATGTACGTCGAATTTATCGCTGGTGATGGATTATGTCCCTTGATTAAAACAAAGGAATTGAATGCGGATGAAGGCAAATCTGTAGTTCTTGCACCAGGACTAAGTACCCAGCAACTAAAAGGGACCGTTCGTTGCAGGTTGTGAGTTGTGAACTGCACGAACCTGAATGTTGTGTTGAAGATCAGGAAAGTATATCAAATTGGGAGTCGCGGTTTCAGTTCATACACGCCCAAACAGACGGCAGGCAGGGGCGCGCCCGGGGAAAGCGCAAAGCGCCTGGAGAGTCGCGACGTCAGGTGACGTTGGCGGAAAGATTCCAGTGGAGATCAACTTCCATTCCTACCTAGTAGTCACCTTATCCTTGCATCCAGGTGAGATCCATACATTCACTTACATGAAGCCTCACCTTGAAGCTGAACGACCTCGCGCTAGCCACATGTCAAAGCAATCAATTCTCTATGTCGGATGAATCCTTGAGGTCATTATGTGATAGTTCTCACGTGATCTCATTCCTCCGAACACAAGAGTCAAATTCGGAATACGGCGAGCCCAGAGACATTCAGGATGATATTGTCATATGGGAAGATCCAAATCATACACCTTCTATGCTTGAACACTTCAGTCCTTTGCACCGATGTAATGCTATTCAGGTTGAAGCTAGCAACGGCACTCCCATGAGCTCGTGTTGACAGCTCGGCAATTCCGGTCCGATGCGATCTGTGCCTATCAAATGCCCCGATGCTCCTCTTCCTCAAGCCCCTGACACGGATGAAAAAGTGCATCACAATCGGGATTTCAGGAAACCAGTTGGTTGCTAGTTCTTTTGTATTGAATCACGTGAATCTCAGGAGACAACTCGTCAGAATCGATCATTCGCCGACACCATCAACATATTCGGTCCTTCCGTTGAAGTGCGATTCGACGCCATGGCTTCTCGACATAGGACTTCCCACGAGGCCCAAAGTATTTCCGTAATTCATATGACTAGAATTCATCTCGCTGATCCCGGTTGCGGCGTATGATGATCAGACGAGACTCTGTTCTTCGTGGCGGGAGTCCCGTTCTCGTGGGTTGAAGTAATGGTTTAAAAGAAGGGATTTATCGAGGCATTATAACGATAACTCACGCTTGAAGTCAATGAAAAGTCTTTACTCATCACTTGCAATGTCCAGACTGTCTTCAATTTTTCTCATCGCTTTGGCCTCGCCCTTAACCGCCTTGCCGGAGCCCATCAATTCCAAGTTTCAGAATCAAGGATCATGCTCTGGGAACACACCTACTACTCGAGACCAATGGTGTGGATTCGATATCCACAGTGATTACTACTCGATTGTTCCTGATACTGGTGTGATGAGAGAATACTGGCTTGAAATCAGCGAGATAACCTTTGCTCCAGATGGAGTTCCCAGATTCGCCCAAGCTATCAACGGAACGATACCAGGTATGAGAATGCAGGCTTGAATTGTATGTCAAATTGGAGCTAACTTTTCAAGGGCCAACTATATTTGCCGACTGGGGCGATAATGTTGTCGTTCACATGACAAGTAATCTGAAGACTTCATCTAACGGTTCATCCTTTCACTTCCATGGCACTCATCAAAATTACACAAACCCACACGATGGAGTTGTTGCTATTACCCAGTGCCCTGTTGCACCAGGGTCCTCTGTAACATACAGATGGCGTGCGACCCAGTACGGTACCTCGTGGTATCACTCTCATTTTGGGCTCCAGACTTATGATGGTGTTTACGGTGGTTTGATCATTCGTGGTCCCGCAAGCGCTAACTATGATGAGGATGTTGGGACGATCATGCTCAGCGACTGGTCGCACAAGACTGTCAATCAACTTTTACATGATGTCCAGCGAGAGGGTCCTGCGCTGATGGATAATGTTCTAATCAATGGCACTAATGTTTTTGGAAATGACACCGATAAGAACCAGACGGGAGAGAGATTCAGATTGGACTTCGAGGAGGGCAAGACATATCGCCTACGTCTCATCAACACTGGGATTGATACCCTATATAAGTTTTCCATCGATTATCATACTCTAAAAGTCATTGCGGTAGACTTTGTATCAGTTGAGCCCTATGAGACCGATCACATCAGCCTCGCAATTGGTACTGTTCTCACAACTCTTTACCCAGTGCTTTCTTCTAACATTCTCCAGGTGAGCGCATGGATGTTCTTGTCACGGCAAACCAAGCTTCAAGGGCATCGTCATTTTGGCTTCGCGCTATCCCTCAACTTGACTGCACCAGAAACGTCAACCCTCAAAATGCGCTGGGTATTGTATCTTATGCATCGAACAGCACTACGCCCACGACGAAAGGACGCAAGCACGAGGATCATTGCCAAGATGAGCCTTACGAGAGCATTGTACCGGTCGTTCCTCGTAATGTTGGACCTCCCGAAATGGAAGTCATACAGAACGCCAACCGCTCTTGGAACTCAGATGGCATCATCAAATGGGCGCTTAACAGCACCACCATGATAGCAGAATGGGGCGAACCCTCCCTCCTCAAGCTCAATAATAGCGCCTCATTCACCAAGTCCAATGCTGTCATTCGTGTTCCCAAAAAGGATGTCTGGGTCTACCTTGCTATTGAGACAGAACAGGATATCTCTCATCCTATCCACCTTCACGGATTCGATTTTCAGATTCTCGCTCAAGGCCCCGGTCCCTACGATTCAAATGTCACCCTCAACACAGAAAACCCACCACGACGTGACACTGCTCTTTTGCCTGCCAAAGGACACCTTGTAATCGCATTTCTCACCGACAATCCAGGTGTGTGGCTCATGCACTGCCATATAGGTTGGCATGCTGCTGAAGGCTTCTCCCTACAATTTATTGTTCGAGAAGACGAAATCCCAAGCCTCGTGTCGGACCAGGAATACAAAGATATTGAAGAAGGTTGCAAAGCATGGAATGACTTCTCACACAAGATGAAGATGGAGCAGGACGACTCGGGCATCTGATCAACAATTATGATATTTCCACAGTTACATAATGCAATCGAATTCATAGACCCCTATAGACCATATATGAATTGCTCATGTCGTAAGACGTCAATCTGTCACTCATATTCAGTGTTTCCATGTTACACCTTCGATCCCGGCAGCCTTTGTCTATGTGGGCACTTAATTGACCATTGACCTGTCTAGAGATGATGCCCTTTCCCTTCCCGCTAATTCTCCATACCATTTTGTTCCTGAGACTCCATTCCAGTTTGTTAAAAACAACAACAAAAAACATTAGCATCCTCATCGCTTGTAGGGGTATCTAAGCATGTTCGGACATAAAAAGATAATTCGCAACAATCCCATCATCGATTCCCCAATTTCAACGCCGATGTCCCATAGTATCATTACACTGATTCTCAGTCAGTAAGGTCTTCATCCATTAGAATCTCCAGGAAGGACGAGCCTGGGTGGGATTCTCCGCAACAGGGGCAGATACCCTCCTCGTCGCTGTCCCAATCGACATCGCTAATCTCGTATCCACTAGAGCGAGAAAACTGGACCCAATCCCGCTTCTCCATGTCTCTAGAGACCGGCACTCGCTTCCAAATGACTGTTTCTTCGTCACGGTTTGAAGTTGGGTGGCCCTCTTCGGTCGGGGCAGGGGGCAAAGCGCCAAGCCTGACATGGCTGTGTGAGTGTCCATGAACAGTATCCGAATCGTTTTCACTGTCTTCGTCGTCATCATCCTTGGGCTTCCACGCCCGAATCACTCGGGCACACCATTTCTTGCCAGAGAGAGATTGAAGATGCCTAGAGTGAGCCATATAGGAAGCCGGGCCATCAAGATACAAACCTTCGTCTTTGAGCATGCCGCTCATTTCGGCAGATGCCTTCATTCCAGTATCATCAAAGGGCATACCCGTGACTTGGAGTTCGTTCAGGGTGCAGCCGAGTTCATGAGAGCAAATATCGTGAAGTTCGGATCCGGAGAAGGGGAGAAGGGTGTCGGAAAAGTTCACCAAGTCAAGGCGCAGAGACACAAGAGATGGCAGCATTCGTGGTCGTGGCTGCTTCCTGTTTCGGTTACTCGGATCGAAGGGTGCACGAAGCCCCTCGAGAAAGTCGACAATCTGGTTCCAAGTGTAGCACCGGAAGCCACCACGAACGAGAGGAGACTCGGTTGGACGTTGCTGAACTTTCAAGACGTGGTCCTTCTTTAGATCGCCATGATAACAGCGGTCCAGTTTGTGTCGGCGACAAGGCTGATCGTCATAGTATCGTGCAATAACACGAAAGGTGACATGGGTAATACCCTGACGAAATTGGACGGGTAGTTCGGCAAAGGTGCGAACAGCTTGAGGAGTTGTAAAAGTAAAATTGTTCGACTCCCACAGGTATCGAGTACCTTCGAGGTGAAGAGCCCTGCAGGTAGCCAGGAAATTGATGGCAATCTGGTTGCCTCGCGTTTTCTCTTTGTCAGACATGTTCTCGGGTGTAAGGGGGGACAGAGGGTCGACAATTGGGAAAGGAGATTTCATAGCAAACTTCAGAATACGAAGAATGACTTCCATAGGAAGGTACGGGTGACCAAGCTCCTGAGCTGTCATAGAAGATCGGGTCTTGCGCTTCAAAGGATTGTCTTGATTCATGTGGTTCAGAGCGACAGAAGACCAAGAAATGCCGTTTTCACGCAGAATACGCTTGAGTTTCATGTTCTCTTCGGTGAGAGACTGATTTGCACGGCGGAGAGGATGGTTAAAGGCAGCCTTGGCCTGGTCTTCCTTGTCCCGACATTCCCACGGGTAAGCCGTCTGTGACTTGTCAGCTAACTCCAGGATGAATATCTTTGAGATACTAACCGCGGGGGTGTTTGATGTCATGGTCACGTTTGGAAAGACAGTTGACGTATGCGGATGGCTAATTGAACGAACAACGTCGGATAAACGATCGCAAGTTCCAGTCAACGAGAGGGGATGAGTAACAACTACGTTGATCGGAAGTGAAGTGAAGATGTCGTGAGCGTGGCCAGAAACTAAGACCACAAACGGGTGGGGTGGTCTTTGTACAGTCGATGGCGATGGCGATGGACAGGGTAGATGAAAGTAAAATGGGAAAGAAGATGAAGTACTTAGTCGGAAGACTTGTATGGGGAACAGAATGCAGAAGTTGGTATGCTGCAATCCTGTTGCGCCGGCACTGACTTGAGGGTTTGTCTCTTTTGCTGTGATGCGGTCTGGGAAACGAGGGGAGTAGGGTAGGTAGTTAAGTGAGGTGAAGAGTGGAAAAGGCACAACTGGCCAGGGAAATGCTGCCCGCTTGTCTTTCGATCAGATCTGCGAATTGCAGTTGACAACAGCAAAGGCGCGATGCCTCCAGTGTCTATTTTTGCTGGCTTGTTGATTGTAGAATGATCTGGGATGGAGGAAGATGAGGGCTGGTGTTGCACGGGAAGTGCGTAGGGAAGTCGATGGTCGGCATGTTCTTACCTGAGGTTGCTTAAGCCAGGTGGGGTGGAGTTCCCGTCCCTAAAGTCTGCTGTTTCTTGTGTGACGTTATAGGCTCGGATTAGAAGGAAGGCACCATTCGCAACACAAAATTAATTAGGTAAGGACCGCCGGGCGAGTGCTACCCGTCGCACTTGTCTTTGCCGCGCGCCGACTGAAATTTCCCAAAAGTGGCAGCTCATGCGATCGAGATCTCCAGAGGTCCACAGAGGGAGTTTATTACCTACCTTAGTAGGTACCTAGACGGAGACAAAACACCCGGGAATCATAAGGTAAGATAGAGCAAAGGTCCCTTTCGAGCTTCCTATCGGAAGTCTTTCACAAACAGATAGCCTATAGCATTTTGAGCTGCGTAGCGCAAGGGTTGCCATGCTATTCCTTGACGAAGATCGTGCTAGGGTAGAACGATCATTATTCAACGACTGCAGTTGAGTTATGAATACCAAAAGACAACTTGAGTTTCATTGGTCACATTATCCCTCGCGTCCTCTCCAAAGATGTCCCTATAATTATTCAGGATCTCGCAGTGATTTTTATGCAATCATGTTCAGTAAGTCAAGGGCACACACCGGCAAGGGTTTCCTACGAATACAAAGCCATATTCAATCCAATGCAAGCTCCCTTGAACCAAGTATTGTGTATTGAGCGGAGCGGGTCTTTGCCTAACGGTATTGGCCAACCTGCATTGAACGGAAGATGGCACAACGGAAAGACTCGTTTCCTTTGGCTTCTCGGTACTCAGAGAAGTAAGGTACTAAGGTAGATCTCAATAGGTAGCCTCGAGTTAATAATGGACTAATTAGACCAGGGCTGACCATGAGATGCTGGCTCCCATTATCAACGAGGCGGGTGAAATAGAAGCAATAGAAGCCCAGTGAGACTGAGACGTAAACATTGTGCCCGGTCCCCAATTCATCTTCCCGAAATCCAATGTAGGTAGTCCTTGATTGGTAGAATGACGCGAGGCTTGTTGACACAACAGCTTCATGCCTCCGTGCAGGAGCCCATCAAGGACGCTGACGTCACCATTATCATTGTTCGATCTCAAACACCCCGCTGCGATTGCCCTACATGTCGACTGAACATCGATGATGAAATGCATACGATTGTGCCATGATGGCTTGCATGCTGCCTTATGATGTGTAAGCAATAGCTTGCTTGGGAGGAGGTATATAAATTGGCTGGGGAAGCTTCAGCTTTTGTGCTTGAGCTCTGATCTTATCTTCAAACATCAACAACCTAAAACACTCCCACCACATACCTACCAAAACAAGCAAGATGTCTTTCTCTAACGCAAACACTGGCGATGCCCCTGCCGATCCTTACAAGAAGGCAAACGCCGAGGAGGTTCCCCTCCAGACCAAGATTGAGGATCTCGTCCACTTCATCACCAAGGAGAAGTTTGGCATGATGACCACCCGGGGCTCAGGCTCTGGTAACCTTGTATCTCGCTGCATGGCGCTGGCTGCCACAGTATGTGTGCCTTTCGTTGGAATTGAAACTCTATCTGACCCTATTGCAGGAGACCGGAGGCATTGACCTTCTCTTCCACACCAACACGGAGTCTGGCAAGACCGACGACCTCGATGCTGACCCTCACGTCAATATTTCTTTCATCAACGCCTCCGGAGAGTGGGCCTCCATTGCTGGCAATGCTAGTATTAGCACAGATCGAAGCCTTGTTTCCAAGCACTACAGCCCTACACTCAAGGCTTGGCTTGGTGATCTCGGTGACGGTGTCCATGATGGCTCTGAGAACGACCCTCGCATCGGAATCATCCGCGTCAAGACAGTATCAGTCACCTATTCTCTCGTTTCCAAGAACCTGCTGAGCCGCGCTGCCGACATTGCTTCCAGCGCCGTTACTGGCAAGCCTGCTTCGCCCAACACATTGAGGGAGATTTCGGAAGGGGATGTGCGATCTTGGCGCGCTTCGCGAGAGTAATGTTCTGAATAATGCAAATCTCGCTTGTACGATAGGGCTTTTATCAAAGGCGATACGAATTCATGACAATATTAGCAACCGTTCACAGCTGCTTTCCGTACTCAGCTTTCCATAGCATATCCCACTTCTCCTTGTCCACCGCAAACTGCCGGACGTAGTCGAGCTCCAGCTCGTGTGTTCTTCGACCAAGGAGGACGAGACTGTGAAGAGGAGGCCCTAGTTCCTCGTCGGTAGAGCAAAGCTCCTCCAAAGTACCAGCCACGAACTTCTCCGTCTTGCCTCCGACGCGAGCAGCGCCAATGGCCAGGCTGTCCTTGGTATAGACACCCTCCTTACGCTCATCCTCAATTTCTAGCATCTGTTGTGCACACTGACCGACAGTCATGTAGCGAGGAGGCTCGTAGACCAGACGACCTCGGGCCATATTCTCGAGACTCTGCTCCTTAACCTTGATATCAACCAAGACTAGCGTATGTAAACCGATTTGACGGTTCTCCTTTATCCGATCGTAGAAAGATGCGGGCTTCCATGTATCAGTGAAGAAAACCATGGACACGGTTTGTCCAAAGTTGTAGAGCTGCAGACCGCATGCGCCAATCCCGGACATGATGGAGGCGTTGGGAACGGTTCGGACAGGGATTTCGAGTTCCCGGGCACGAAGAACGAGATCCGTATGAGTAGTAGCACTGTGATGTGTCAGTATACAGCTGCAAGTTGGATCATTAGATCGTACCCGAAGGGATCTCCAACAACAAGGAACGCAACATCTTCGTTCTGCGCATTTCGGAGGATCTCATCGCTGTTTGACTCAACCATCTCACGGTCAGCTACAGTGATAGATCGTCCATAGTACGATTCCTAGCATAATTAGCATTGGCTCTTGGGTTAGGGAATGGTTGCTTGTACCAAGACAGATTGCTCGACAAGCAAAATGCTAGTATAAGCCTCCAGATAGACCCTGGAGGCTTTCTTGACGACCTCAAGACCCTTGACTGTAATATCTGTCTCATCGGAGAGACCAAGTCCTACGAGGTACAACATTGTGATCCTTCTACGTCTGATTATCGCAGTGGTATTTAGTGGTGAAAAATTGTCCCTCGGTCGCAACTCAAAAAAAAGAGATGCCCCGCGGCGGGGTATTTTTAGCGCTTCCTAAGGTTGCTGTGACCTCATGCCTAGTACCCCTGTCGCTCTAAAGCAATTTTGGCCCGGAATAAATGGCACGGGTCGGGTCATGTTTAACACCAGGACGATGTTGCGGTTTCGAAGAACTCCAAGGCTAAGTATATCTTATAGACCCAATGCTAAGATTTCATATGCGGCACGAGCATAGAAGAGATGGATTACAGTTTGTAATGCAGAAGCGAGAGCCGGAATCGCATGTTAAGACCGTGGCCTTAAGTTCAATGCTGCTTTCTTGTGAGTCCACTTTTGGCTAGACTTGGTATAAACTCCACCACTGTGATTGCGTCCCAACTTTTATCATCCATGATCAGTCTAGAACCTATAGGCTGCTCTTCACATATTGATATAACCCAATGTCCGATTCCAAGAAAGGCGCGTATGGTGGCGCGCCATCAGGCGATACCGATTTTCGAAAGACCTATGATCTCGACGAATACGCTGCCAAAGCCAATGAACGCGAAGCAAAAGAAAAAGAAGAGTCCAAGGCGCGTTATGAAGCCAAGCTTGCAGGCAAGAAATACCACAAGCCTCTGACAGGCGACGAAACATACACATCAGCACGCCGGAATATTATAGACCTCACACAACAAATCGGAAAAACGCAGCTTGTTCCCGGAGGTGCAGGTGTCGGAAAGCGTGGCCGAGGAGCTGGTTTCTACTGTGAGCCTTGCGATCTCACGTTCAAAGACAATAAGCAATACATCGAGCATCTCAACACACCACAGCACTTGATAAATACAGGCCAAACGACTGAAGTCAAGCGCGCGACGGCAGAGGAAGTCCACGAACGAATTGAGTACTACATCCGACGGCGAGACGAGCTTGAGAAGGAGAAGCAGACTAGCCTACACGAGCGACTGCAGTTGCGGGAAGAAGAGGCTGAGAAAGAAGCCGAAGAGCGGAGGAAGAAGAGAAGAGAGGACAATGAAAGGAAGAGGATTAAAAAGGAGGAGGAGGCAAGGGTGAAGATGGAATATGGAGAGGACGTTCGTGTTGATGGTGAACATGACGAAGACGATATGATGGCAGCAATGGGCTTTACTGGATTTGGGACCTCGAAGAAGTGATTGACGTCCAGGTCGTTCAATGATACCCCGCGTTCAATATGGTTTTATATGAAGAGTTTATTCGGTGTACAACAGTCAAGAATGAAACAGATGGTTGGAGATATCAAAACAAGACAGTGGTCGGTGTGGGTAAAGTCAACACTATGATTTAAAAGTGACAAGCAAGATGAAACAGCATACATATTCCAAGCGCGACTCATTTACTCCAAGACTCAATAGATGCAGATAAAAGCACCTGGTTCAATGCTGTGAAATGAATGTCGCATTATTTCATTACCGTCCTTACTCTTAAGTTATCGAATGAATCCAGATCCTGGAAACCGTGAGGCGGGGCCGTTTTCCAGCTAAAGCCCAACGACTCCCCCACAATCCGCCGCTACCAGGTTATCCTATAAGGTAAGGTACCTAGTAATGGATCACACATCTGCGGACTGATCTTGCATATACATATACGACCTCGCCAGCTTCTACTGGCACACTTCAATCCTTCTTTGAAGTGCCAAGCTAAAATCCTCATCAGCGCCTCGTCCACAAAGACATCATGGCCGCTAGTTCTGCTCCAGCAGCTTCGTTGCTCAAGCGACAACTCAAAGAGATGCAGGCTGGCAAGGATATTCCAGGCATCTCATGCGGCCTCGTAAACGATAACAACATCTTTGAGTGGGAGGTGATGCTCATGATTAGCGACGACTGCAAATACTACGGTGGTACGACCAGAGCCCGACCTCGCTTCCCCCTCATGACCTTTGACATACGCTGACCTCGACTTCCAGGAGGCAACTTCCGGGCTCGTCTATCCTTTCCGTCGAGCTACCCTCACATGCCACCGTCACTCACATTTCAAGACCCCATTCCTTTCCATCCGAATATCTACGAAAACGGCAAGCTCTGCATTTCTATCCTCCATCCTCCCGAGGAAGACGAATATGGCTACGAAGCAGCCTCTGAACGCTGGAGCCCTGTCCAGACACCCGAAACTATTCTTCTCAGCACCATCAGTCTTTTCCATAGCCCCAACGATGAGAGCCCTGCTAACGTGGAGGCTGCACGTATGTTCCGCGAGGAGAGGGAGGGTAAGAACAAGGATTTCCGAAGACGCTGCAGAAAGTGCGTGAGGGAGAGCTTGGGAGAGGATTAGATGTAGGGCCGTACTCTATATATGCGAGTATCATGGGAGTGCAAAGCATATGTGGGTTGGCGTTAGGTGGTTGGAACGTCTTGCGATAGTCATCAGCGTTCAAGCGATGTCATGGAACCTTGGGCGTATTTTATATCAGCGTTGAACCATTAATGCAATAGTGACCCTTCCTATTGTTGCGCAGGAACATTATGATGATTTTTCGTCGTTGAATTCCTTCTTGAGCTGCAATATCTAAATGCTCTCTTCACCAACAAGCCCAATGGCTTTGCCAACTACGCGGTCCCATTCCTGATCCCACCTCAGAGATCCTTCACTAACTGCACCCTTCTTCAAACGGGCCAACTCCTCTTGTCCAGAAAAGCTCAGAAGTCTGGCGAGAATCTCCGCCAATTCTGAAGAAGTTTCGAAACCACAACCATTTTGGCCTTCCTTGACAAGCTCGCTGAAGCTCTCAAAAGCCGAGTATGCTGCGACGGGGAGACCAGCACCAAACATGTCCACCACCTTCATGGGAAGATCAACGCCCGAGCTTGACTTATGCAGCGAGATGCCAAGGTCTGCTGAAGCAAGAAGTGAAGCATAGTCCCTGGTGGAAAGCCACGCTGTTAAGATACGAACGCCAGGTAGTTTACCACCCTCCTGGAGTGTCTTAATTTTTTCAAGGTAGAGTTCTTTTTGCGGACCCTTACCGGTAATTATAGCTAGGATGGGTGAGGCCTCGGCGGAACTGGCATAGGAGACGAGAGCATCCAGGAGCAGACCAAAGTCCTCGTCTGGCGTCCAGGAGGTGCTACTCACGATGAGCCGTACTGCTCCATCGACAATATCCTTGGCAATGTCTTTAGTCTCTGCAAGTCGAGACAAAAAGGCCAGACGTTTTGTAGTAGAAAGAATAGGTTGAAACACCTGGGCAGGTCGGTCATGAAGTGTGAGGACAGAACGCTTCAGGTTGAAAGGCTTCTCTTTGAGCTGACGGGCCATAGCATCGGTGACAGAAAGGTTGACATCTCCTAGATAGCGTCCGAAGCCGGTTTCATACCAACGGTACACAGGAACCAATGGCTTAACATACCACTTCCCTTGTGCCAGAATGGTGTAGCCATAATTATGCCAGTCCACTACAAGCTTACTGCCTCGTAGGAAGGAAACCAAGAGTGCAACATGAAAAGTTGGAATTGAGGGAGGGTTCTTGGGGGGTTGTCAGCTACTTTGAAGCTAAAAAGGACCGTGAGTATGATATTAACTTACTTGAATGATGATCCATTTTGCAGCAGGAGCCTCGTACATCAAGGTACTGAACAAGCCCCAGAACTGCCATAAAACCTTGAGAGGAATGTTGAGAAAGAATGGCAATGTACCCCATTGAAGGACCTCAGGTTGTGGTGGGAGTGCATACATAGTAACGCGAGGATTCCCGATAAGATCGGGGTGTCTTGAGGTTTCTACCTAGTGTTAGGTTGTGCACATAACTCATGATATTCAGGTGATGGAATGATATGATACCTTTGTAGCCCACGATATCGACATTGCGACCATGTTTTGCAACGCTCAAAGCATGATATTGCATGCGAGGACTACGTCCCACGTCGCCGACGACGAGAATCTGAATATGATCATCTTCAGGGTTCTGAGATGGCTGATGGCGAGTAGGAATAAGAATCGCAAGACCACGTATCAGCCATACCAGGAAGACACAGCTGAGAGCGCCAGCAATGACGGAGACAATAAAAGCGGCTGACATATCAATAAAGGAATGAATCGGCAATCATAACATGGCGTCGAGACTAATATGAATCCTTTCGGTGGTGCCCGCAGCAACCAGTTATGGGCGTTGTTGGAGTTGTGTTGACCGAGGCCAAGGCCACCTTGCACTCACTGGTCAAATAGATTCGAGGTTCCACAGGCCAGGATGCACAGGTGCCGACGGTAAGAAAGACAAGGCAAGAGAGCAAAACAAAGCGATCTCGATTGAAGCTGATCCCAGAAGACGATCAAACATAGAGATCAATAAACATTGTATTGACGCACAAGGCAAGGTAGAGTTGATAGGGGAAAAAAGGCGTCTTGCTGTCGACCAACGAAAAGGCTTTGCAAATTATTCCACTCTCAACTTTCATGAGGCATCACCAACTGCTCTGATCTAACTTCGATCCAATACAATAAATGTAAATTTCTTATGCTGTAGTGGAGTGAATATGCTGTCTAACAAGCAACACATTCGTCTCAGTCACGGTGACGATTGCCATAGCTTATGTCTCTCTGCCAAGCAAAGAAATCTAGGTGACGCAAGCAAACAGATCAATTTTGCCTACTAGGTATGTATGTACCTTATAGTGCTAGGTAGTTGATGGAAATACCACAAAGCACCTAGCTGTAGTTTTTGTTACGAACCTATAATTGTCTAGCCTATTTGCGCTCATACTTTCTGTATGTTTTGCATAATATGTATGTACGGATACACTCAGCCAGACGGGCAACGGGAGATTATCTCAAGATGAAGTTCAGGGGATGAGATGCAACTCTGCTGCGGGGTGTGATAGCATTAGGCCTAAGAAGCGAGCTAGAGCAGCAAATGCACTAACTCTTAGCGGAAAAGTAACCGCATGCAGGGGGGAACGCCAAACCTTCCAGCGCTCAGCCAGTCAAAACTGGCCCTCCCCTAGCAATCCCCGGCCAAACGACAGGGCCATGAGGGCCAATCCATGATGTATCAGAGGATCAGGAAGGAGCAAACCCAGATCAACAATCAAGTGACTTCAAAACGGTATCAAGACTTGGCGAACATACCACCTTAGCAACTCTTTCACCGACTTAAGATCACATTTTCACCAGGATCAAATAGCTCAACTCTAATCCACCGATCGAGTCATTAACTTTCCCTCTCTCAGCTGTTTCCATCTTGGCTCTTGATCCTCTTGGCAACCCGTCGATCGCTGCTCATTCGGGTTGTCACTTTTAGCTCCACGTGCTGGAGTCTCCTATCTGTAGTCCGCCACAACCACCACGGCTCTTCACGCCTCCCGCGTCTACGCTGAAAAGGATTCTAGACGTCCCACGACCTTTGTTTCTCTTGCCTTTTTGTATCCGATACCGTACAGCTGCTTGCGACGCGCCCGTTTCACAAATCCAATTTTACGCTCGACTGATGACGTTGCGATTGGCCTAGGGGAGGTGTAAGGACTCTCTTTGAAATCGCCAATACTTGCGCCGATATCCGATCACCGCCCTCATTGAGCGTCGCCTCCGTGACTTAGTTCAGGATCGAATTGTTGACTGGAGCAACCGTCCCGAGTTCTATAAATCAACATGGCGTCCTCATACGCCCTTCCGACCTCCACTCTGCCGCATGCGCATCAGAACCATATGCATTCACACACACGAAGTCATTCTCAATCGTCGTTGAACAACCTCAGACGGCAATCGACTTTCTCCAACGGGAGCCTTCCATCAGTGCCCGACGAAGAGCATAACCACGATGTTAGCCATGATCATGTGGATGGAAATGGAAACCATTCTGCACACTCCCACAATCCGAGCATCCACAAGCATGGACACAGACGCTCCCGCATGTCCAACACAAGCGCAACCATTGCCCGCGAGAAACTCCCTCCAGCCCCATTAAACACCTTGGAGGGCTGGACAGAAGAGAGAACACCGGGAGGCAAAAGCATACTTACACCAGGTCCAGAATCGGCCAACATGACTTATTCTCCTCCGGAATTTCCTCACGACCATCATGATCACGACCATCACGATCATTCCCACGATCACTCCCACGACCATTCGCATTCTCACAACCACTCACATAGTCATGACCATAGCAATCATTATGGACATGATCATGGCTATCCGCACGATGATGACAAGGGCAAAAGATCATTTTTCACCCGGATGATTCTGCCTTACACAACAAGATTTCCAATTTTGAATGCTATCTTGATTGAGAAGGATTCCAGGCGTATTTTTTACTTTATGGCGTAAGCGAAACCATATAATTTACCTGGAATGTTTGGTTAATTCAGATATCCGTCTAGACTCAACTTTTCGTTCATGGCTGTACAGGCGTTTTATGGCTACGTCACAGACTCGCTTGGTTTACTGAGCGACAGTATCCATATGTTCTTTGACTGCGTGGCTCTCATGGTGGGCTTGCTGGCTGCTGTATTGAGCAAATGGCCGCGAAGCCAGAGATTTCCTTATGGCTTCGGCAAGATTGAGACATTGAGTGGGTTCGCCAATGGTATTCTGTTGATGTAAGTAACTTTCGGCACATCTGCAGGTCCGTTATTAACTTGTTGGGTGTAGGTTACTCAGTGTCGAAATTGCCTTTGAGGCGTTTGAACGGCTGTGGGAGGGAACTCAAACAAAGCGACTAGGCGAGCTCTTTATCGTGAGCACTCTGGGCCTTCTTGTTAACCTGGTTGGAATGATGGCATTCGGTCACCATCACCACGGACACGACCATGGACACGACCACGGGCATTCTCACAGCCATGATCATGGCCATGACCACAGCCATGGCCACGACAACGAGAATATGCACGGCATTTACTTGCATATCCTTGCCGATACCTTGGGTAGCGTGTCGGTCATCGTATCGACAATATTGACAAGCTTTTGGGGATGGGCTGGATGGGACCCGCTGGCCTCATGCTTTATTGCTGTTCTGATCTTTCTTTCATCCAAGCCGCTAGTATACTCGTCAGCAAAACGGCTGCTGCTAAGCATTCCAGAGGATACAGAGTACAATCTTCGAAACAGCTTGGGCGGTATCCTGAACCAAAGAGGAGTAGTAGGCTATTCGTCGCCAAAGTTTTGGAGGGATGATCATAGCGCTAGCCCCAGTGGTGGGAAGTTATTGGGCGTTGTTCACGTAGTGGCAGCAAGAGGAGCGCCGTTGGAAGACGTCCGAGATCGAGTTCGCGAATATCTCTTGAAAGAAGGGGCAGACGTTGTGGTACAAGTTGAACGAGAAGGAGACAACAGCTGTTGGTGCAGTAGACGAGGAATCCCAGCACCACCAGCAACGCCCACATTGGCATCGGCGAAGGCATTCTAGAAGTCGAGTTTCGAGTTCGGATAAATCGTTTGAAAGAGGTGGGAATGTACAATGAAGGGGAGCGGCATTGGTGCGAGCCAAAGTGTATCACTTGCTTGTATCAAAAGAAGGACAGATGTTTGTCGATTTATTTGCTGAAGGATATTACGTTGGAACAACGGTAGCCGCCAAAGAGCAGAGACTGGTAAATGGGTCAGTACCATCGCCAGTTGGGTTGTCTTGGTGTTCTCAGGCTATGAATGCCTGGAATTGGCCAACAAGGTCATTCATTGGGCACGTGGAGGATCACATGTATCATTATAATAGGTTTTACTTGGATTCTCGTCATGGGGACAGAAACTTTAGAGTAGAGGGGTAAGACGGGTGTATGTCCAGCAATAGAGCAGGTTTCAATCACTATTTACGAAAATCTTGCTTGCTATATCTGTAGCTCGTGATCAGGCTACAATACCAGTGAAGGTCTAGATATCTGAGACAGAATTGCGGTTTGCATGTGATAGTCAGATGCAGGAGATGGGGACTGTGGGGCTCTACTCCAACTGAAAGAGCCTAATCTGACCTGAAGATCTGGTGTATGACCTCACTTGACCTCATTTAAGCCCTAACGTTAGATGCAGAGCCCCTAATCCCGACTCAATTCCGCCTGGCCGGGCTGTTGTAGCAGTGTAACCGCATGCTCTGCAGTCAGCGCACTGCATTGCATTGTAACTGACATCAGCTTCCAGAGCAATGACATGCCGGCCTCTAGTACCCCACGAAACTCGGTCCTTTTCCATGTGGGGAAGACAGAGAACTCATGATGCGCCCCGCGAGCCGAAGCCGAGGCAACAAAAAACGAACAGAGCCGGGACCGGGGCTCGGGGATCGGGGGTGAGTGAGAGATCATTGCCCCGGAAGACCGAGGGGAGTTGGAGAATTAGATTTACTAGCTGTAGTACTACCCGGTGAAAAAGAAAAAAGATCGATAATTACTATTTAGCTGTTGTATAAGGTAGACAATCCAGCAAGGGATGCACTTAAACGTGAAGCTCCATAGCAGAAGCTCAGGTGAAGCTCGTACCGATCGAATAGAAGCTTAGAAAATACGCCTGTGACGTTGCCTGATCAGATCTTGGTTAATATACTCTCACTATCTCCCCTCTCTCTTTGTTTACACTTTTTCTTTCTTGTTTCATATCCCCAATGGCTCTCTGTTGTATCAGCTTGACCTTTACTTGACTTGCATCATAAGCTCTTGGTTACAAGCTACACCCTCCCCTCGGCCGAGACCACCCCACACTCTTCTTATCCCACTCCCGTCCTCCACATTCCACATTCCGAGGTTCATTCTGTCAAAACCAACCCAACATAAACCCTTCCTTTACCTCACGTCTCAGCGCCTCCTCCTTCCCGGTCATCCTCCACCTCCAAACTCTTCACAATGTCCTCCGCCGATACCCCAGACTCCGCCATCGAGACTCGTGTCGTAGACAAGCTGAAGACCATTGCGCCCGCTCCTGAACCAAAAGATGACTCCAAGGCCGGCGCATCTTCTGGCCTCGCTCAGCAGCTCCGCGCCTTTGCAGCTGGTGGTTTTGGTGGTCTCTGCGCTGTCGTAGTGGGACATCCTTTCGATCTTGTCAAGGTCCGCCTTCAAACCGCTGAGCGAGGTGTTTACTCCTCTGCCGTCGACGTTGTTCGCAAGAGTATTGCTCGTGATGGTCTACGAAGAGGTCTTTACGCTGGCGTAAGCGCGCCTCTTGTCGGTGTCACACCTATGTGTATGTTATAATCCCCTTTCAACTCCATTTGCCGTCTACTGACCTAGCCAACTAGTTGCTGTGTCATTTTGGGGTTACGACCTCGGCAAGCAACTCGTCCGAGGTGTCAGTGAAGTCCCCGCTGAGGGTCTCACAATCGCCCAGATCTCAACCGCCGGCTTCATCTCCGCCATTCCCATGACCGCCATCACAGCACCTTTCGAGCGCATCAAGGTCATCCTCCAAGTCCAGGGTCAGAAGCAGCTTGCTCCTGGTGAGAAGCCCAAGTATAACGGAGGCGTCGACGTCGTCCGTCAGCTCTACAAGGAGGGCGGTATCCGCAGCGTCTTCCGCGGCAGCGCTGCTACTCTTGCCCGTGACGGCCCCGGTTCTGCTGCCTACTTTGCCGCCTACGAGTATATCAAGCGAAAGATGACACCAATTGATCCCCTCACCGGAAAGCCCAGCGGTCAGCTCAGCCTGAGTGCTATCACATGCGCTGGAGCTGCTGCTGGAGTTGCCATGTGGATACCTGTCTTCCCCATCGACACGGTCAAGTCTCGTCTGCAGACCTCTGAGGGCAACGTCTCCGTTGGCAGCATCGTTCGTGAACTCTACGGAAAGGGTGGTGTCAAGGCATTCTTCCCTGGATTTGGTCCTGCCCTTGCTCGTGCTGTGCCCGCCAACGCTGCTACTTTCCTTGGTGTCGAGCTGGCTCACCAGGCCATGAACAAAGTCTTCGGCTAAATGTTATTGTAAAGAAAGTCGGAGAGGTAAAGCGATATAGGCATAGATAACAAAAGCTTGCTTTCGGATTTTTCAGGGTTTCGACACGGATTGTTGACCATCGGACAAGGTCACAGCGGATGGATGGCGTTGGTTGCTGGGCATGACATGAATTGTATTTTCCCATCGGCGGTGGATGCGCATTTCGAGCAGAATTTGAGCGCTGAGCATATCATTTGTTTTATGCACATAGATCATGAATAGCTAGATCGTGTTATTGACTTTCTGTTGTGATGCATAGATGAATCAAAATATGATTACACACGCATGTGGCAGGTGTTTTATTTAGCTCGTCACGAACAGTGGCCGAATAAGGTAGTGAAGATGAGAGTTGATATTCACTTTCTAAACAAAATACATTTGAGCAATCTTGGGCTCTTGACGGCGATTGTGCCTATAATCCTGGTATCGCTATACGCTATCCCACGTACCAGAATACATTGCCGCCGCTTTCGCCGTAATAACCGTGCGCCGGATCCCAAAGTGTAAAACAATATACTCTTAGCAACTCAATGAAACATGTTGTTGTCCTTGTAAATTCATCCCTTCCCAAGGTATCAATCCCAATGCCAATAGGTCCGGCATATCATTGCTGTGCTCCATTTCATGAGTGGATGGTATCCCGCCAGTTCGCCGATGCCATGAGTAAAAAGACAGACCTGCCTGTCGTTGAGTAAGTAAGAGTAAACGACTAGCAGGAAGCAACGCGCGCTGAAATAGTATAGGGCGAAGATATAAATAACTTTCTGCCTTAATCCTCGAGAGTAGAGGATATTTGAGTCATCATCCTGTCAAAGGGCAATTATAGTAGGGTATTAAAGAGAGTCGAGCGTTAAGCGCGCTCGGTAGTCGTCCACCGTCGTTTTGAAAGACTCATATCGCGGAAACGTTCGGCCTCGCCAGGAGGTCGAGGAAGACCCCAAAGTCCGCCCAGACCATCTCCAAGTTGTCCAATGTGAAGCTCTTCAGTGGGCTTGTCGAAGTCGTGCAAGATATCTGTCTTGATTCTGATAGGGGCTGAGAGTATAGGGCCTCGGGGCGTGGCCTTAGGAGTGGTCTCTCCACTTGGTGGGAACGAGAACGAGCTGAGTGAGGTGATGGCCGCAGGCGGCAAGCTCATAGATAATGAGTTTGTAGAGTTGAGTTCGAAGCGTGAAGAAAAAGATGACTGCGTAGATGAGTTCGAGGTAGACATGGCAGCAGAAGCTTGGGCTTCTCCCTTGTTGTCTTCTGGAATACCTTTAAAACGGCTGAAGTTGGGCAGCACAGAATCGAAGTCCTCCTTGTCGGAGGTATCATCACTACCGTCATCCATCAGTCTAAGAGACGAAGGTCCAGGTGTCCATAGGCCGAACGAGGATGTATTAGTGCTCGGAGACTTGCTCCTTGAGCCTGATTCGCCCGTTGCGGTGGTAAGAGCTGGTCCTCGGTTCAGAGGCCGCTGCGACCCAGAAGTTCGACGTAGAGACGATCCCACAGTTGCACTGGCCGAAGCACTACGACTGCCCATGGGAATGATAGGGTCGGAATAGACAAAAGAACCAATGAGTGGGCCGGGTCCGTCAGTACTGCTGATGCTGGGGTTGCGGCCGCGGATAGCAGCAGGGAAACCATCAGCTGAGGTTGATCGGGATGAGACTGGAGTCGAGGTTGTTGAGCGCAAATGTTCTGTACTTGCAGACATGCGAATATCGTACATCTGATGGGGAGAGACATGGGGTTCAGAGTTTGGCGCTTCACTTGCGGATGCAGCCAGGAGAGTGTCGTAGTCGGCATCATGTTTTCGAACTGCCATAGTGATGGATGCAATTCCAACATCCATAAGAACAGGCTGATGAGTAATAGCACCGATGAGAGCATTGCATCCAGCTCCATGAGACACAAGAATAACAACAGTCTCTACATCCTCGTCTTCCGAAATTGAGGGGTCATGTGTGTCATTCTGTGAAGCTCCAGCAGCCTGCGTTACCATCTCGTCAGGCGCATCAGTCGTAGCGTACCAGTCCACCATCTTCTTCAGACCGCGTCGAAATCTCTTGTGCATGTCTGTCCACTCTTCTCCAAGTTGGCCGCCATCCCCAAAATCTAGTGGAGCTCTCATGGAATCCCATTGGTAATCTACCACAACGCACTCGTCACGCGCGTGGGCCACGAATCCGTCGGGGATCTTTCCGGAACTCGAGATAGCATAGTTCGGCTTTGGGACCGTGTACCCTTTCTTTTCCATCTGAGTTGCTAGCTGCCCAGTTAGAGCCGCAGCCATAGCCGACCCTGTTGAACCTTCCACTGCAGACCCTGATCTCAAGGGTCCAAGAGAGGGACTGGCGGCAGGAGATCCGTTCCAGAGAGAAGCATTGGAGCCTCTATGAGGCATTGGAGTGGGAGCGGGTGCAGATGTCAATGCACTGTAGTCCTCGCGTCGTAGGAGTTCGGCCTTTGCACTTCCAAGCATGAGGGCCGCACCAGGTGGTGGGGTAATCTGTTCGAAGTACTCGGGAGACAGCCATTCTCCGAGAAAGGAATCCAGACGTAGTATTGTAGATCGGAAGTGTTTTGGTGGTCCCGTTGCTGAAACGAATATGTCGTTCGGACGGTAAGGTGATTCATGCGGAGTTTGTGCAAGACCAGAGCTGATTCCGATCGATGTTTGGGCGCATCGTAAGAATGGCGAGCTATGGATGACGACCTTGAATCTACGTCGCCTTTTTGTGCCTTTGGAAGTCGTCTCGTACTCGTCTTTCGCTTGTTCGAGAATACTGGAGATCTGGTTGCCGACAGCTCTGGCCTGAAGCCAGCCGCCGTAGGTCAGAGGAGGATCATAGGGTGTAGGGGATGAAAGATGCCATTTCTTGTCAGCAGCGTCAAGGCGGTTGCCGTGCCTAGAATAGAGGTCAGTTGAGGTCTGTAATCAACATCATACTGTCATGCTGTACGCATACGCATACGCAGCGCTAGGGCTACATAGTACGCGATCTGATTGCGACAATGCATCATGACGACAGGGGTCTGGAAAGGTAGCTGAAAACGTACCTGACGACAAAGATGTAGGCCGGCGTACGGCCCATGGTCAAGTCTTGAACAGAGGCAAAATGGAACAACCCGTAGAATGTGCTGAGACAGCAAAGACCTCGACAAGTTGAAGAGAAAGATTTGTCAGTTGTTTCGGTGGACAGAAGAGTAAGGTTGGATTGAACCGAATAAGAGATGGAGGCCAAGGGGGTAGTCAAATACCCTGGCGCACGTCGCACAGTTAGTTTGGTTATTTTAGATGGAGCTTGTGCAGGCGCCCGCTATAAAGCCGACGGGACTAGGTTAGTTAGTAGGCAGGGCAGTGTAAGTACTGTACCCAGACCCAGGCACCTTGTAGCCTCCACTACAAAAGTGGCCGATTTAGGCTCCCCGGCGTTTCTGGCGTTTTGCCTCTGGGTGTCGAATTACTCAAATTAGACGAGACGGAAGAGGATAACGCAGCCAAAGACTCATATGCACGCCACGGTCCAGAAGGTCTACCGGTACACAACGTAGAAGCAGGGAGCTCAACTAGGGATCGTTTCTGGTGTGGCTGTTAAGCAGGTGACCAGGGGGTGGTTGGTCCCTAAGAGCCGGGCTCGAGGTACCTGGGCTCACCTCAGCGAGTCACCGTCGCACGGCAGAGGTTGACCTGAGGTGAAGGAAGAGACAAAGGCAGGGTCCTTGAGGTGGGCGTAACATACACCGTGTCACCCCGGATAGTAGGAGATAAGATGAGGCGGAAGAGAAAAGGAGTATCCGTATATGGTGTTTCGATGTTGTTTGGTTGTGTACCTTTCGCGTTGTAGCTTACTTGTAGACTTTGGAAACGAAGATGGCAAGTCTTTGAAAAGAGGGAAAGTTATGGGAGGAGTAAGAAGAGGAGTAGGAGAACACAAAGACAGGTTAAGGACTACCTTTAGCAACAAGTTTGAGACCTCCAACACTCCAAAGTCGAAACACGACACACACGCACACACATACTTTGCACCTTGATCTTACTCCTCACCTTGCCAACCTACCCAGCTAAAGACCCAGACCCAAAGAAAGGGTGCATCCAATGCATTGCATTTGGTCTTCGTGTTGTGTTACGATAAAGTTTGCGGGGCAATGTCAGACACTTACTAGGTTAGTAGGTGTGTATAAAAATCATGGAAGCTTTGGAGTTTTCGTCAGCCAGCCTTAATTAACTTACAGTACCTAAGGAAAGTAAACAGGTCTAGTCAAATCATGATCGGAGACTTTTGTCAAAAAAGACTGAAACCAAACGATAATTGGCATTGATCAGCATTGTCATACTGTAATGAATATTGAACACGATGCTCATTGTCGCACATGCCCAAGTTTGGGGGTTCTCCTGAGGAGATGTTGGGGGGTTAGACTGTTCTTTTGGACTGTCATGGTCATGATGCATCATTCTATCGTGATTCTCCTCAACCCCAGGTTTTTCTTCCCCCAGCTTCTCTCGGTAACAGGTGATGTTTGAGGCTTTTTACCACGCGCTTCATCATTTCAAGCTGATGTTTCCGGCATGTAGTCATGGAACCTCTCGTCATTGGATGTCTTTGGTTCTCGACCTCAGGGCTTCTGAACTGACCCCGTGGCTCTATGCACGATATTATTGCTCAACCTCGGCCAATACTCACAACCACCGAGTTTACCTTAATTAAGCCGGTCCAACCTTGGTCTGCCTGCACTGGAAGTACAGTACCATCCATACAGTACAGCTCTAGATCCATGCCCTGTCCATGCATGGCATAACCTGGCCTACTGTATGTAAGGTAGCGGTTATAGGTAAAGAAGGCATATGCCAAGTGGATCACCTACGCCATTCAAAACACGACTCGACGATTTGGAGCATTTCTCGCCTGAAATATTCATGTGATCGTACCTTGCCTTTCCAACTCCGGTGCCGGCCCTCATTCGTCACTTGCGGCTCACCAGAAGCCTCCTGTATTTTCTTTTCAGCCCACCTGACGATAGATACATGGCTTAATTTTATGGAGTCGTTATGCACGAGGTCGTTCACCTTTCTCGGTATGCGCCAACGGCTTTGTTCGGCATCTCTGCCAAGGTGACCTTTTCTGCTTTGCTTCTCTAGTCGCAGTTTGTCCAGTGAACAATTGAATGTCCTAGTCGCTACGACCCCAGTCTCAGTTCCATCCATGGTCTATCACATCGTCATGGTGGAGTCTCTGCAGGGTCCTCCATTTTTTTCTGTTCGCTCTTCCACGCAGCTACAGGACGCTACTGTAAGTGACTTACTAATTACAGATTGTGCTTTCTCGTTGTCGTGTTGAAAATTCGTTCCCGTCATGACCATGAAGGCACAAGAAGAGGGGTTTATGGGTCCTGGCCGGTATATCCGCATCAGACTGAAGCGCTTTGATTCAGGCTAAGATAAAGATTGCTTGGATCTTGAAAAAAGTTTTCGCATAGTTTAGGTATCTTTAGTCTGGCTAAGTGGAATAGAATGCTCTTGGTAAGTCTTTTCAGTTAGGATCATGAACGACGCAGTTCATACGCCTATACCCTCGTTGTGTTTTTTCCTGTACACTCCCTAACCATGTTGATCTCAAATCATGCCGAGCCACATGTATCTGATCCCATTCTCAGACTCAATATTCCCTAAAACAACACCCATGACACAGTCATTTCCAACATCAGAGCATATCTCACTCGTAGTCGAACCATATCAGATACCCTCATCAAACAAACACGACGCCAACAGATCCAACCCCAACTGTTTCTCAATCCTGGTTGAGAAACAGGAGAGATTATCCGCATGTTTGCCAGCTCACCCCAAGATTTTTCTTTTTTGTCGAGATGTACAAGGTAACAACTGAAAGGTGAAGTTCCATTGCCTTTGAGATAGGTACCTTGTTCAGATTGGTGACATGCTGTGGGAATTTGTTAGTGCTTTGAATCAGTACAAGCGCCAGGGGCCGTCTTATCGGATCGTCCACGCCGAAAACTCCGGGTCCAGATCTGGTTAGACTCCGATTATATGTTGAACAGTAATCAATCACCGTTAATGTTAGGTGTTCCCTCCTTGGTGACGTTGATCCAAAAAGGGATATCCAGTGGATGGAATTCATGATTATCGCCGCTGTATTTGTAAGTCTGAGGGAGCATTTTTTAGCAACCTCAGTTTCATTGACATAGGTAGCCAGCGGATATGCCCTTTGCTCCATCTGTCTTCTGAACTTCACTCCTTACTCACTACCACGCTCCCTTGTCCACCAATTCGCTTCATCGTATCACATCCCCCGCCATGAAGCTCTCAATACTTCGATTTCATGCCATCGTGGCAGCGGCCATGTTCGCAACAATCGCTTTTGCCGAGCATACCAGCAATTGGGCCGTTCTCGTCTGCACATCACGATTCTGGTTCAACTACCGCCATCTCGCCAATGTCCTTTCTATGTACCGTACCGTCAAGCGCCTGGGTATCCCTGACTCCCAGATCATCCTTATGCTTCCCGACGACATGGCCTGCAATCCCCGGAACGCGTTCCCCGGAACCGTCTATAGCAATTCTGATCGCGCTGTCGATCTCTACGGCGACAACATCGAGGTGGACTACCGTGGCTACGAGGTTACTGTCGAGAACTTTATTCGCCTGTTGACGGATCGCGTGGGCGCGGAGATGCCGCGAAGCAAGCGCCTGCTTACAGATGATCGAAGCAATATCTTGGTTTACATGACTGGCCATGGTGGAAACGAGTTCCTCAAGTTCCAGGATGCTGAGGAGATTGGCGCATTTGATCTTGCCAACGCTTTTGAGGAGATGTGGGAGAAGAAGAGGTAGGTGGTAGCTTCACTGCTTTCCTGTCAACCACTAACGATGTTCAGATATCACGAGATTCTCTTCATGATCGACACCTGCCAAGCAAACACCATGTACAGCAGACTCTACTCCCCTAATATCATCGCTACCGGTTCCTCCAAGCTCGATCAGTCCTCATATTCACATCATGCCGACAACGATGTGGGCGTCGCCGTTATCGATCGATACACGTACTACAACCTTGAATTCCTTGAGAACAACGTCAAGGACCTGAACAGCCAGAAGACAGTGGGCGAATTGTTCGACAGCTACGACTTCGGCAAGATCCACTCACATGCTGGAGTGCGCTACGACCTCTTCCCCGGCGGCGAAGAAAACGCCCGTAGCCGTCTGATCACAGACTTCTTCGGCAACATTCAGAACGTTGAGGTTGACCGCAGCGGTAACTTGACTCTCGAAGAGGACCTCCTGGCGCTTAGCAAGAAAATTGCTCTTCTGCAGCAGAAGGAAGCAGAGGCAGCCAAAGAGTCTGTTGGGGAGAAGGTATCTGCAAAGGCACCTGCTAGTGCTCCAACCGAGACAGCCAAGAAGATTCAAAAAGCCAAGGCATTGACGGATGATAACTGGTGGACCAAGAAAGTCGTTGGTGCGACAGCGCTTGCAGGCTGTGGTCTTCTCTGGGGTTTAGGGTCTTTCTTAGAGGCTTAAGGTCAACAATCACAAATATTGTTATTTTTATATATTTATGGCATACCGAGAATATGGAGAACGGCGTACTTGACGGGATTGATGTGTTTTTGTTACCATACCACCTAGTGATAAGTCGATAAATGATCTTGTTTGTTTTTTCTTCATGGTGTAGGTATGAGATGTGTACTGCTTCTTTCTTAGTCAGCAACTTTTTTCTGTATCAATCACTTCATGCGAAATCTCATGAAACTCTCAGTTCTACCATGCCACTGTCGAATTAAAGACCAAACTTCCTTCTCACATGATTATCCTATGAGATCTGAAATTCTCATGCTATTTGCGGGCGCCTTCTGACACAATCCGTCTCAGTTGCCACAATGGAAAAGTCTAAGGTGAGAGTGAGACTTCAACAACAAAAGATTCGGTTGACTGCTCAGGCGAGACATACTGGTACTGCTGCACAGCCATTCTTATATCCCCCCTATTGAATAATAAGTTTTAAGGCAAGACTTGCTGACCGATCTGAAAACAAAGACGAGGCCCCTCAAAACAATTCATCTCAAGTCGCGTCCACTGACAACTCATGCTCTGGCATGGTCTTGTGATGCAGAGCTTGCAGTTGCTACAGATGATACCATTTACATATTTCTTCCAGAGTATCCGAGGAGTGGCGGTCCTGACGAAGGAGCGGATGAAGAAGAATTACAGAGCCAGTACACGCTCTCCTATCGGGCCTCAGGCTTGATTCGTCCAGATCCCGCAATCAATGCACAGCTTTGTTCGTTTTCCGGTATCAGAGTGGCTGGACCGCCAGCCAACGACGAGAATTGGTTTCCTGGTGTGGGGAATGGGTTAGTGACAGGTTCGGGGGCACCAATCTGCCAGATTGTGAGGTTAGAATGGTCACCAAATGGATTGGGTTGTAATCTTCGACCTATCTTGACAGCACTTTCGACCAGTGGATGTATATACACGATTGGTGAGCACATCGATCGACAGTCTGCAATGATATCAGGCATGCGGGTTCGAAGCTTCAAGGCGTGGAAGACACTCTGGGGCCTCGGGGCCCAGCTTCCGCTGCCCGACAGCAACGAAGAAGATGGATACCGAAATATGAATGAACGCATCCAGGCCTTCTCGTGGGCCAAGGAAGTGGATACAGGGAGAGGTCTTCTGGCGTACTGCAATGATGTCGAAGAAATAGCAGTAATGGCGGTGCAGCTCTTCTCGCAAGCAAAAGAAGGCGATCTTTCGAGTGAAGAAACGCGATGGGGCATCCAGGAAGTTGGCCGATTTGATGGTAGAGGGAGACATGTTAAGGAAGACGTGAGTCATGCTGGACTTGGTCGGAGAATGCTCTAACATGAAATAGGCTGTGGATATCACAGATCCCGATTACGTGCCCCATGGGAGTGCTTTTTCTTTGAAATGGAGCCCCTGGTTCAACAGCCAAGGCAAAAGGGTTGCTATACTGGCATATTTGGCAAAGAATCATGTTGGGTTCCGAAAGATCACTATCCTTGGCAATTGGGAAAGGGGCCAGCCTCCACACGTCGAGGTCGAGGAGGCGGATATGGCAGCCATTTGCATGTTTCTATCAACGGACGCATACATCGAGTGGGAAGACCTGGTACGTGGTTCATGAGATATGGAATAGCCGTAGCTAACCTGGCCCGAGATCGTATATGACGTTGACAAGCCCGTAGTTAGGGGCGTGGTCGCTGATCCGTTCAATGTGAAGCCGTTCCAGGTTTCGTTTGTTGGCGACGCTGAGGAGTTGGCTGGCGCTCACTATACTTGGGAGTGCTCGACAACGTATTCTAAGGAAGATGAAATAGTCTCATCGAATCCTATTTCTGGTACGTAAGTTTTACAGGCTTTGCACACAACCCATCTAATAGCAACTTAGGACTTTTAATTCACGATCAAGGCATAACACACACAGGATCAGTTCCGTACTACTCAATCGCCAGATTATCTGCAACATCGCGCAACCAAGACTGGTTTCAAACAAACCTTCCGGACTCGGAGGCCTCTGTACCGAAATGGGCAACAAGAATTCGGAAGCAGACAACACGGCTCGTTGCAAGAGCGGTTGCGCTAGAAGGATTAGACTCGGATTCGGATGACTCAGAAGACGACCTAATGGACGAAGATACAACACAATTACAAGTTCCCGAATCGAGGTACCGCATTTGGGGTGTGGTGCAGTCACCCGGCGGTGGCACCACAGCAGTGCTTGTATCACGATACAGCACTTTGCACCCAGAAAGGCGAGCACTCTGCAAACTAATGTTCTCAAGAAGAGACGAAGAGCGCGGCGAAGATGATGCAGTCACACTATCGAAGCCTTTAACCACTGAAGGCCAGGTTTGGGAGTGGATGTACGGGAATGCCCCTGAAGTGCTTGGGACTACAGTAACCCGCAAGATATCTCCTGAGCTTAACAATTCTTTATTGAGAGAGAAGTTCAGAGATGTTGCAGCTAGTCAACACTGCGTGTTTTGCGATGCGGCATTACGATTGGAGGAGGAAGAGGCAAAATGTGAAAACGGACATTTGTTTGGTAAGTTGTCTACGCAACCTCTCTATGGCCGTTGTTGTTGTTGTTGTTGTTGACGCACCTTGTATAGCGCGCTGTGCTTCTACGGGACTGGCGATAATGGCTCCTGATATTTCTCGGATCTGTGCAGTGTGTGAGTTGCGATGTCTGAAAGTCGCAGAGTTGAAGCGTGTTGTCGAGGTGCATTTTGGACCAGGGGCAAATGTACAGGCATCAGGGGAGGTTTGTGGTGGATGCGGGGGGAAGTTCGTCGCATGAATACCTTAGGTAGTAGGTACCTATGGAGGTGAGTTGGCGCCTGAAGTACAAATACAATAGCAGAAACGGTTTGGTAGCAGATCAGCAATATGGGGAGCAAGGGGTTCCTCTGTATCTTTTCTTCAAGGGTGTTCTTCTTTTACACCCGCCATACACGTACGGGGAGAAAGGCTACCTAAGGAGTCGGGAGATCCAGATTCCTATCTATTCCTCAAGAAGCAAGAAAACAGCAGACCTCGACATAGGGTATCAGAATAGATTTAGCAAAGGATATCCTAAGTCGATACTAAATTTATCCTAAATTACCTAAGTCTTTTTATCACTTAGAATCAAGGTCCCTAGCCATTATCGAACCAATAACACAATAGACGAGCAAACCCATCTGTGAGACACTGCGCGGCAAGGGAGCCAATCACTACGATCTGCCCCGCATTACCTCGGATTTAGTGTGCAAGGACCCTGATTTTGTGATTCAGGTCACTTCTTTAAGCGCTAGTACTCGTTGCCTGCACCGTATCAAACGGATCTCTTGGCAGTGACAGGCAGCTGTAGGTAGCTACCTACAGCGCAGGGCATGTACTCCCAACAACCTTCAATCCGTTATCGTCATCTTCTCTTTTCCAACATTCAACCTCACTCTTGAGACATCCGCGTAAATACTGCCTGTCTTCTCTTTATTTTCTCGCAATTTCCACCTTTTCACCCCTGCTTCTAGTAACCATAACGCAGATCATCTACTAGCGGCTAGGAGGCTCTCACTTACACACCATGTCTGCTTCGCGATCTGACGCAGCTGTTCCAGCAGTCAGTGCCAACTTCGAAGAGTGAGTATCGGCATGCATTTCTATCGACTTTCCCAAACATTCTGACTCTGACATCAGATCTCTCGCTTCCAAGCCCTTTCTCTTCGTTGTCGGCCCAGAGGCTAAGGAGTTCCATGTACACAAGGAACTCATCGGCCGACTATCGCCAGTTCTAAACGCTCTAGTAAACGGGAACATGAGAGAAGCCCGAGAAGGTCGCGTCGTATGGGCAGACCTAGATGTCGACACTTTTGTGCGCTTCGCCAAATTCGCCTACTCTGGTGACTACAGTGAGGCACAACCTGTTCTTATCCGGGAATCAGAACTTGATACTGAAGGCAACCACTTTCCAATCCAACCATATACTCGTGGTGGAAATGGCCATGCACCCTCGTCTGAGCAGGACTCAGATGACTCTCACAGCACCCGTAGCACCCGCTCAAATTCGGAGGAAATGCGTGACGACAATGATTTTGATGAAGACGAGGATCTTGACGACGATGATGACTCTTCCGAAGACACTCCTGCTGGATACCACAGCCCTGTCGGTGACAGAGCAAGTTCATCTGAGGCTTCCTCCACTGTAGACCACATGCCAACACGCAATGGCGGTAACCGACCACCGTTCACTTATACCTACACCTACGATTATTGCGAGTGGAAGCTGCCAGCGGCTGTTGGCGAGTTTATACAGAGTTATCAGTCCAACAACGATCAACAAAACGGCGTTCTACAGTTGGCTGAAGACGGCGGACTATCAAGACGCAAACGCAGGTGTCCAGATCAAAGTTATATGCTTGACGTAACAACCCCAATAGGAAAGCGGTTTGAAGCGATGAGAAATTTTGCCCGTCCTCCTTACAACTCATCCATGATTCACGGCGGCGCTCCGGCGGTGACTAGTTTGCAGAACACCCAAGAAGGCAAATACTCATATCTGCCTGTCTTCCTCAGCCACGCACGTCTCTACATCCTGGCAGATAAGTATGGTGTTGAAGATCTCCGCCGCCTCTCCATCTGCCGCCTCCATTGTATACTCTATTACTTTTACTTCGACCAATACAATATTCCCGACATCGTAGCGCTCGCACAGGAACTGTTCGAAAATACTGTGGAGGATGACATTGCACGAGAGATTATTGTGGAGTACTTTGTGTGCTTCATTGAGTACATTCGGGATACCCCAGAAGTCAAAGAGCTACTGCGCAAAGGAGGTGACTTTCCTGTGGCGTTGGTCTCTCGTGTGGCCATGCGCCTGTAAACTGGAGAAGGCGTACATGTGGCACTGGACTGAGATGGAAGCGAGGCGTTAGGATTAGGCATGTCAGGGCGTTCAGGATTTGACAGTGGTATTTCGGACTACTTGGCTTCGCTCCTTTGTTCCTCTACAGGAGAGAAAAGAATGGGGGGAAATCATCGTTGGTTTGTGACAGTCAAATTCGTTCACGGGATTTACTGGTCTTGCGGACAATTCGATAGAAAAGCCCAAGTTGTTAAAAGAATGACTATTCAGGACGTCATATATGCTCCGCAAGAGATGTAGTTGCTAAGACAAAAGACATCACACAATAGACACAAATAGAGCATGGACAGGTGCACAAGACTAATGGAAGTACGTCATCGAGGAATAATTTCATTTCCTAACTTTCGTCTCAAGTCTTTAATTCCTAGCTGCTAGTGGCGACATGCTACCAAGCAAGCTCCCTTTCTTCCCTCCATCCAACGACCTTGAGCCAGCCACAGAGGAAGATGTAATATTCGAAAAGAACAAACGCAAACGTAGATACACATTAGCGACTAGCGCAGCTACTTCCATCAGATAGAGGATCTCGCAGCAAGACGTCGCAACCTGTATACACGTCTCCCTTCAAACTAAATGACTGAGATGGCCACTCGCAAAGTCACCCTGACATGAGCGTAAATGGCATGCCATGCCACAATGACAGGTTAACGACCGCCTGAGATATACGAAGTTTATATAAACGTGAAACGAGAAAAAAAAAGTAGCTCGAAAGTAGCCACATGAAGAGAAGATAATTGGTCGAGTGAGTGACAAGAAGTTCGAAAGTAATTTAAATCATCCACCAGAAGAGTTAAGAAGCGTGAGCAGACCACAATGCTCAGGGTCTCTCCATGGTACCGCAGAACGCCGTTCCTTTTAATACTGTTTCATACAGGGCAATCAACGGCTGTAAGCCGCTCAATATGCCTGGCCAGGTACGGGTTTCCTGCTGAGGGAGCCCGAAGAAGATGGCCCCGAGCGAGGATCTTGAGAAGGATTCATGGGGCTGGGTCCAGGGGGGTTATTTCTTCGGTTCATCCCACTCGGGCTCTGTGAACGGCCACCAGAAGGCCCAGGTGACTGAGAACGAGGTCCAGGACTCATGGGCCTGCCACTGGGCGGTCCATTACGAGGACTGGGTGACTGTGCTCGAGGTCCTGGACTCATCGGAGGTCCTTGAGGCCGGCCGGGAGGTCCCATTGGTGATTGAGGACGGCTGCCATTAGGATTAGGACCGGCAGGTGAGGCAGGTCGAGCTTGACCAATGTTTCCTTGAGGGGTCATAGGTCGTTGTCCTTGAGGTTGGTTAGGCCCAGGTCCTCGGGGAGGCCCGCCAACCTTAACAGGAGGGCCTGGGCGAGGGCCGCTTTGAGCAGGGCGGGGCTTCACAGGACGAGTTGACAAACAGGTGCGAGGAACAACACCCTGTCGAGAACGGTCAAGTCTGATGCAGAGAGCCTAGAGAAAAGTTAGATTGGGCTGAGGCGTGAATTGAATTTTGTAAACTTACCCAGCCATCATCGTACTCGTGAAGGAGTCGTACAAGGTCACCAGCTCTAAGTTCCAATTCATCGTCCATAGTGGGCTTGAAGTCAAGTTGCACGCGGTGAACGGCCGAGTTTGCGGGTCCGCCAGCAGCAGCAATAGCCGCAGCGCCTGCAGAAGGGCTGTCGGGACCTCCAGAAGGAGCGGAAGAGCCACTGTACTCAGTACCAGCAGGACTAGCGGGAACAGCTGCCAGAGGGGCATTTGGAAGGGTTAGGTCAAGTTGCTGAGGGCCTCCAGCCTTACGGATCGAAGTCTTACGAGCGACCATAGCGGCAACTGTAGGTCCATTGGCGGCGAGGGGTCCCTGGGGAGAAGAAGGTGATTGAGGTGAGACTGGAGCGGTGGCGGCTGGGAGGGCGGCGGCAGCAGCAACAGCAATGGTCGACTTTTCCGACATGGGGCTGGGAGAAGCCCTCAGCGCAGAAGCAGTCTCTTCCTGAACGGGGGATGGAACACGCTCGGCCTGTGTGCCGAAGGGGTTAGCAGGATCGACGCTTTGAGCTGTTGTTGGACGCTCCCAGGCACTGCCTCCAATGGCTCGGGGGGACAAGGGACCAGTAGCAGGTGAAGAAGCGGCAGCTGGTACAGCAAGAGTTAAACCTGCACCTTTGCTTGTGCGCTTCTCCTTTTCAAGGCCATTCCAGTTGGGAAGGAACTGGGTGACGGGTCGGAGACTAACGCGGGGAGCCTTTGCATCAGTGCGGATAGAGGCAGTTTCAATGGGCTCAGGAGACATAGAACGACGCACAGCAGCTGCGGCAACCATTGGAGGGCCATCGTTACCAGCCATTGGGCCATGAAGCTTCTCATCATCATTCTCGAGTCTTTCCATCTCAGCCTGCTTTCGGCGTTTAGTGAAGATAAAGTAGACAAGCAAGCCCATGGCGAGTAATCCGCCAAGTACACCAAACGCGATTCCAGCCTTGGTTCCTGCACTGGTGCCACCACTAGCTTCTGGCACAGCACTGGAGCTGGAGCTAGGGAGACTCGAGGCTTCAGACATGTCGGCAACCTCACCGATAGTTGTGGAAGCAGAAGCTGAGCCAGTGGCTTTGGCGAGAATGGATTCGATAGATTGACTGCCAGTGGGGTCGCTAATAACGGAGGGGACGCTCGAGGGGTCGTTACTCGTGGTAATTTGGGTGCGAGTTCTGGTCGGTTTAGCTGTCGAGCTCTCCTTCGCATCGTCATTCTCCGATTTGCTGCGAGACTTGGCATCCTCAGCAGCCTTCTTCTTGGCAGCCTCTTCTGCCTTTTCCTTCTCTTCCTCCACCTTTTGTTGTTTTGCCTTGTCTTCGGCAGCCTTTTTCTTCGCTGCTTCTTCCTCCTTCTCCGCCTGTTCTTTTGCCTTTTCCTTAGCTTCTTCGGCTTCCTTCTTTTTCTCTTCAGCCTCTTCCTTCTCCTTTTCTTCGGCCTCCTTCTTCGAGTCTCTCTCGTCATCATCCTCATCATCGTCCTTTGAGGAGCCCGTTGGTTTAGGCTCGTGGCCTACTGTTTTATAGCCACCAATCTTTCCTTCGAAAGTAGCTTCCATTGTCTTGAAGACAGTCCTTATTTCTTCTACGATTAGATTAATTAGTACACAATTCACTAGCCAAAACTGAAATCGTAATTCGTGAAAACAATTTGGTGTACTCGAAGAAATGCAAAACATACGTGGTTGCCTCTTGTGTACATGGCGCTTTGAGCCATCGGGTGAGACGTCGATCTCATGAGCGATGTTACCAAACCCAAAAAGCCCGTCGGCCCTGCGGTGTACTTGCAGATGCCTGAGATGCATGTTTGCTGGAGTTTCGGAGGTTTAGGTATGACGGCAACAAATTCAAATAACGAGATCGCGCGAGGATCACAATTCCAAGTCCGTCGTATTGGTGAAATATATTGTCGTTCAAGACGGAATTGGCGGGGCTGGTTGTCAAGTCGACTGGAATGAAGGGCGTTGCAATAGAGGGCGGGAATAAAGAATGTGTCCCTTAGGGGTCTCGAGACTGATGTCCTTATACGGGCGGCGGCGGCGATGTCTCAGACGAGAACGGTGGGGGGTGCGTCGGTAACGAGGGTGATGTGTATTCGCAAGCTCAACTGCTAGTTACAACGTGAGATATGGATGTTGTTGGACCAGCTGCCAAACCAGACTCAAATGTTGAAAGGAAGCGGTGGATATGAATGTCGCTCTGATAAACAAACAGCGCACGGCAGCAGTCTTGCAAAAACGCGCCAGGGGTTGAAATGAATGGACAAACTGAACTTAACACGGCGATAGCCAAAGCAAGGCGACCGTGCAAAGAAACAGTTCTGAAAACGACTGAACGATTTCGAGGTTGAAAGAGTGTAAAAGAATGGATAGTGGCAGAGAGAAGAAAAGACAGTGGGCGGAAGAGGCCCTGGACGAGGATATGGTTGTGAGGTGAGGAGATGGGGAAGGGCCAGCGGCAGCTCAGTGGAGGCACTTGCCAAATACAAGGTTACCGAGCAAGGTCCCCGGACTTCCCATTGAATTCAAGGACCTACTAATGTTTGATAGGGCCAACCGAGCCCCTAAGCTAAAAGTAATCCTAGCGGGAAGCAGAGCTGAACCTGGCAGTGACAGGGCTCTGGCCATGTACTCTGAGGTATTCTCTGTGCCATGTCTAGTCTCCAGATGGGCCAATTTTATTGAAGTTTCGTCTTTGACCGGCTTTACAGTACAAAATGGTACAATTGAGATCGTCCTCAGAGCTTGGTAGAATGCCAATTACCTCCATTTGTGAGTTGTTGAGCGAACTTACGCCACATGGAAATGCGCAGATGAGCCTGCATAAAGCTACATCTCAATATGCATACCATGGTACATCACACGACACTAGGCTAGGCATATCGTATTCCAAATTTAACCTGCCACTTGTGCAGCAATCTCAGTCGTGTCACCCGTATCACCATGACCATCGCGACAATGACTACTATCAAGCCCACTAATGGATGAGACAGGGTCCTGGTTCCCACTCATTTTATTCATGAGGCGCCATGCATTAATGATGATCAGCAGAGAAGCATGCGGCCAAGGAATTCGAGTGATTTATGATTTGCCGAGAGGAGAAGAACCGAGGTGGGAGTCTTCAAGGCTGATCCTTGCTGAGTTGTGAGGACTGAGGAGGTTCACAATAGCCAGGGGTAGCGCGTTGGTGGGGAGTTAAACATCAGGGGTGGCTTGGGCCACTGACACCAGGCGTCAGGTACATAAGTCGTATGATTGGTTGGCGTAGACCCGCTGAATCTTTTTAGCCAGGAACCGTTGAGGCGCCGGCCAATCCGTAATGGCTTATCCAATCGACCCCTGTGCAGCGTGGCTGCTATGCTCCCAGCTCCAACGTCTTCCTACCCAAATTAGAGAATAGCCCGATTTCATTAAAATTATCCCACACCCACTCACACTCTCCTTTTCCATGGGCGATAGATCTAACAACCGATTCACTCAAGAATGCTAGTCTATCGAATTTGCCTTCGGTAAACGTTTTCATTTTGTCATTGGCTTCCCGCCCTTTGGCTGGTTACTGTATTTGTTGCAGCGATACTCTGTACGGAGTACAGAGTAGAAGAACAGAAAATACATCCATATTTGCACACACAGGGATGTGTTCACATCTTGGACAACTCACGAATGATCCCACCCAATGCTTTGATTCGATAATAGGAATCAGTGATATCTTTTTTGCCCTGTTTGAATGAGTGGCTCAGTTTCTTCAAAGGATATTGAATCTGGATAGGGCTCTCACTACGGAGTAGCAATTTTGTCAATTCCATTGATTCAACGAACTACTACTTATCCATTTCCACGACATCAGAAGAAACAAACTCCTCCTTTGTTTGGCACTTTGACCGCTCAACTGACGCATTGACTTTATATAGGTTGAAACGACAGATGGAGACGAGTCTGTGCCTGATCTGTGCTCCTTCAGTGTACGTACTGTACTCCGTACATATCTGTCCATCCGCTGGAAATAGCGCTTGTCATGCCGAGATGAGAAAGCATTGCGTGCAGCAATCGATTCTCGAAATGATTAGCGAAGTTTGACAAATATGAGAAATATGACTTGCACAACATCTTTGCATAAAAACGGCGAAATGATTCGCAATCTGGTCTCGATGGGCATTTTCAAACTCCAGATACAGGGATTTTAATTAATCTTTTGTTCCATTGTAACAACGTCACTGTTTCATGTTCAGCCTCGGTCCCTGTGTCTCGGTTGACAAACAAATGATATCGATGTTAGATCCATTGTTGTTGTGGATATGGCCTGTTGTTTAGATTTACCTCGACGCTTCTCCCCAGCTTCAACCACAGGCGCCGGTGTTCCGCCGTCAATGAGACAAGGCTTTCCCTGTGATACCTTACTGGGTTCCTGGGTATCTGATCAACAACTTCAGAAGGACTCCCAAGAGAGTAGATACTGGCTGGCTAAATGCCATAAGAGTCATTTCGGCTCTGTTTCGAGATCCTTGGTGTATTGATCACCTGCTGATAACAGTGCTGGCTACTCCGAACCTCTGATTAATTGGAATTTCACAGGATATCCTGTTTCCGTCCTTTCTACTCCGTATCGTTACTCAAAATTGTGAGGGTGGCTGGTCAGAGACAATTGATTTTCAGGGATTGTGATCATCAAAGTCTGAGACATGGCATTCCTTTGTAGCTTGAAATTGGTCTCAGTGTTAATGGGTGGTTCCGTTTGTCCCTTCAACCATTTTGACATCACAAGGGCCTGAAATTCCTTGCAGACCATTAAATCTGCATTCCCTATAACTAGGAGCGGTAACATATAAGGGGGGGAATCTTTGCAATCATCGGTCGAAGCTCCAAGCGGCCTCCTCAACACATCTGTTTAAGGTAGTATCACACCACCAAGTAAGGTGATGGATAAGTGGACCCCCAATTCATACAAAGGTGAATTACTGAAACACTTCCAAGTTGGTCAAGTTACGATTCGCTCTTGAATACGCCGTTGAGCTTTCTAAATATGTTCTTGAACTCTGCCCATTCCATGCGATGGGTTCTCAAGCCGCGATGTCCAACATGGGGAGTCACCATAGGAAGCGATAAAAAACACTTATCACCTTCCACGAAGTTTTCTATTCAAGCATCATCATACATCTCTATATATAGAAAGCAAATATGCTCATGTTGGAATCCAAACTGCTCGGTTCAACAGGCGTCATGATACAGTTATAAGTACAAGACCAGGCAAACGCTCGCTATGCTGAGACAATGCCCCGGGTATATAATGCTTCTCCCACGATGCAGCTTCGCCTCTTCCTCCTCACATAGAATCTTCCATCTGGCGACTTCTCGCCTTGATCCAGTTATCCTTATCCAACTTTCCGCCTTGAGCTTCAAGACCCATTCCCCTTTCTACCCATTCTTTACTCTCCATATGCCGCAGTCGACTTAGCGCACGAGCAAATGCAAATGCCTCCTCAGAACTGGCAAAGAGATTTGAGTCTTTGAGCTTGTCAACGCTGTGTACCAGGTCATGGTTGGCAGCAGCATCCTCCGCGTGCTCGTGCTTCACGCCCTGCTTCATGAGGCTCTCGGCGATCTCATCTCGGGAGACAAAGAGATCTGAAAGGGGCTTTTCTGTGGTCAGAACAAGTTTGGCATTGCCCTCATACACAACATCGATGAATGTGATGAAGCGACGCGCGAGATCTCGCTGCTGATGAGTCATTGCAGGAATATCGGTTACAATAAATGCCTCGTAAGCCCGAACCAGCTCAATGAAATCAGCGGCAGATTTTGGCTGTCGAATCAATTCGTCAAAGGTGAACCATGCCGCTCGTCCGCTGACTCGAGGAACATAAATCTCACGACCCCAGACTTTTTGCGTCTCGGGACGAGGTTCAGGCTGTTCAGGATCGCCGAGGAACCGGAACCATTTCTCTGCGTGTGCATGCGCATGGCTGTCGAGCGATGTGTGGTACACGCCAGATGGAGGTCGAGGGATCTTTCGGTAATCGGTTGGCGAGTCGAGATTTATGACATGCAAGCGATTCTTGAGAAGTTCGATGGCGGGGATGAATGACTCCCGCTGGACACCGTTCTTGTACAGCTCGTCGGGGTGTCTGTTGGAAGTTGTTACCAGGACTACTCCGTTTGCCATGAGAGATTCAAGCAGTCTGTGTACGGTCAGCATCGAGCGAGTCTGAAGTAATAAAGTGCACCCACCGTCTCAAAATCATTGCATCTGCTACATCTGTGCACTGGAATTCGTCAAAACAGAGCACATTTGCCTGTTGAGCAATGTCGGCCGCGATATATGGTACCCCGTCAATGTCGTTTCCATGCTCCATTTTGAATCTGTGAAGTCGCTTGTGTACATCTTGCATGAAGTTGTTGAAATGAATTCGACTTTTTGACTTGACAGACGGAGGCAGAGTTTCGTATAACAGATCCATCAACATGGTCTTGCCACAACCCACGTCACCATAGAGATACAAGCCCCTCGGAAGATCGTTAGGGATATCCCCAGTAGCCGACCTGCTGCCGCCTGCGCCGAAAAGCGACGAGAATATTGACTTCTTCGTGGGCTTGAGGGATTCGATGCTGGGGTGCTGGACAGGCGGGGCGTCATATTTCTCCAACTCATGATATAAGTTTTGGAAATTCTGTATGATCCCTTCTCTCTTATCAGTACTGGCTTACGTTCCTGACTGGATTCCGATATTCTTACCTCTTTGGTGTTCATCGTTTCGCAATTTCCCCGCCTGTACTCTTCTGTCGTACTCTGGAATTGGACCTCCGCCGTGTATAGGTTCAGCATCAACTACTGTTGCCATGGAGCGCGATCGGTTAAAACATGACGTCGATAAGTTGGCGCCTTGGACCGTAAGGGCTTGTTGTGTTTGTCGGCAATATAAGCCTGTCCTCAAGCCCTGTGATGTTGCGCTCGTCCGAAGCGTCCTCGCAAATCTACCGCCATCCGCCGATAGTCGTAACAATCGAGGATGGCGAGCAGTGGCTCTACACCTCAGCGCGATGCGCATTTTGATCGCATATATGTCGTCAGAATCGAGGCGGCTTCGTTTGCGATCGACCGTTCGTCGGTGAGTTTACAGGAATAAGTTTGTAATATGAGAGAGTTAATCATGGAGGGGAGTTGCGAATCCGGGATTCAAGTGACGATAGTGTGGGCCGGGTTTAGAATTGGTCCCGGTACTGGTGACCCGAAGGCTGCCGATAAATATTCCCGGAGGTCCTTTCAATTAAGCAGTCTTGTGTCAGCTTGCCGAGGCTCACTAACAGAGGTTACTTGATGGCCTCCGGCAGCCTACCCTAGGTACTAAGATGTTCGACTCGCACTTCAAGAGTCAGCTGTTCACAAATTCACATGATGTATCGCCAACAATGCAGACTCACATCTCTAGGTTTAAGCCCTTTTTCAGCTGTTTCTAAACGCTGTATTCGAGCATAGTTAATTATTCAGTTGAAGACCGGCCCGGTGACTCTACTCTCGGGGTCTTCAATCAAGATGCCGACTCAACTCCGAAGGCAAAGCATCAGCAAATATGTTGTGTATCCTCCCGCGCAGGTCAGAACCCTTGGATGTTACGAGGTAGTTCCAAACTCCCTGACCACGACCCGGAGAACCATCTCCGACCAAGGTTAGTGACTTGATAATAATAACAAGTCGCCTTCCAACCCGCATATGGTTATCATTACGATATTAGGTATCTGGAATCTGGTGGGTAACGGGGTTCGAGGTTGTGCATCGGTCCAATAAGTACTCTGAACCAGTGATCGATTCGTTGCCTGGTCGGCATAAGCTTCAATATATGGGCTCACAGGTAATCCTGTGAAAAATAGCTTCAAATTACTCCCGCTGTTTTAAACACTGTTCCCAGGCGATTTCGTGAATATCATGTCGCATCTGTCCTAACATCCCACAGACACTCCGCCTAACTTAGGCCATAATAACTGCAAGACCAATGACAGCGACCAGACCAGCGAGAGGAGCACCAAGGACACCAGCAGCATTGTCATCGTTCTTATCATCTTTGGACTTTCCGGAGCTGCTGTCGCTGTCTGAGTCGGCGTCATCAGCGTCCACCAACTCGCCACCAAACGGCTTCTTGCCTGGGTTGACTCCAGAACTTAACTCCGATGCACGCTTCTTGTAGTCGGAGAGAGTCTTGTTGGAGTCGGCGTTGATCATACCAACCATACCCGAAGCGCATTCTTTGCCCTGGGAGGAGTAGAAAGGAGTAGGGTCAGTGTCGTTGACGGTGACCTTGAAGATCTTGTCCTAGAAACGTGTCAGAAATCGCAAAGAGGCCCGAGGAGTCGCAACTTACGGCAGATCCATTGTCAGTGGGAACGAAACCGGAAAAGAAGCCAGTGCCCATATCGAGAGGAGAGCAAGGGTATCGGTAATCGCCAGCAACGACGCTGTGATTCTTGGGCTCGAAGTGGAACTCAAGGACATCACCCTTCTCAGCCTCAACCTCCTCAGGGTCGAACTTGTCGTCGCTGGTAGCTGTAATTTTAATGGTCTTCGCGCTGGCCAGGTACGCCAAAGCGGCTGAGGCGAACAACGTCTTGAGCGAAGGCATTATCGGTGGGTGGTAGAGTGGTGCTGTAAAACTACGTGATGCGTGGTGCAAGAGATTAAGCCAGTGAGGATCAATAAGTGAGATACCTAGGTAGGCAAGTTGGAATTTATCAGTTTATGAAAAGTTGACCGCTACGAGGAAGCCTGATGAAAAAGATTCAACGTCGGGCCAAGAGTCGCCTGTTGCCCAGCAGCCCCTAATATCAGGGCAATTTTTCCGTGTTACTTCTGACATGGGCCAGTTGATACTCTATTGTGATTGCCCAACAGAGACACGAAGATCAGGATTTGACCAAGGGGAGATCAAGGAGATGCAGGGGCTCTCCATTACGAAGGATTCACTGGTTGGTGCGTTGAGGTCGGATGTTTGATCCATCGAGAGCCCTGTTTACTAGTGCAACCCCAGCAACCAGAAGCACCAGGAAAGAAGCCTACCCTAGAGCTCCAATTAACAGTTTGAAATCTGCATGTTCGTCCAAATTGACTTGCAACATGCCCGATCCTTCGAGTGGACAAGGGTTCGGGTTCTAGAACTATGGTGTAAGATAAGACAAGACTAATCCAATGGTATCGAGGGAATGTTTCTCCAGTCTCGGACGAGATTTCAGACACATGCCATTAAACAAAGCTGTGGAGCACAGCTGAGACCATCAGTGTAGAACGAGATGAATGCTGCAAACGGCTGAGCGGGTGCACCTATCCTTGTTGCTGATCTCGAAAGGTAACATGGGTTCCATTCACCGCTCTATGTACTCGTGCCCGGTTGCGACGTAGTACGCTCATACGTAGGATGCATACCTCCCTTGGTGCATCATAAAGGTTGAATGAAGAACAGAGAACGACCTATCCTATAGGTAAGTTAGTACGTAACTACATGTGCCCTGCAGGGCAGGCATTGTAATCTTCTCATGACTCTGGTTACTTTTCAACGTCCGTTAGTGAAACGATGGTATGTGCATTAGTTAGTTGACAATGCAGGCACGCACTATGTCATGAACGAGAACTTTGATCGTTGTAGGGCTTAAATCTTTTCCCACATCATGAAGCTTGTTTTCACCAAGTAACGGTGTAATGTACTCTATACATACTCCAGGTTGGTGTATTGACTGACTCAGCTCGTGCCCCATTTCCCGACATCACTTCCGGGGTCACGGAATACCGGTGTTGAGAACCGGAATGCTCCACAACGATTCCGGGTCCGAGTGTTCAGCGGACCGATAAAGAATCAACCTTCTCCGGTCGCTGGGCATTTTCGGCAGCTATGGCCAAACCTGGCCGTAAACCCGAAGCGAGTGGTCGGGGACTCGGCGTCCTCGGCCGAGAATGACTAGCTCGGACGTCGTACGTCGTATGTAAGGGACGGATCCATCGACGCCAGTCTAGATCCCGGGAATTTGATGATGGGGCTGAGCCGCATCTTTAACTTTGGCCCAATGTAATAATGAACGGACTGCTAGATCGACGTTATGATCTGCAAAGTAAATTGAGCCCGTAACATGATCGTGATGTCTAGTGACACATGTGTCATCCCCACGGACGCAAACGATATTGGGTTTAATATCAGCAAATAGTCAAGTTGATGCAGGAGTTTCAGTAAGGAAAGAATCAGCTATTGCGGCATGTCATCAAATTTCCCCAGTACCCCCACATACATACTTTAAGGCCTGAGGCTGAGCTGCAATGGCAAATCAAGGGGCCTAAGGATGAAGAAACATCGTTTCGCAGCGTGCCTCGCGAGTCTCCTACCACATCTAGGAGAATCAATATTGTGATCCGCAAACAGCTAAGATATATGGTCTGGGTCTCGGCCTTGTGTAGACTGGGGCCAAAATTCTCACGTGAAACACGAACGACATGCGACTTTCGATTCAGCATCCAAAAGATCATACAGATAAAGTGGTAAAGGGATCAAGCCACACACTAGCTGCTGTCACCGGCTATTGTACCTGAACAAGGCCACGGAGGCTATGGTGTCTTTGAACGTTTTAGCGGTTCATCCCTAGGGCATGCATGTCATCAATGGAATCTAGAACGTCGTATTACTCACTACAATGAAGAACAAAGAGAACAATACAGTAAGTAGAATGTAGCGTAATGTTCAATAAACAATGGGCTAGAACGTTGAAGAACACAACTGTACACTACCGAATACCCCAGGTGATGGGAATGTTAGATGTCCCTAGTCGTCAATGAATTGAACATTGCCGTGTACTTTCACTTACCTACTTTGTTATCAGAGTTTGTCTCTATGCTTAGAATAGCTATTTAGTTACTAAGTGCTGACTATTTACCAACAGCGCGACACAACAGGAAGAGTAGCACAACTGAATACTCAACAACACAATCAACGAGACGCATGCGAGATTCCATGACCAATGTATCCCGATCGCCAACAACAGCCTCAAAAGAGGTACCTGAGAACCCGAGCCAGTAAAACTTCCCCGGATCCCCAACACCGGACCACAAATGGAACTTTGGGCTCTGGGCCATGGGAGGAGACGAAGACTCTACCGCGCTTTTCATCATGGTTCCAACCCCATCGACGATACGACCCCAAAGAGTCCTTTTTTCCATTCCCCAAAGTTACATTCCTCATTGACCAACCAATAGAAGTCAAGTGTCAGATATGCCATCAGGCGAGCTGTCAGATCAAACCAGACGCAGAGCCGCCTGACGAAAGTACGTTTAGTTTAATGCCATGTGGTCATGCTGCTTGCTTGCAGTGCCTTGAAGGGTGGTTCGAGTATCAGGGCACTTGCCCCTTCTGCCGAGTCGATCTCATCTATCCCGGGTGTGGGCATAGAGTTCCAGTGAGACCCCTGACTAGGGAAGGACTTCATCTGCTACCAAGGACACTACCAGACCAGGGCAGGATCCCGAATTTCTGTGCGCAGTGCCTCAAAGAAAGATTGTTGAGTCAGGCAGAAGAAAAACTTAAACAAGCCATGGAAGGGTTTAAAGCAGCCAGACTGCGATTTTACCACACCAAAGCGCCCGCTGAGGCGGCAATTATGCTGAACATGAGAGTCGAGTTTGAGACAGTGCTCCGAGATGAGGTATACCTCAAACGACTAAGCACGTGGTTGACAAGCTGGTAGGGTGTCATGATGCAGGGAGTCATGACTCAATCGATGGTTGGTAGGTGTGAGATAACCTTTGAGATATAACTAGTATCCGCGGACTTCGCAAAAGTACACGATACTTAGTCCGTAGCAATAGAAACTTCCTCAGTTTGCTCGAGTCAGAAAGCAAAGAATATACAGGGATAGACAGTGGCTGAAAGAAGCGGTATCGAGCAACCCAAGAAGCCACGAGTTACTTACCTGTATCTTAGGCATCATCGGCGAAGCTGCCATGGAACAACGATATTTCTCCCCCATAACCACCTGAATCGCGAATGTGACGTGGATGCTACGTATGCACATGCGTTGAGAAAAATTTCCCGAGGACTTGCAAGGACGGGCCGACAATTCAGCTGTCTAGGGACCTCATGGTGGTCGATCTGGTGCATAAGCTTGAGTCGGTACTGGGTTTCGCACCTAGTGTCCGTCCGAACTGACTCGACGACCTCTGATTGGGAGCGGCCTTGGTTTTGGGTGGTTGTGAATTGCTTATTAGTTTTGTGATCCGAGGTTGGCGTCTCGGATGTTTTGCAGAATAGGGAAACTAAACAAAGAGCCGCAGGGAGATATAGAGGGCTGAGTAATTTAGACATGAGGGAGAATTAAAGGCAGCGCGCGCGGACAAGAAGGAGAGTCCGAATAGGTAGTTGAAGTGGATCTCCGGCGGGAAGAGGGGCGCAGGGCAGACCCACTTTCAACGGCAGCTCCGTGACCGCGACGGGCAACAACGGGTCGGGACAAAAGAAAAAGAGTCAAGACAAGATTACAAAGACATTAGTGAGTGAGCCATTTCCGTGCTGATAAAAAGCTCTATTCACCATTAAAGTCGCCAAGATTGCGTATTGTCGAGTCAATGCTTCTCATGGTTTCTTGTTTCTGACCCATACAATTCCGTGCTTGCAGCATTCTCGGCCGGGTCGTCGGAGGACCATACAAGGATGGTAAGAGTATCCCCTTTCCCCTTGTAAGTGGGTGTGACTGTGACGCAGCTTGAATACCTAGTTTTTCTTTTGTCAGTCTGGGAAACGGGTTGATGTCCGGTACACCCGCCCGCTACCACGACCGCGGCGCTGGGACTCATGCTTGTAAGTTGGAGGGCCTGCTGTAGTCTCCATTGAAACATGTAAGTGACACATCATATACGGTGAGAATAGCTAGACGTAAGGGCATTAAGCGAGACCAATGTGTATTATCATACTCCGTACGAGTTCTAAAGATGGCGAAGAAATGACTGCCGACCGAGGCATGGATGCGTAATCGGCAAACCGAATTTATTGTCGGCAAACAATAGTTGTGAAGATTATAGACAGTCAGTCAACTTTATAAAAGCCTGTCTAACCGAGGATTTATCAAGGGATCATAGTATACTTGATCTGATACTGTACTTAGATAGCGGTTTCTGATACTGACAGCCGTAAATAAATAAAAGTCTATCGATGACTAACAGTTCTGGCAATTGCTTGTCTTGTTACCAAGCTTGGGTCGTTTAAACTGACCAGTTTTGCTAACCCTCAACGGTCGGCATTTGCCGAGGTGGGGACATGGTCTGGACTCAGGCCCCTCAGCCACATCTCGACGTTGAGTTCCAAACCCTTGGATCAGCCTTGGGGTCGTCTTCTTCCCTGGCGAAGATCGAGATTTAGGGGGCTCACTCAAATTTGGGGAATGGCAGGCACATGACGATATCTTCGCCAGCCCAGCCCCAGGTGCAGAACACACTGCGTCATAACTATCGCGACATCGTCTAGTCATTAAGGCACAGCCAACTCAATCATAGCATCCAATCTCAATCTGTGCATTCTCCTGCGCAAATGTCCCTGTCCTGCTGGACTTACCCAGCTTGGCTATTGCTTCCACGCAAGCAAATGACTGCTCAGATGCTTTCTCCTTTCACACGGATCAACTGGGATAGCTAAAAGAAAGAAAGAAAAGTTCCAGCATGTTACATCGCATAGACGTGCCTATTGCAGTACAGTATGACCATGATCCGCTTGGTTCGTTCTAGGCTCGCGATCTGTCTCCCTTAATTGATCCCGGCCATTTCAACAATGCTATTACGTTCTCTGTATTTGCGCCCGCCGCGTTAGGTATTGTACCTACTGTGCAATACGGACCTCGAGCTGTGGTTGGGCCATCTCTGTTTTGGTGTAGCCATTCGAATTTGCATCACCGCCTATTGTTTTCTCATTCTGGACCGTTGCGGTCCTAGTCATACGCCGTGGAATCTAACTGTGATCGCATAACAGCAACGGGGATAGTGTTGACCCACCAGACGACGCCTTCATAAACGGCCAGATGATACGTACGTACTCCTCCATTTTGTTTGATGGATTATTATGGATCTGATTTTTTTTGTTTGGAGACTGGCCTTGTCGTTCTTTTTTCGGTTCCCTAGACATGAGCGACCGTGCATCGCTAGCGGCATCCATAGCTTCACATCCTGATCTCCTAACTCTCCTCAGAACGCCCTTGTTATATTTCGAAAAAAGAAAAGAACGGCGACTGGCAACACCTCCAACAAAGCTTAGCCTTAATGGTAGCTGGGGAATGGTGTCACCCTAGGGGTCTTGGTTCCCACGGCAGCACGGCTCTTGTGAGATTTCCCACTACATACATGCGTAGATGCCTGTCAGCAGACTATGTGTTTTCAAGATGCTAGCCTTCACGATCACAGGCAAACACGATCGCAAAACATATGAGGATACACATCTACTGCCCCTTCGCCGTTGCCGCCGCTGGAACAGTGTTGTGCTCACACATAACTCTGTGTCCTCGGCTATGTTGGCGTTGGTGTTGGTGTTGGATTGGGTTGGGATCGGATGGGAGGGCTTGATACTTTCATATCCTCATGTTCTCAGCGACTGGGTTTCAAGGATGCGTGTTTATGAGCGCGTGGCTCAGCAATGATCTCCGTACAGCGCACCCTGTCCGTCTGACTTACACCCACCTTATCGCCACAAGGGGCTAGGGGAAATAAAAAACGACCCCTCACACCAGCGAATTTTGGTGTAGTTGGGGTCGTTTAAATTTCCCCCCCGAGGAGGGGGCAATAACGGCTCACGCCAGCCCGTCTTTTTCTGCAGCGAGGTTCGAAAGTGGGTGTGATGTGCCGTTTATTAGCCATACCCTCGGAGCCGCTGCCCTCGCAATCACCGAATCATGTCGTCGTCAATGGGTTTATGCCCAACCAAGCATGATGCCCATTCACCAAATCACTAACATCGGCGGTTTTGGGTCCTGGCCCCTCTACCGTCCAGGCCTCCGTCATTTCAGCTACAACTCCGCTTTCCGTGAACTCAAAATCTTCTCAGCCACTACCTCCCAAGGACAGGATCCCTGGAGGCATCGCCAGTGGTCCCCAGACACCTATTTGCTGTACGGCAACACTTCCCGTTCAATCAATTGCTTCTTGGCACAGCTGCTAGAATGGTGGTTTCATGGCTTTCGATACAGTTTCTCACATCCCCAAGTCTCATATTCTGTCGGGCCCGCCTGGATGGAGTACATACGTGTATACGGCTTGCTAGTGAGACACCTATCTTCTGTTTCCTCTACACCCCCTAGACTACTGTACAGTACCTACCTACCTACCTACCTACCTACGCAATGTGATCTCAACTTCACTCGCCTCTTGAGAATGTCAACAAGATATCGGACGGGGCATGTCAAGAGGAGCAATTCGAAAGTCGCGGTGTCAGCGTCCAAGTGTGGCTTGTTAGCATTTTCCACATATCGAGTTGGTGGCGCGCTGCTCGCTCGCCCGGTTCATGGATCTCTTGCTACCGAGTTGACCGGCTCTTTGTCTTTTGCAGATTGCAATGCACCAGGGTTGCAGCTAGCTCATGACTGTTGCTTGTAGCGCAGCCCTGCAGCATATTCCCAGCATAACCGGCTGCCACTTGCATCGACTGGTCTCGTTGTCCCGCGCCGGCCCAGTGGTCTTCGTCCCAATAGGGCTGCCCCGTCCGTTGATGGGGTTTCTCCGGGCCCTGGATCTCTAGAGGCACATGTATCTGATACTTCCTCCAGACCGTAGTATGATGCCCCCAATACCTCTTTCTTTCCTTTCGCCGTATTCTAAAGAAACACCTGCCGCTGTGGCTGACCTTCCCATGTGGCGGACCCTCTCGTGAGCTTATCGTCTTGAGTCTTCATAAATACCCTGGTATATGTCACCGCTGGTGCCCCATCCATCCTTTCAATAAAAGGGAAAGCTTCATCTATTAGACCTGGGTTGTTTTTCATCAGGACCGCTCCAGCTTCATACCACTTGGACTCTTGCCCATTATCATTTGTGCCTTTCGTTGATTCTCACCAGTGTTGGTTGTTGACCAACACCACGGCGCTGTCGCAAAGAGCTTGTCACGAGATTCGCGATCTGGCCTAGATGCCGAACACTTGTCGCATATTGACAACGCCTGTCCCGTCAAGTTATAAAACGACTAAATGTCAACGCCGGCAGTACGTGGCCCGTTCCTCTGTCCATATCCGTTCCTCTTCGATCCATGTTCCTAATGTTGGCATGTCCTTGTCTATAGCAAAAAGCAAACCTTGCCCGGATTAGAGATAATCAGAGGAGATCCCGGGCCCGAAGAAGAGAGTATCTCCAAGAGCTCGAGCAACGACTCCGAGTGTATGAGTTGCAGGGTGTCGAGGCGTCTTCGGAGGTGCAACATGCTGCGCGGAGGGTTGCAGAGGAGAACAGACAACTCCGTGGTCTTCTCAACCGTCATGGGATCAGCGATGACTACATTACTAGTTACTTGAACTCGGGCACAGCATCGCAGAACGATCCGGCAGCAATATCGCACTTCCCCCCAAACACTCACAGCGATAGTGTCCAATCCCTACAGCAGGTCATAGCACCCCGGAGACCTACAGCTCTCGATACTGGCGTATCTTACGGCCTCCCTCCGCAGGAAAGCCGTGAACCATCTATCGCGAGTGGATCTACGAGCAGTTCTTCTATATGGGAATCTGGCCAAGCCATCCAGCCACCTTCAGCATACGCCCGGCCACTCCCCTCCAACGTCCCTACACCAGTACCGAGGCAGTCGATAACTTCATCAATGCATCCCCAACACTACACCTCTCAGATGTTCCCTGATCCTCAAGTTTCACGGACCGAAAGCTACCACGCTATCGCTACCCCTGGATCTTTGATGGATGATCCCCGGCGACACAGCTACTCTGTAGCACCCATGCCTGGGGATGTCTCGTCAACGATGGGTTATAGCATTCCCATGACTTCCTTTCACAACCCTGTAGGACAAGATGGTGGCCCTTCAGGACCGTGTTGACTGGATGGCCAACCAACAGAGAGCTTTTGTCCGACCCAATGGACTTCGTTGCGCCCGGTGGCCTCAAAATCCTCTGCCATCCACATCGAACAGGTACCGACAAGCAACTTCGCGTTGATGCAATTTGCGTGAAGTTCAAGAGGATTCGATAAAATCGCTAGGCATAAGCTCCTTCGACCTATCGAAAGACTTGACCTCGCCTTTTGACGGCGATGTGCATTTCCCCACATATCCTTATGGGTTCCCTATCGGTCGCCCGTCTTGTCGAAACACATCAAGCTTGTATGTGGGTGGTGTTCCATGTCTTGCCATGGCGAACTGGGCAATGAAACGGAACCTGGGAGAGACCTCTGGATGAGCAAACAGTGAAACCCAGCGACAAGGCTGAGGTCGACCATACTATGATGTTCCTGTAGCTTTGTCCTCTACAGACAAAGATCTTATTGTTGGAATGTCTCGCAGAATTCTTGGAACATAAAGCATAAGTCGAACGTCGACAGCGACAAAACGAACAACGAACCCAAAGGAACAATGGGTCTTTCATCAATCTTCAAAGAACGATTGCTGATAGGGCGTTGAGAATAGGAGATACCAACACATGCTATTTCTCATATCGAATATTAATCAAGTACTCTCTCGAACCGACCGTTGTTCGATCATTCACTTCAGTTTTCGCATCCTTGATACCGTTCACGACCTCACAACTTGACAATTAAACATCTATGGCAATGCTTTCTGCCGATCTGGGAAAGCAGATAGGAACAAAACGGGAAGAGCTTGACCAGGTCATATCTGCACCGCCTCTTTACGAACAGGCAGTCGAACAATCTACTGAGGACATCTTTAACACTTTGCGCTGTGCGGAACGTATGTCGCCTCACACCTATAAAACCTCCCGCCGACCCGGATGCAAAGTATTTGCAAACATCCCAAACCCTTCACACGGGAACAATTACATGACTCCTGATGAATATCCGAGGGATAGAAGACTTAGCATCCCGTTGACTTGTCGAGTTGAGGGCATACCGCACATTAAATTATCGGTTCCAATCTTGGGCTTATCCACTGTCAAGCCAGACCACCAAGTATCAAGGAAAGATCAAAGCAAGCTACATCCAACATGGGTCAGCAAGCGAAGAAGAGGAAGCACCAGGAAGTCTCGGCGGAAAATGGGCGTTATGGTCCGTATGGCACAGGCGAAAATACCTCCTCAAGATTCTCAGATTGGTTCGAACTCTTTTCAGTCCTTCGGACTCGTGTCGGACGCAAAAGGTTCAAGCGCCATAGTTCATGGCACAAGGGAGAGGAAGAAGAAAGGACACGACTATCTTCGACCTGTATCGAAACATATTCGATCCTGAGGCCGAGACTTCTTGGTGGAGGTGAAGAAGAATTCTTGTCTAGACATGGTAGGGCACCAAAATATACGTCGAACGAGGCGGAAGAATCCGCTGACATCGACCAAAAGCATGCCTGTAGCTTCGACCAGATCCTTGATAGTTTCAATCCAAAGACGGCTTCAGAAACAACAACGGCTTCGGAATTCCCTGAACCCGTTGTGTCGCATGATTGGAACACAAACAGAGCGTTCAGCATCGACGAGGTCAATGCTGCCGCCGCTGTCCTTACCCTTGTCTCTGACATTTGCAGACGTTGTGGAAGACTGTCTACTGAAGACCAAGTCATACTGCGTGATACCTTGAAAGGGATGCCATACCTCTTGACACCTATAGGAAGGAAAAACGAACCCGAACAGGCACTCATGTTTCAGATCGAGGTCTACGAGAACCCCGTATCCTCAAGCTGGGGGCCTATTGAAAGCTTCGACACTTTGCAAAATTGGTTGGAATTGCTTGAGAGGTTTGACAACTGTGCGGAGCTGCATCCAAGCCAGGGACCAGGAGGTATGTTGATAGTGTGAGTGGCTTGTTGCATGGGCTTAGAACCTTTGGAAAGTAGCTTGGAACTGATCGAACTGCATTGCGTGGACATCAAGCATATATGAGGCGTACCATGACGATACCCTTTGATTCAGGTGGTATATAATGAATTTTAAATATTATCGAACTCCATACCCTGCCCATAACCCCAAACCCAAGTTAATTCCGTGATACAAAGCCACATCTGTGGCCGGTAGATGTGAAAATAATAGACAATGGCAAGATAGATGATCACAAGAAGTAATCCGCAACTGGCTTCTTGGCAGGCATTCCTCGCGAATCTTGGGGTGCAGCTTGGAAAACCCTGTATCGCCGCGCAGGACCGCTCCTAGGAGGCATACTACCCTCGATCATGACTCCAGTACCACCATCGCTTCTGCCAACATCACCGTTGCTACGGGCGAAGAGACCTGTGCCAGATTCGTCCTCGGAGAGTTCCAGGACTGCAGCAACATTTCCACAGCGGTAACAATAGTTTGGAGCAGACCATACAGTGACGATAGAAGCGTCGAACATTTCCTTGAATCCCTCCATGACAAGCTGATGCGCACGGGCAATGAGACTCAGGTCGTTTCGATGGTTGAACACCTTGACGATATCAGCTCCAAAGAGGAAGCCTGCACCTCGTGGGGAAAGACCCCAGCCGTCAATCTCATCGGGGTCGGACCAGAGTAGATCGCACATGGCACCCTCATGAGGAACTTCTTGTTTGCGGTCAATCAAGCGAATCTTGTCAACTGTATCGACCAATGGACTCAAACCGCCGTGAACACAAAGCACTGCTCCGGCTGGATTCCCCACCGAGCCACCGCTTGACCCTGAAGCGCCCGATCCAGGGGGGCCTGTCTTGTCCATTGCTGTCCCACCTGGGCTTTGGATCTGATCTTGCGAGCTATCATCTGGCCGACGTCGGGGGAAACGGCTCATTATAGAGCCGTTCTGGTCGCAAACCTCGATCTCGGTTTCGTCATCGACAGGTTCCACCCCAGGCGACATGGTGTTAGAGGCGCCCAATACGATCGCACCAAGTGCCAGATAATCAAAGATGTCGCAACAGTAACGCCAAACATTGGCGCTGCCGTACTTTCTTATACACTCATCGTAAAAACCGTAGACTGTGGTGATTTGGCGGGATTCGTGGTTGCCGCGGATTAGTGTCATTCTATCGGGGTATCGAACTTTTAGGCAGAGCAGAAGGAGGAAAGATTCCAGTGAATAGAAGCCGCGATCGACGAAGTCGCCTAGGAGTTTTGATTAGAGGTGTGAAAGTTGGTTGGATGTGATGAAGACTGGTCTTACCCATGAAAAGGTAATTTGTATCTGGAACATCGCCTCCAACTCGAAAGAGCTCCATCAAATCGTGGAACTGGCCATGAATATCACCACATATCTAAGAAGAGAATCAGAGATTGCTGAGCCTTCATCAAGGCATGAGGCATACCGTTACTGGTGCCGTTACAGTGACGACGTTGCCCTCTTCTATTAAAAGTTCCCGAGCTTTATGACAGAGCTCGCGGACTTGCGCTTCCGGAATCGGTCGGCATGCGCGCAGCTGCGCAATGGCCCTGAGTATGAGTTATTAGCTCAAGAATCCGAAGACCGGCGATCGGGCATTCAGCCTCACTTATCAAGGTCGCTCATCCTGAAAGGGTAGAGTTGGTGGGCTGGCACGTGGGGATGCGTGCGCCGCTAATCTTTAATCCTAAGCCTTGTCGAAGAGAATGATCATAACATATCGTGTGTAGCCAGGAGCTGTTATGCGATACAGTGCTATGCGATACGACGTGATCTGAGCTGAGCGCGGGGATGACTTGAAAGCTGGTCTCGCGAGTTGGTTGTAGTTGGGGATTTGGAGATTTCGCGATTCGCGGTGTTGAGTGACGCTCTTCGGGGGTGGAGACACCCAGCTGCCCCACCAATTGAACAGCTAAAGAACGGGCTTACATAGAGCCGAGGCCGAGACAATCCCCTTCCGCCGGTAGCCAATGAGAGTCACATCATAACTCAGGTTTGGGTGAGCCTTTACGAATTCTGGATCACCACAACAAATCGCTCGAGACTGTCGGCAACGTTGACCTGGTCAATGCTTGTCCGGAGGACGATGCTGCAGCTTTGATGTGAGTTCAATGGCATCTAGAACCCATTGAAACACCCGCTGACGACCAATTGAGACTTTTAGAGTCCACATTAAACCAAACGACCTCCAGACCTACCCAGGATCATGCCACCACTCCTTCACCCAAAATCGCGAATGACATCGTCGCTCTTCGCAACGACAGTCGCCGCATGCTTTCTAGTCGTCACGATTCCGCATTTGCTTCCTTGCCCCGTGCCACGGGCCCGCTTCGCCGATGGAGATGTTATGGTTGACGAGAATGGCCGACGGATGAGATGGAAGAGGAAGGACGCCAATCCCAAAGTCGAAGATGGGATTGTTCAGTTCAACGATGTGGCGAGTGACGAGGCAGAGAACGCACAAGATAGAGCAAGGAGGGAATGCCCACTGCCGAAGCCGGGAGGCATGCTAGGCGAGTGGTTGGGATTTCACAAGAGCGACAAGGAGACTGGACGATGACCGGCAAAGTTTAAGCCGACAGATCTCAAACCTATATATCGAGCGTGGTAGCTCCCCTTGGTACGCATCTGGATGCTCGAATAGCACTCAGGGCGGCTCCTATGGGTTTTGTCTGATATGAACTCCCCTACGATCCTACGAAAACGGGCAAACCATTGAAACGGATTAATAGAAGAGTGCGGTTCTTGGAGACCGGGATTGACGGCTACTGGAGGGTGATGGCCCTCCTCGAATCCCAGGCCCTAGATGACAACCTTTGTTGAAACATAGGTACCTTAGCTATGCCTACCCGAGAAGCATAAATTAGAAATGACACGGAGGAAGACGGGGGAAGCATAAAAAATCATAATTGGCTACTCGTCATACTACATCAGTTTGCCAGATACCCAGGAGGTTCCACTTGGTTGGGAAAATAATTGTGTAATGATAGCGAAGTCGGGATAACCACCTGCTAGGATGTTTCTCTAGGTAGTGAGAGATCCGAATGACTACATTTCTAGCTTACGGAGAAACACACACCACCTCGAAGTAAGGTAAGGAAGTTTAAGTAGGACCTTGAAAATATAAGCCTGCTACAACCGAGATAACTACATGAAGTCTAGAAAGGATAGGCTGGGGCTACTATTTGTGTAAGTCATATGGAGTTTAGAAGTGAGAAAGTCTAAGGACCAAGTACATCAGATATCCCAGAATAGCCCGCTCAAAATACGTTAGTATGGGCCTAATACCTGTGGGGTTAAATCAAGGATGAAGGAGGATCGAAGAATTGACGATAGTGACAAGCGGCAAGCGAAGTTTATCGTCTCGGCAGGCTTTTTGATGGAACCTAGTCTGATGTCATGGACACAAGTTTCCTTTGAAAGTTTGTAAACTTGTTGTTACGATGAATACTTGTGTATCTGGCTCGCGTGATTGCGGAACATCGGATTGTGTCGCATGATACAGAGTACCCATTGACCAAAAACCTCGAGATTTATTCGCGTATCCGTATCAAAAATCAAGCCCAGGCACAGAGACCCCTTTGCTCTGTGCCTGGAGCCTGTCAACCAAGGATCTGCGTTGCTGCAAGGAGGCAGCCAGAAGCCATGTAACGACAACTAGGCTTGCTGGGCACGACTGGGGTTGATAGGTTGGCAGGGGTATCGTGCGAGGATGAGAGACAATGCTTACAATGCTTCACGTAGATAATAGAGACTGAGAACCAGGCTGCAATGAAACCTCTAGATAATAGGGTGCAATGGCTGGGAACGATGGACCGTTAGGCCTCGATGATTTCATTACACAGAAATGCATGCATCCATGAGGAATATGGCAAGAAACAATCAATGCAAACGACCTGGAAGTGCCTTGCCGGCCTATGACGCTCTGGCGCTTCTAGAGCTCAGCAGGTAATCTCACCCACTAACGGTTAATGGATGACGCCTTGGGGGGGTCCTGACCCAGCCTGCACAGACCAGGCCATGGGCGCGTCGAAACGCCTGTCAAAAGCCTGAGGACGTGGATCTCCAATCTCTAATTTCCCAGTTTATTTCGTTACCTTCCGTTCCAACTATTGTGTTTTTTGCTGTGTGTCGTGTGCCTTTTGTGTTCATTACATTTTCTTGAACTCGAACTGTTGACGGTCACGAACACCCTTTTTCCAATTAGAACCTTCTGTTGCATGGTTTTCCTCTGTAAAACACAATAGACTCCGGCAGCTTAACCCACACCCACTTGTCGCCGGCTCAGCCGCGCTTTAACAATTCGACTGCCATGCCAGTTTGTCCTGGGTACGCTTTGCGATCGCCCTCGCCGGCTTCAATATCCAGCTGAAGACGTACATATCGCGATCGTTGGCTTCCTCGCTGCCGCCACTGATTTCACGTCATGACTTCTCCCTCTCCTCCAAGAACTGGCACTGGCACTGGCACCTATCACGACTCTCCACGAACCTATGATTCTGGCCGCACTTTGAGCAGCTCTGTGGCTGGCAGATCTGCCCGTCTACGTCCCCCTCGGTCCCTCCCACGTAAGCGACTTGTAAATCCATCGCTCGCCTTCTCAGCTAACCCAAGAAATAGCCTGGATTGATTCATGGGACGACAAACATGGCTCAGTAAGCGACGACCAACTGCGACTACTCCGGCCTCCCACTCGCGCTGTCCCACCACAACATAACTCGTCACCAAGTGACCCCCAAAGACGAACCTCGAAAGATGGCTTCGTCGATCCACAAGACCCTCTCGCTGGCCAGGGCCAGGAAACGAGAGGCAAAATCCCCCATTTTATGCGCTACGGACGCGCCTCGATGCGTGGCAGGAAATGGGACCATCTGAGATCCGCAGAACCCGTCATTGTGCCGGGACATAAACCAGCGTTAACCTCACAGCCGAACATGGCATGGCAAGACTTTGTACAATCTTCGTCATGGGGTCGCATGACCAATGAGGACTCGAAAGTGGTAGACGTTGAGGCTCTAAACGACCTACAACCAAATTTCAACACACCAGCCCGCCACCCTTACGATGCACAAGAAGCCAGGATCTCACGGAAGAAGAGGACGCTAGCTCCATACAAACGCTTATGGAATATAGCTATTCGGCACTCTCTTGCCCCTCTAATGTTTAGACTGAGCGTCATGGTCACTTCTATCATCGCCCTTGCTATTGCAGCGCGGATCCACCAGCTTGAAGACGTTGATAGCACAGATTCAGCTGAAGAGACACAATCCATAGTTGCCGTGGCCGTAGATTGCGTGGCTATTCCATACATTGGTTATATGATCTGGGATGAGTACACAGGCAAGCCTTTGGGCTTAAGATCTGTCGTCTCCAAGATATCTCTCATTTTGCTGGACCTCTTTTTCATCATCTTCAAGTCGGCAAGCACAGCACTTGCATTCGAGAGCCTTGTGTATCATAACTTGTCCGATACAGCAGTCAGGAGCTTGTCAAAGGCGTTGGCAGCATTCATGCTCATGGGACTAATTGCTTGGACGATGAACTTTGCAGTCAACATATTCCGCACAGTGGAACGCCTGGGAGGAGGTGAAGACGATGGGCTGCATGGCTAGGAAAGGGAAGTGAGGGATGGCTGGAGCAACGGACTCGCTTTGGAAATTTAGGATACCCCTTTGAGCAGGGAGTGCTTATGGCGACTAGTAGGAGTATATGGGACATTGATATCACGGTAGACCGTGCTTAGCGTTCATAGCTGCTCTTCTTTCTCTTTATTAGTATTTCAGACAACCTTTCACACGTGCTAAACATGCATGTTTCTTATGTTCAGGAACGACCTTGTATTGGGGAATAAACCAAAAGAACCAAGCTTAATTGTGTGCCTGTTGCTGTAACGTGCACAAATGGCTCTGTTTGTTGAACTGGTATCAACCACAGACTGAGAATTGCGGCCCTTGCCTACTTACACAGGCACCTAGTATTCATCACTCAGTTCGCCCTGCACGCTCATGTGTATGACGCTTCAGGGTGAAGGTATATCATAAAAGTACTAGTAGGTAGCTTAGTAGCTACTACCTAGGTAAGGTAAGGTAGCTCTACCCACGCTTCATGCTTCACTTGGAAGGTTTCCACAGTACCTACACCCCTGTTTATCGGAGACAACCCGGCCATCAGCCTAGGGCGGTATGTAGCGGCAGAGCCCGACGCTAAGCCTTCTACAGCAAGTTGCTCCTCCTGTTGTGGCCTGGCCTTGCCTCAGCCAACGCCTTGTCATATCAGTCCTGCTACTGCGGTCTGACATTGACTGCCTGATCCTCTCCCGTCCTGTGCATTTATTTGACTGTCGAGAATCACTTTACGGGTGTTTAACTTTCTTCTTTTCTCTCTCACTCATTCCCTCTGATGACTCATATGTCTAGGATGATTTAAGTTTATGGACTGCATTTTGCCCTGCCACAAAAGCACAAAACCGACTTACCAACTACTTTTACTGCCCATCCGAAACCGCCTCTAGGCTCGACCTTTGCTCTCAGTCGTGCCTGAGTAGCTCAACACCAGCCGGGAAAACATTCCCTCGAGCGTCAAACCTGACCGTCATATTCATCGTCGCGTCGCATAATTGCGCTTTGGTTACAGCTCTATACCTTTAGCTCCTTCTGTGCAAAACAACCTTTTGTCGACTCTGACGACATCGCGTCGAACCCCTCGACACTAACCCCGCCTCTATCACCAACACCTCCGTTAAACCGCCTTCCATCTTCACTTTCTAGCCCACCATGGCCGCCAGGATGGGTGCCACGAGTCAAATGCCCCCGATACCCAACAGAGAGGATATTGGGGCAACGTGAGTAGCATTGTCCATGTTTAGACTGTCAAAACTGACTCGAATAGATGGGCTTATCTACAAGCAGGTATCTCACGCGTCATGAACGATCTCGAGCAGGGCATCGACATGCAAATGTACATGGGTGTCTACACGTTAGTCATCTTTACCCAGAGTTGTATATCAAAAGCGTCTACTGACTTGTCACAGCGCTGTCCATAACTTTTGCACATCCCAAAAAGCAGTTGGCATGAGTGGTCCTGCTATGCACAGTAACCATAGAGGGGGTAAGCCATTCCTAGACGCGTATTCACGGCCTATCAAGCTAACTGCCCAATAGCACATCTGCTAGGGGAGGAGCTCTACAAGAAGCTGATCGATTACCTCTATCATCATCTCGATAGCCTTGTGAATGAAAGCAAGGCCCACACCGACGAGGCGCTGCTCACTTTCTATATCAAAGAATGGGGTCGCTACACAGTTGCCGCCAAATATATCCACCATCTCTTCCGTTATCTCAACAGACATTGGGTCAAGCGAGAAATTGATGAAGGGAAGAAGAATATCTACGATGTCTACACCCTGCATCTTGTGCAATGGAGGAGGGAGCTATTCGAAAAGGTCAGTGATAAGGTTATGGATGCGGTACTTAAGCTTGTGGAGAAACAAAGGAACGGCGAGACCATCGAACACGGCCAAATCAAGCAAGTCGTCGATTCCTTTGTCTCCCTGGGACTGGATGAAGCAGACCCCTCCAAGTCAACACTTGATGTCTACCGCTATCATTTCGAGCGTCCTTTCCTCACTGCTACTAAAGAGTTTTACGTGGCAGAGTCCAAGCAATTTGTTGCCGAGAACAGTGTCGTGGAATACATGAAGAAGGCAGAGGCCCGTCTGTCTGAGGAGGAGGAGCGCGTTCGCATGTACCTGCATCAAGACATCGCCATTCCTCTAAAGAAGACTTGTAATCAAGCTCTCATCGCCGATCACTCCAGTCTTCTTCGGGAGGAATTCCAGGTGCTTCTGGATAACGACCGCGAAGATGATATGGCACGAATGTACAACCTTCTTTCGAGAATCCCCGACGGCCTCGAACCGCTTAGAGCCCGTTTTGAAACACATGTGAGAAAGGCTGGACTTGCTGCTGTGCAGAAGGTCCAATCGTCAGAGGGTGACAAGCTCGAACCAAAGGTTTACGTCGATGCTCTGCTGGAAATTCACACCCAGTACCAGGGCCTTGTGAAGAGAGCTTTCAATGATGAGCCAGAGTTTACACGTTCTCTTGACAACGCCTGCAGAGAGTTTGTCAACCGGAACGAAGTTTGCAAGGCTGGATCCAACAAATCGCCTGAACTTCTAGCCAAGTACACTGACGTCCTGCTCAGAAAGAGCAGTACCAGTATTGAAGAGGCAGAATTGGAACGTACTTTGAGTCAGATCATGACTGTCTTTAAGTACATTGAGGACAAGGATGTCTTCCAGAAGTTCTATTCGCGGATGCTGGCCCGGCGTTTGGTGCATAGCAACTCCTCTTCAGACGACGCTGAGACTAGCATGATCAGCAAACTAAAAGAGGCATGCGGTTTTGAATACACGAACAAACTTCAGCGTATGTTCCAGGATATGCAAATCTCCAAGGATTTGAATAAGGATTTCCGCGAGCATCTTGAAGGCGTCGAATACACCAAAGCCGTTGATTCAACTTTCTCGATTCTGGGAACTGGATTCTGGCCATTGACGGCACCGAGCACTGACTTCAACCCTCCTCCCGAGATTGCGGCCGAGATCGAGCGCTTTATCCGCTTCTACAAGCATAAGCATGACGGGCGTAAGCTTACGTGGTTGTGGCATCTTTGCAAGGGCGAGATCAAAGCTGGCTATTGCAAAGCCAGCAAGACTCCGTATACCTTCCAGGTCTCGATTTATCAGATGGCCATTCTCCTCCTTTTCAACGAGAAGGACACTTACAGCTACGAGGATATGCTCAGTGCCACTCAACTGAGCAAGGAGGTTCTGGATCAGGCCCTCGCTGTTATTCTAAAGGCTAAGGTACTCATTATGTCTGGCGGTGCTGGTGAGAAGCCAGGGACCGGTAAATCCTTCAAACTAAACTACGACTTCAAGAGCAAAAAGATCAGGGTGAACCTGAACCTCGGTGGTGTGAAGGAGGCCAAGCAGGAGGAGGTCGAGACGAACAAGACAATTGAGGAAGACCGAAAACTGGTCCTCCAAGTATGTATATCTCTTTACTTGTCAGGATTCATACTAACTACAACACAGTCTGCCATCGTCCGAATCATGAAGGCTCGCAAGAAGATGAAACACACCCAGCTCGTAAGCGAGACCATCAACCAAATCCGCTCGCGATTCGTTCCAAAGGTCGGCGATATCAAGAAATGCATTGAAATCCTACTAGACAAGGAGTACCTGGAGCGTTTGGAAGACGACGAGCTAGGTTACCTAGCTTAAACCTCTAGCTAAGTGGTATTGGTTCGAGGTCAAGTCGGAGAGCTCCGTCCCAGCTCCGCACTTCGCAATTATCAAGCCCATTTTATTATGTATTTCTCGAGAGCATAAATATCTGGGGCTCTCGGCGGTTATGAGCGTCTTTACTTTCTTAATTCCTTCGGCGTGGTAAGAGAGTCTGACGGGCAGACATGATGAGAAATGCTTGGTAAACAATAGATGATCAGCAATTTGAGCACGTCGCTACCTCTCCCTCGACCCTCCCTAAGCTTCTTTCTACTTGTCCAGTCACTTATTTATTCTTTGTTTTGGGTCTTGGTGATTTGGTACCTTGGGCGGGGAGAAAGTTGTTTGCAAAGGAAGAATCAGTTGGCTTGGGATCAGGGAATGGCTGCAAGAAGGGCTCTGTAGAAATGGACTGCTGAAAAAAAAAAAAAAAAGGTCTTGACGGACAGGTTTTAAAAACAGTGCATGTAAAGGACTTATTCAAAGTGGACCTATTAGGCGTTTCGATCTTTCTATACTGTAATATTGCATGGCTCGTTCAATATTAATTACAAACGATATCAAGAATACAAGGGATGATATATATACACAATGTAGCCAAAATCGCCTGCTTTGATGATCTTTATGATCATGAAGCAGCCGTCCATATCCCATGTTTTCGGGCTCTCTTTGTTAACCTATCATTCTTTAGTCGTTACGCCGTTCTCGTTGCGAGGAGGGCCTGCGCTTGGCAGTTTATCTTTCGAACCAACAACTCCCTCGGTCTGGAAGCCATCGTCCTTCCTTCCGGGCACTGGCGGGCCTGGAAGAGGGTTGTTGATCCCCGAGGTCGGCCGGCTGCCTGACTCACTGACACCCGAGAGGATACTCTCGCTGAAACTTGCACCCCTCTCTGGACGTGCAGTTGCATCATCGGAACTGCCACCTCGAGAAACGGGAGCGCTGATCATCTGGTAGTCTTTGTCAATGGTACTGCTTGAACTCGAGTCGTCCATTGCCTTGTCAGCCTTGGAGGCTGGTTTGCGACCCCAGCCAGCACCCCATCCACTTGTGCGGCGCTTCTCACCAGCCCAAGCTGCCCAACTCCCGATGTAAGCACCAGCACGCGCACCAGCTGATTGCCCTTGATGTCCGGCTTTTGAAGGGTCTTGTCCAGCCAGCTGACTCGAACCGTTCGGTGGCGATGCTGCGCGAGCCTCTTCAGCGCGACGTCGTTGTGCTTCACGCAAAGCCTCCATGTCGGCATACAATTTATTAAGAACAAAGGACGCCTTTTCACGACCGGCGGCAAGATTCCGACCAAGGACTTCTTTGCCCTGCGCAAAACGCTCGTCCAGATGCAGTTCTTTTACTTGCTCTGCGATGCGACGCTGTACATCCTCGATGTTCAAGCCTCCTGCACAAGGATGTCGAGGGTCAACAATGTCGAACAAATGGGAATCAGTGTTTGCGTTCCACATGCGGTAGTTCTCGGTGCGCTTCCACGCCTCTACCCACTCATATCCAAAGTCTGCGACAGGATCACCCTCAACCTCTGGAAGGATAGCTTTCGGGTTGTTTGGATTCACATGAAGATAGTTGTGGTATTTGACGGAAGAGATGAGAGCGAGAATATACTCTTCGAACTGGAGCCTAATAAACTCCTCGCTCCCAACGTATTTCAACGTCTTCGGCCTGCTGGGGTTGGCTTCATCCCACGTGTCGTTGATCTCATGAGTTAAATAGTCTATCCACCTCCGGTCAGCAGCGGTGAGAGTCAAAGCACTTCTGAGTGACGGAGAGTTGATAACAACTGAGTCCTCGTCCAGATTGATGAGGATATCACTGTAGCGGTCCTTCTGCTGCAGGAGAAGTGAGTTCGTACTACCGACAATATAGGACTTTGTGCCAAAGTCGGCGAGAATATCGAGTTGTTGCAGGGGGGTATAGGGTCCAAACAAGCTTCCCTGTTTGCTGTCAGTTCCTGTTCCGATCGAGTTTTGACGAGACTTACCTTGCCAAATATCTGGAGTGGTAGGCCCATGTAGCAGAGGAGGGAGTTGCGATCACTAGTTCGCAAACTGGTCGGCTTTGATAGACTTGTCTCGTAGCTATTCAGCTCTGGGTCTGCGCTGTCCTGCAGGTTGCGAATGAGGCCGGGTATCAAGGACAAAAGAGAAAATTGCATCATGCACAACCTGTCACATCTCGACCCAAAGAAGAGCATCTAGAAGTAACTGTCAGCAATCTTCGTTACGGTAGGGAAAACCAGCAGTGATACCTTCGGTTGGAGGAGGCAACACTTCAACAAAACCAAGGTTTGCCATTTGTATTCGTGTATCAGTTCACGAAGACTCATACCGAGATATTGGTCTCGGTCTATCTGGTCATTGAGAATGCCTTTGGTTTTCTCATCTGCCAGGCTCTCCTGGAATCTGCGGAGAATCTCAACATCGGTAAACTCACGCTGCGCAAACCAAGCCTGCGTGACAATACTCAAGCGCTCACGAAGCATACCGAAGAACTGAGGGCTATCGGCAATGACCACAACAGCCTTCTGGACAGTGGATCGCGTGACATCAGCAGGGCGATTGATGAGCTGGGATGAATCAAGTTGTCGGGTGCACGAAATTCCAAACAGTGACGTAGCGGGTTTTGTCCCCGTCTCTGGGCGAAGCAGCGTAAAGTATGAGAAGTCCTCTTCGGATCTACACAAATTTCTCAGCACCATTCAGAAGTGTCAAAACCGCAGTAAACAACTCACGCGTGCGCCCCATCACTCAAGGCCATGAAAGGCAGCAAAGACCAGCCATAATCAGCTGCAGGATCGCTCTCATCGTCTGCCCCAAACCAATTCTCGACTTCTGGGCCCCTTGCATGATGGAATCCGACAACAGTAACAAGCGGGATGAAATCGACCTTGGTAGACGACGCAGGGGAGGAGGGTAGAATGGGTGAAAGTATAGGCTTGAGGTCATCGTGAGACTCGGGCGCGCCAAGACCGCTGGGAGGAGATTCGTCGGAGCTCATTGTGTGGTCTTTTTCTCTCGAGGTCGTGCGCTAGAAGTCGGCCATGTAGATATCCAACAATAGTACTCCAGAAAGGATATGGATGTATTTATGAGTGGCTTATATCAAGACGCGCGAGGGGCTGATCGATCGACAGTTGTGAAGGTTCGTTAACGTGATAAGGGGTTGCTTGACTCGAGCTGCAGTGCCAGGGATGGGGGCGAATTTGTTGAACGTTGGACGTCGAGGCGCCCGAATCGTAGTGAAGTTGGGTTCTGATTCGAGGTTCGATGCTGCGGCTTTCAAAATATCGATATGTTTTGGTGAAATGCCCAGAGAAAAAACTTGTTATAGGGCGTAAGTCAATGAAGGTTCAAGGTCGCATAGTGATCATGGATTCCTCTCGACAAATGCGGTATTCAAACAAGACTTCTTGACGAATGGATATTAAGTTTCCAGATAAGATAAAGGCCCGCTTAGTACCTTAATTAGCCTCGCTTGATTCGAACGGGGCTGTCAATATGATGCACATCAATTCATGATGATATTGAGAGAAGACGAGATCAGGAAAATAGGAGGAAAGAAAGGTTGAAATAGACAACACAGGGTCAACAGCTACCTACTAACCTACCTAGCCTGGAGGATGGATAAGGTACTAAGTATCACGGGAAGGTTCCTAATGTCCAGGTACCTCAGATGCTAATAGAGAGGGGCAGCCCTGAATGAAAATCACCAATTAAACATGCACGTCCCCTAAGTCCAAGATCAATGCTATCAGAATGGTTGATGAACTATTAATTGGACACATCTCCGCCTTTTGGAACCTAGGTACTCCACGCCTTGTAAATAAAGGAAGCATGGACCGACGCCATTAGTTAGCTCTATCGTACTTGGCTGCATTCGTATCTCGAAGCTGTTTTTCTGATGCATGAATGACCTGGGTCAAGAGAATGACGTATGAATCTTTCCAATGCCTCATTCTCAAACGTCAGAAACATTCCTCCCACCGACCTCGATACTGGCTAGCATAATCCTTTCTTCAGCTATGATTGGTCACTTTATCCTTGTCCAATGAAGCAAGTCGACGTGTCTTGCATATTTTAGTTACTTGCCCAGTACCTACTACCTTAGCCTAGCGATATTGCCCCGGGCAATCTGAATGAATTAGCACAATGAGCCGCAGCTCCCACTCAGCCATATCAAAAGACGTTGTGGTTGTAGTTCGTGCTGCCACCGGAGCTGTTTGAGAACGCCTGCTTGTTGAGAGCGGCGGTTTCCAAACTGCTATGATGCCCGGGCAATTCACAACCAACGACATCTGTGAAGAGGCTGCAATAGGTAATCTTTGATCTCTGCGCACATCGAGTACCACATTAATTTGTCGAACCACATCTACTACCACCTAAGCTAAAGTATCTTGCAAGCTGTTTCCATTGAGTGGCCGCTCGCAGCCTCGAGGTCATGCATAAAGAGCCGCTGGTCTAATACTTGACCACCAAATGTCAGTGTTACTATGTAAGGCTTCAGAGATCAAGAGAATAAGAACTAGTACTACTCTATAGAGTCTCGATCCATCACTGACATCGACAGCATCAACTGGACCAATCAGTGTATTTCATGCCCTCGCTCTGATAATCGATTGAGATAGTTTCGACGGTTCAACTGCCCCAGTCTGATCGCAACCTTAGTAGGCACCTTGTTATGGGTCTCGAGGAAGTACAGTGTCGTGGCGTTGACCCATGTGTCACTGGGAAAAGCATCGACTGAGGCAAAGATATAGGAGTGTCACATCACATTGGGTCAACAACCTCTGAGAGGCTTCAGAAGTTGAAATTTGTGGCATGGGTGAGAATAGAAGGTTTTATGCGGAGTATAAGTTAGTGTTTTTGACATCCAATATCGTTGAGCCGCCAGATCAGTGGGCACGACCCCATACTTCACTAATAAGCCACAGCCTATGATTCATTCGGTAGTTGACGGATAAGGCAAAAAAGCATTATTAGAATGGAGTGCCGTACTAACTTCCATTCATAGGTACTTAGGCGATAAGGGGGTTCGGTTATTCCACAAACTGGGTTGTTTTCAGGCTTCACAATACGGTGATAGTACTGTTACTGTCCACAATCATGGTTTGAAATGGCATCTCTAGCAATAACAACTTAAGTATAACAGATTCGTTTTCGCTGGCAAATCCAAACGAATATACTTGTTGTATGGCCCGGTGCCCTCAGTTCCTAATAGATACTACTAGGCGGCGAATTGGCTCAACGGCTGGGTTTTGGATCAGCAGCCTGGTATAGAGATCATGATGTTGTAGATTGACACGAAGCAGGATAGCAACCAAGTACATGATGAGGCTTCCTCGATCAAGCAAGCAATTGTAGCCCCAAAGTCTGACCGAATGGGCGGAGTGGTCAGCAGTAAACACAGCCGAGTCATGCGTGGTTATGGTATGCTTGGATATGTGGTCACTGGTATCGCTCTGCGCTTTCTACGTAGTGGGTAGACAGACATCACTACAGCTGATGTTTCATCAACGACTTGGAGTAACACAGCTAAAGCAGGGGTCGATGAGGAATGTAGAATTAACTAGCGATGCTTCAATGTCTAAAATCAGAGAGGTACGCGCTTCTTAGGTTCCGAGCGACATAAAATACATGGCAAGGAGGGCCACCTAGCTGAGGTCCATGGTTCACTGAGTTTCATAGCTTACTACCCTCGGTGCAACTTTAACTTCCATTTCTCGAGGGAACTTTTAGAAATGGAGCATAATAAGATCAGGAATCTTTCTGCCAACCCAACTTTCAACGGTGCGTGGTTTCAAGGCGAGCCTTATTGGTGTGCCTCATATGGAAGCCTGGTGCATCGGTGAGGGAGATAGGAAGGGTTTGGGCGGCGGCGAGGGTTTCTGCAGGCAAACACCAATGCAGCTTGGTACGAGAAGCAGAAAAGGAATACGCAATATTAAGATGTAAACATGGGTTGCATTGGCACTCCACTTTATCTCCAGGAATCCCAAAGGACCCCTGTTAGAATATCCTACTGACCCGGCTCTGTCTTTTGTGTTGCGGATGCTCTTTGTTTGGTCCCAGAAAACTGCAATTTCCCTTGGCCTTCGTATGGGTTCTGCAAAATGATGAGACGAAACAAATTCTGTTTTTGAGAGTGCGTGGCACGGTGCGATTGTCTAGAATTATGTGAGGAATGCGGATAAATCCACCCAACCTTATTAGATCTCACGACGCGACGAGCAGCGCCCTCAGCGAAGAGTCTTGGGGCCCAAATTGGGACCATTGGGTGAGCCGTCATTAGCTAAGACAGCCTGGGAAACATGGGGAGGTGACTCCCCTACAACTTACAAGGGGCCAGTAGAGGAACGTCAGGGAGTTAGGTAAAGTCCATCCAAGCCAGGCGGCCAGGCTATATAGAGGGGCTGAGAGGGCTGGCATATGCGGGCGGCAAGACTGGACTCTCTCCACTGGGTCCGCCGTCCCATCTTGATCTCGAACAAGATTTATGGTCGACATGCATCGAGTGTGCAGTTTTCGTCAAAGACTCGAGGCGTCGAGTCTTCATGGTATTTCTAATAAGGTCCTGTGGCCGCTCTGCCGCTATCTGGTACTGGACAGGGCCAACAAAGATCTCGCCAAGCCGCCGCGGATGAAGTGAGACATTGGCCAATTAGAATATCCTTTTGGCACGTTGATCAGTCCCCTACGGATTCTGTAGGAGCGTCAATCCTTGATAGATCTAACCTTGTTAGGAAGTAGAGTGGTGACTGATACCGCGAGAGCCTGTGTTAAGCGCAATTTGAACCGGGATACGGACACAGCTACAATGTCCACCCTCAAAACAGATGATGAGTGTAAAAGTAACGAGGGACGACAGATTCACTTCACTTTGAGCGGCTCTTGACATCAATTGTGATGACATGAAACTAGATATTTCAAATTAGTCTCACGTCGAGTTGGCCGTTCTCCGCGACAAGGTTTGACCTGGTCGAGACTCCTAATTAGGTACCTAGGTAGTCGTCGGGATCATAAACTTGTACTGAACTATTGCAGTGATATTTGCAAATAAGGTGGCCAAACAAGCAGCATCTGTAGCCAATGTCCTCAACAATGGGATGACAGCGAGCCTTGCTCTACCTACTATGCAACATGCCTAACGACCTTGGAAGGTCGTTTGAATGGCATGATCTGGAACTTGTCTTAATGATAAACCAGAGCCAGAACCAGTGCTAAAGTCTCAAGAAGGTCCCGATAGTCTGGTCAATGGTATGGTACCAGTGCTGGCTAATAATATACACACCAGCCGGGGAACGCCAGATGAGTAAAGCCCACTGTCGATGGCCACGGCGGTGTTTTTGCCCGAGACTTGAATCGGTTCACACTGCTTTTGAAAGGGAGAAAAATCCGGGCTTCTCACGGACCACCACTCTGAAAGGAAGAACAAAATGGAGATTTCCACATTGTCATGTAGATATGTTACAAGAGCAGAGACTTGAAGCCAGACAAAATCAGAAGCGGCGTCCCTTCAACTCAACTTTTGATGGTGCTGAGGTCGTTGGCAGTCGGACGCCCCTTCGGTATCAGAACATCTCACTACGTATGTCAGACCTTGTACCCAGTAGACAACCAAGTGTGTACCTAGTCTGTGGAATTGTGTTTGTGAGGATGCTCTATAGACTATAATACATAGAGGCCTGGGAGGCTATTGCTGAGGAGGCTATTGAAATGGGCAGCAGTATTATCATGTGGATTTTTTATTATTTTTTCCCATCTCGGCGGAGAATGGCGCTGAAGTGAACCCCTTGGTCCTTGCCAGCAGCTGAAAGGTCTGCAGCAGTCCCTGCCTCCTGCTTGAATTGGATTGGATGTGGATGTGACGGTTGAATCGATTTTGCAAAGAAAGCAGGCGGTGGCACGGTTGGTACAGATTGATACCAGGTACCTTCCATTATCTTACTTTCCATTCAATGTTTATTATGTACTCGACCTTGCCTTATTTCGTAGGTGCTCAGTGCAATTTATTAACCCTGCGCCAGCTCAATTCAGTTCAGTTCAGTTCAGTTCAGTTGATATCGCCTCCAACTTTGGCTGATGGCGTTCATACCCACGTTTCACTTTAGAATCAAACACGACAAGGTTTCGCTATTTGACATTACTTCCGCTTGCGCTACTCTGCCGAGATCGTTGCAAACCTCCCTAAAGCGACTCTTCCACGAACGGTCGAGTCTCTTTGTAACCAACGATATCCGGTTGTAGGCACTCTGGTTTGCGCCCCTCGCTCCGGTGAGAACATTGCTAGGAAGCTACTGGCTGCAGGCGCCTCTTCAACCTGGCCATACCATCAGCTTCAACCCCCCAAGCCCTCAAGGCTCAGAAGTACTACCTTTAATTGTAGTTACTAAGGCAAACTACCTACCTACCTAGGTACCTAGGCTCCCTTCAAAATCTCTCGTCTTCACTCGCCTGCTCACTGGTTCGCGTTGACTCGCACACCCCTGTCTTCACTCCTTCCCCACTGTCGGCTCTCTCACCAATTGGCGCAGCCCTCCGCCGACTTTGTCTCGTCATCGTCGAGGTTCCCTAGTGCCTTTGTACTCTTTAGTCTCGCCCACGCGCCCTGGCTCCACGAAGCTCCCCAGCACCGTACAGTAGCTGGTTACGGCCGACAATCTGGAGCGACAAGGCCAGTCCATCCATCTCTTTCTCTTGTCTACCCACCGCCAAACATTCTCCTTCAAGCTCTCAGCCTCGACGCTGCTCAAGCATATCTCGCCCGGCTTCATCTTCCAGTACTGTTCAGATTCGCTCGCCTGTCTCCAACAAGAAAACGCCTCGAGGACTATTTTCTAGGGTTCGAGTCTTGTCCACGCCTCCTCGCCCGTAACGATCCGATCTCCCCGACCTCTCCGTTCACCCTTGACGTGCCCGATCACCTTTTGCTTCACCAACTTCTTATCGCATCTATTCGCCGGTCTTCCTCAATCTTTCAATTCGAACCGAGCCAGCAGTTCGACATTCCAGCTACAAAAACCCTCACAATTGTCTACCTACCCATTATCTCCACATTATACGACACCGCTTACTTTCGCAAACCGTTGCGACCGTCATGCACGTCTGGAGATAAGCAACATCATAAATACCGAAGTGAACTTGTGCTCGGCACACCGATCACTTCATTTTATCGAAGGGCCGTCTTTTCAGGCTATTTTGTGATCCGCCAAAATGGGCGCATGCATGAGCTCGAGCAATGAGGAGGCGGATCAGAAGAAGAAGAGTCAGGCTATCGATAAAATTCTGGAGGAAGACTCGAAACGATTACGGAAAGAATGCAAGATTCTACTGCTAGGTAAGGGTGACAAGGCGACAGGCGAAGCGCTGAACCCAAGTTCGGATAGTTAACAATTTTGGCAGGTTCTGGTGAGAGTGGCAAGTCGACGATTGTCAAACAGATGAAAATCATCCATCTCAAAGGATACTCGGAAGATGAACTGTTCAACTACCGGCCAACTGTCTTCAAAAACCTTGTGGAGTGCGCCAAGGCAGTTATTATGGCCATGCAACAATTCGACATCGAGCCTCAAAACGAAGAGAACAAGACACATGCAGAGTTCCTATTAGAATACCAAGCCGAGTCTGGTCCTCAAGCGCAAATCGATCCGAAAGTGGGCGTGGCGGTACAAGCTTTGTGGAACGATCCAGCGAAGGAGCTTCTCATGGAACATCAGACAGAGTTCTACCTCATGGATTCCGCCGAATAGTATGTTGGAGCATCTAACATCTAGCGCGGATTGTTGTTGACTTCCCTTGTTCTAGTTTCTTCCAGGAAGCGATGCGAATAGTATCATCAGACTATTTACCGAACGAAATGGATGTGCTCCGAGCGCGAACGAAGACAACAGGTATCTACGAGACAAGATTCCAAATGGGGCAACTTAGCATTCAGTAAGGCCTTACAAATTCCGCACTGGACACGGGCTTCTATTAACACTTGGGCAGTATGTTCGATGTTGGTGGTCAACGAAGTGAGAGAAAGAAGTGGATACACTGCTTTGAGAATGTCACATCAATCATTTTCTGTGTGGCATTAAGCGAATATGATCAAGTCCTACTCGAGGAGAGCAGTCAGGTAGGCTTGGCAATTACAATAGTGGTTGGTGTCAGAGAATGTCTTCTAACATCAGTAATAGAACCGAATGATGGAGAGTTTACTCCTTTTTGACTCGGTGGTCAACTCACGGTGGTTCATGCGTACTAGCATCATACTGTTCCTCAACAAGGTTGACATTTTCAAACAAAAGCTGAGCAGGTCTCCGCTGGGCAATTATTTTCCTGATTACTCGGGTGGTAACGATGTCAATAAAGCAGCCAAGTATCTACTCTGGCGATTTAACCAGGTTAATCGGGCGCATTTAAACCTGTATCCCCAGTAAGTTTTATTAGCCTCGACAATGACTCCTACAGGTTTCTAACGTAACATAGCTTGACGCAAGCAACAGATACGTCAAACATTCGACTCGTTTTCGCAGCAGTCAAAGAGACTATCTTGAATAACGCACTTAAGGACTCGGGCATTCTTTGATAGCGAATCAATGCTCATTTGAATTTACAACTACGATGTTAAGGGCACCGGAACTTTTGGCTGGCGTCAAGAGCGGCGTCAAGAGCTTTTTTTTTCTTTCTTTTTTTGGAGTTTGGGGCACGGGGCTCAGGACGACATCGATTTTATACGATCCTTGCTTTACTGTTTACTTGTTTTTGTTCACGCGACACCTATACTTGGAGCATTTTTCGGGTATGGTCTCCACGGCTACGAACGAGCATTTCTCTGGTGCCAGTCTCTCCGCCGGCTCACGATCCCTGGATATGCACTTGATTATCTGCAGCTCAGGGCAAACCCCTTCCGAAAAGAGTACAATCGAAGAGTCAATCGACATGGAGTTGGATTTGCGGTTTATATATCTTGGTCTGGATATATTTTGCTTTATCAAGTTTTGAGCGACTAGACCTTGCAGGAGCTCAGGGTTCCGGTTGGGCCTTGCTCAATTGGGATTTGAAGCATTGTATGACACGGAAACGAAGGGGTTCACAATGCGATCCGGTTTGCCGTCTTGAAGCTGCTTAGCGAAGCAGTGTGGTCACTTTGGATTGAAAAGAAATCCTGGAGTGCGGGATACGCGGGGATATCACGCTACTAGCATTCCTATGGCTTCTGTCGAGCTTAAAGATGCGGAAGAGAACAGGCGTATGGCTTCCCATTCCAGGGAGATTGGTGTTTAAGGAGCTGACTGGGAACATCAATGAAAGCCGGACTCATCGTTTGGCATGCTAATGGTTTGCATGTCTTCTCCAGGTACATATGTAGTTCTCGACTCGAACGAGGCGAATTGACGATATTTATATCTTGGAATTGCCTTTGATGGACTCTATTTGGATGTTATGTATAATGGCCGTGAAGTGAAAGATGAATATTTGTTCCAGTGAGATGGCTCGCTCACCTGGGTACACTAGGACAGTTACAAATTGTTGGAGGGTATCCGCTTGGCGTCAAAGACCCAATATCTTTACACTCTTCGAAACGTGATATTATGATTATAGGGAGGACATAAACTTTACTGGGAAAGGGGGAGGTTTATGGCGGGGCTTGCCTAATAAGAACCAAATATCAACATGGTACGATGTTCCTGGAGCTACGTGCCATGTACTGGTCTGGATGTGGATTGCAGCTTGGATCCATGAGGCGACCGACAAACTACTACCTAGACTAGTGGACAGGGCCTTCGCTCATGAATTACTATGTATATCCATAATGACTGTGTTCTTTTAAGGAGGTAGCGTATTGAAGCTCAGCATCATAAGTACTTATGTTGTAATAAGGGGCAGTTTTCAATTATCAGATTTGGTTTTATGAGGTCCAGTTATGTTGTATAACCTCCAAGACCAAGGCTCTCGCAATTTCAACTTTGGGAGGTCGAGCACGTGTGGTAGTGTGTACGTGCATGTGGTACCAGAGCTGTTCTCTACGCAGCTCTCCCTCAATACTCTCAGACCGTATCATTTGACAGAACCCATCTCGATGCTACCGACTTCGTGGCACGTGGGGGATACATTCTGTGCTCGACATAGTCTTCCAACAATGGTTCTCGTCATACCAGGCATACGTATCAAGAAGCCTTCCATTGTCAACACCTTACCCTCGCCTACCCTATAGCGGTAGTATGGTTTAAGAAAAGGTATACGGATGACCAATGTTTTGCATTGAGGCCTCTATAACGCACTGATTTGTCCTAGAAGGCTATAAACTGCAACATTTAACATTTCTGCCAAGATGGCAAGCTAGCTACTTGTTAAGTCTGATATTCGAGCTCCTTCGCGTCACATGTAGCTCTGCTGGGCTCGGTGACACCGCGTGGTGACGAACAAGGTTGTGAATTTAAGAGGTCTTAGCCTTAGGTCGAGACCGAGTATCGTTGAACCAAAACAGCTGAGCTTCATGCTGAAAAAGTGCTACTGCTGCGTAACAAACACACCGGACGTCACGGCCCCGCAATCCGTTGTAAGAAAAGCTGACGCTAAGTCTGAAGCGAGGCTTCATCGATTCTTGTGTGCGTACCTGTGTGGGTGGGACTGTCAGCAAATAAGGTGCATTACAATGAATGGGGTTCAAGATACGGTATGCATTCGTACAGGTACTAGGAGCTGGCATGATGGAGACGGGAGGGGAGGACATTCATCGGGCTCTTTCTACTGGAAGCTTGACTGCCTCAGGTTAGGTCGCCTAGAGAGGTTGGAGGGGCAATAACGAAGACATCGGCGGTTCACATGTCTCGAGGCGTTGCACACGTATATTCAGTGAGGCATTCAAGTGGTGGAGAGCACATCTTTCAAGCAATAGCATATTATGACTGTCCATGCGGTGTATTATGCGTCGTGCAGCGACAGCATCAAGTTTATGAAGATTTGCCGTCTTTACTACTAGGTTAGGTACCTTGTTCTTGATAGGTTTAATCTGTGTCTGGTTGGATCGCATCGCATGTTCTACAAGAGTAGGTGTGCGTCGTATGTCGTCATGTCATAGAACGGTTGCTGCGGGGGAGGGGAACCATGCCGCCAGTTGGTGGTGGTATGTGGCCTAGGTAGCTGAGGGAGGAAAGAAAACTGTAGGATCTTTATCCTAAATAGCAAAAAGACCTAGTTAAACTATCCTAAGCTTAGGAGACTATTTGATGAACTTATTTTGGCATCTTCTTTGAAGGTCTCAAGTTTTCCTGCTCCCAGAGGCCTAGTTATTGCGGGAGAGCAAGCAAGAGGACGGCATTGGCCGGTAAGCGGAGCAAAAGAGCCAAAATGCAACGCAGCATAGGTTAGAGCTCTAGGTAATGACATCCAACAAGCAAGACAAAACAAGATCACACGCTAGGCAAGTAGGTAGCTCGTCGTTCGTGGAGAGGTTGTCATGATACCTTACCTTAGGTTGCCGTCCAATGGATGTTAGAAATGGATCCGCTCATGGTGGAGGAGTCTCGATGGGAAGCTCTTACCCAGAGACAGACAGACTAGGTACGGTAGGTTAGTACCTAAGGTAGGTCAGTAGGTCAGTTAGTAGGTACTACGTATAAGCTCCCTGCAGCTCCCCTCATCAGCTCATAAACTAGGTAAGTACCTACCTCTTGAGCTACATTCTCCCCTCTCTTCCTCTTTTCTTTTCCAACCTCTCAATCTTTTATTCACACCATCTATCTGTTCGTCAATTGACATAAAAATAACCATATTACCCTCTCTCATCGTTACCTCGACTCGTTTGTCATTCTTCTCCTCAATCTCCTTTACCTACTCCACCAAGCTCCCCTGTTCCCCAAGCTCCCGCCTTCTCCGGATCCCCATCAACTAAACAGACGGCCGCTCTGGACAACTGAATACGCACAATACTCAGTCCTCAACGAACTATATAGAACGAATCAACAGCCCAGATTCGACATAACCTCCATTCGCATATACTTTTACCTTGCCTAGATCAGAACCCTGCACTTATTGGGATTCTGAACAGCCACGATAAAAGCAGGGCACGCAAGAAACTACTGCAGCTTTACCTTGTACCTTCAACCCCGCTCCCCCACCCAAAGCTGTGGCACACCTCGCGTCGTTAGCCAGTCGTGTTATCTAACGTCGAGACCTCGTTGAGTGGCATCAGTAAACCTTGTTGTTGATGTAGGTGATCTGATCTGATTCTCGCTTCACAAAAGGACAAGGGGTCTCTCAACAGTGTTTGAGTATTTAACTGTTATGCCCCGGCACTGAAAGACCTTATCTCTCTTCTCTCGTCCCTCAATTTCCTTCCCGGCTCTCATCACTCGACTAACAAGCTTGTGGATAGAAACGATGGCGTCTGAACAGCAGCGTTTGCCCACCCGTGAGAGGCGCCCCTCCACCTCCGCCCCGATTGTAGACATTCAGGGTGCAGTCGGCCCCGCAGGCATCTCCCGCCCAAAACACACCCGAACTGCCACTGGTTTCGGTCCTAGTGAGATCAAGAGTTTTGAAGGTATGTTGTCTAAGCATTCTACCTGCAATTCGTGCCGAATTGAATTGGGGTTTGCTCTGAGCTATTTCTTATACGTTAAGATTCTCCTCTTAATGCATTTCCCCTATCGAACTACTGTAAACGATCTGCTTGTGAATGTTGACTTACACCACCAACAGCCTCAATTCCCGAACCTCAGCGTGAAGCATGGAAGCGCAACCAGTCTAGTGGCTTTACTGGCAAAGACGGCTTCGAGAAAGAGGTTGTCCGCCACGTCGAGACCACTCTTGCCCGCTCTGTCTTCAACTGCGATGAACATGCTGCCTACTCTGCTACCAGTCTGGCTTTCCGTGATCGCCTGATCCTTGATTGGAACAGAACTCAGCAGAGACAGACTTATCGCGACTCCAAGCGCGTGTACTACTTCAGTCTTGAGTTCTTAATGGGCCGTGCTCTTGACAATGCTATGCTCAACGTGGGCCAGAAGGATACTGCAAAGGGTAGGTTGACTCAGTTTTGTATTCATTGATACCCTACTAACATGAGCTGTTAGCTGGTCTTGCTGAGCTCGGCTTCCGGATCGAGGACATCATCACACAAGAGAATGATGCTGCGCTGGGTAACGGCGGACTTGGTCGACTCGCTGCCTGTTTCCTCGACAGTCTGGCCTCCCTCAACTACCCCGCATGGGGTTATGGTCTCCGATATCGATATGGTATTTTCAAGCAGGAAATTGTCGATGGATACCAAGTCGAGGTGCCTGATTACTGGCTTGACTTTAACCCCTGGGAGTTCCCACGACACGACGTTACTGTTGATGTAAGCCATTGAAAACTTGATCGACAGTCAGGCACAGCTAACATCAATACAGATTCAATTCTTTGGACATGCTAGAAAGACTACTGATGAGAATGGCAAGTCCGTTGCTATTTGGGAGGGTGGTGAGATCGTCCAGGCCGTTGCCTACGATGTCCCCATCCCCGGTTACGACACACCCACAACAAACAACCTGAGACTGTGGTCCAGCAAAGCTTCTGGCGGAGAGTTTGACTTCCAGAAGTTCAACAATGGTGATTACGAGAGTTCAGTTGCCGATCAACAACGAGCTGAGACCATCAGCGCTGTTCTGTACCCCAACGACAATCTGGAGCGTGGAAAAGAACTTCGGCTGAAACAGCAGTACTTTTGGGTTGCTGCCTCGTTGTACGATATCATTCGCCGTTTCAAAAAGTCCAACCGCCCTTGGAAGGAGTTTCCCGACCAGGTGGCTATCCAGCTCAACGATACCCACCCTACATTGGCCATCGTCGAGTTGCAGCGAATTCTCATTGACATTGAGCACCTTGAATGGGACCTGGCATGGGAAATTGTCGTGAACACCGTGAGTTGATCCACCTTTGTATCTTTATCATCTAATCTGATTGTCTCCAGTTCGGTTACACCAATCATACTGTGCTGCCCGAAGCCCTGGAGAAGTGGCCTGTTGGTCTGATCCAGCACCTTCTACCTCGACACTTGCAGATTATTTACGATATCAATCTGTTCTTCCTCCAGAAGGTCGAGAAGGCATTCCCCAATGACCGAGATATCTTGAGAAGAGTGTCCATCATCGAGGAGTCTCAAACAAAGATGGTACGCATGGCGTTCTTGGCTATTGTTGGATCACACAAAGTCAACGGTGTTGCTGAATTACACTCGGATCTCATCAAAACCACTATCTTCAAAGATTTTGTCGAGATCTACGGCCCTGACAAGTTTACCAACGTTACCAACGGCATCACTCCTCGCCGCTGGCTCCACCAAGCCAATCCTCGCCTTTCGGAGCTCATTGCTTCTAAGGTTGGGGGTAATGGCTTCCTCAAGGACCTCACCAATCTAAATCAGCTCGAGAAGTATGCTGATGACAAGGAGTTCCGTAAGGAATGGTCCGAGATCAAGTATGCCAACAAAGTCCGACTCGCTAAGCTCATTAAGTCGGCCGTGGGTGTCACTGTGAATCCTGCGGCGTTGTTTGATGTCCAAGTCAAGAGAATCCACGAGTACAAGCGACAGCAGCTCAACATCTTCGGCGTCATTCATAGATATCTCCACCTCAAGTCACTGTCCCCTGAGGAGCGTAAGAAGGTCGTTCCACGTGTCTCCATCTTTGGAGGCAAGGCCGCCCCCGGCTACTGGATGGCGAAGCAGATTATTCATCTGGTCAACGCTGTTGGCTCTGTGGTCAATAATGATGAGGATATTGGAGATCTTCTCAAGGTCATCTTCTTGCCTGACTACAACGTCAGCAAAGCTGAGATTATTACCCCTGCATCGGACCTTAGCGAGCACATTTCTACTGCGGGTACCGAGTAAGTCAATGTAAACACCAAGGAATTAGTATCTTAGCTAACATGTGTCACAGGGCATCTGGTACCAGCAACATGAAATTTGTTCTGAATGGTGGTCTCATCATCGGCACTTGTGATGGTGCCAATGTAAGTAAATGGAAAATGCATTTGATTCCACGGCTGATCATGAATAGATCGAAATTACTCGCGAGATTGGCGAGAACAACATCTTCTTGTTTGGCAACCTCGCTGAAGATGTTGAAGATCTCCGACACAGTCACCAGTACGGCTCTCATGAAATTGACCCCGACTTGCAGAAAGTGTTTGCCGAGATCGAGAAGGGCACCTTTGGCTCGGTCCATGACTTTAGCGCCCTGGTCGCTGCTGTCCGTGATCACGGTGACTACTACTTGGTGTCTGACGACTTCCACAGCTACAACGAGACTCACAAGCTGGTGGATGAGGCGTATCAGAACCAGGAGGAATGGATCAAGAAGTCAATTACCTCTGTTTCTCGCATGGGATTTTTCAGCAGCGACCGCTGTATTGACGAGTATGCCGAGAGTATCTGGAACGCAGAGCCTCTTGTCGTCCATGATTAGATCGTGCAGAACTAGTTTATGACAGAAGCAGACACGGCTATGTGGATAGATTCACAGAGAGACGTGAGGTAAGACACTCACAACGGAACGAGAGATAAGAGAAGGAATTGGGCAGACTGGTGACATATGATTGGCGGTGAAGATTGAATTCAACCTGCGAGACCATGACCAGAGTGGACAATGGATAGGCACTCCCCTTGATAATGAAACGTGCATGGCATATATTACTCCTCTAATTCTTGACTTGTATGTGATTGCATCCTCTACAGGCTTGCTATCATGTGTGTTGGTTTTCCCAATACGCTGTTGGACCCAATTAAGGAAGTCTATATCGGTAACGCAGATCGATGAGGAGGCCGGCATGAGACTGAAGGTCGACACTGTACTCCGTATTCCCAGGCAATGATTCGCCGCACATAAATATGCAAGGCGTCTTGACCCATGTGTCCCTGTGGGGTTCTGGAGAGACCTAGGAATCGATACGAGGAATTTGTGGGTAGTACCGTCGAGTGCGACGAGATAGAAGAAGGGGCTTGGAAGCTGAAGTTCTAGTGGATGACTTACATAGTCCCTAGGTAGGCAAGATATCTCAGATGATCTCTCAAACTTGCCCGGTTGTATATCTAACAGGAGCACTAGTCAAAGGAAATCATGCTCATCCCCTGACCAAACGGAATAGCACTACATCTACTGTATAGCCGTCTAGGAAGATACAACACATGTACATATATGTCAAACGTAGGTTCAGTCAAAACGGTGGTACCCTGAACCCTAACCGTGGGAAACGATGATGCCAACTAGTATAGAGACTCGGCTAGACGAATTAGCGGAACCCGAGTCTAGGCGGGTGATCGGTACCAAGCGTCCGAATCGCTGCACTTAGCTGGACTGTAAAGACTTGGTACCGAATCTTTGGAATAGTCGGGGCGGGTGTTCCCTTGTTCGGTTGTTTCTACGTGTTAAGATCCGCATCACGGGGCGGAAAAGATGCGCTGCAGAGAGTTTAACTAGGGCCTGGTTGCCGATCAAAAGATCTGGACCGAAGTGGCATGGTCGATCTGGGATGTCAAGAGGGTTGGTTCTGCTGGGTTAGGGGAGGATAGAATTTAGATCTCAGATGGGATCGGAAGGAAGATGAAAGTGTGGATGGCAATGGGATTAGGAGAGGATCGACAGGGCACGCTTGTGTTGTGAAGCCAGGGTCAAGGCGCGATGAGGGAAGATCTGAGGTTTAGAGAATGGCAAGGGCCGTGGTTTGCGATATCGTGAATTGGAATACCCAGTGAGTGAGAATAGCGTTCAGTTGGTTGGTTATTGGACGCGAGGAATTCAAGGAAGATCAAGATGACACTGAGGCATATCATACTGAGACCTTACCGCACCAACGAAATGAGTAATTGAGAAGGGAGAACAGCACTATTCCCGACCAAGCATATCAAGGCTGTAACATGAATCGTTGACATAGACAACTCCCAGTGCGAGGTGTTGTTGATGGTAACCCTTGCCCAGGTGTGGGACTTTGGATTCTGGTACGACAAAGATGCAGCTGAATGCTCGAGGCTTTTGATATATGACGTAGAGAATCGAGAGACAGGTTTCTGAAAACCTGAACGATTAATTACAGCGTTGCAGCGCGTGATGAAAATTCCGAATTGACAGGTGCTGAATAGTTAGTATGTAGTGGAGGTGAGGTGAACTTAGGCTTGGGCTTGTTCTGGAAGTGGCTCCACCGAAGAGGCTAGGTCTTCCGGGAGTATATTCGATCGTTGAGACGATTCCACGATGAGCGGACTAGGTCATTGAGCATGACAGATCGAGCCGACAGGTACCATTACTGTGTAAAAGTGGTGTAGAGGTACCGACCCATGGGAACGATCGGAGACTGGGGATGGGCCTGGCGCCGTTTGAAGAAGAAAGACAAAGGCGTCCAAGCGCCAGGCCAGGCCCCATCCTGATGCATCTGCATCGGCCATCAGACGTGCGCTGTCAGAAAACAGGGGTAAGCCAGTTGGAGGCTGAATTGACGTCATTTTGAGAAAACATGGCAGCCATGTGAATGGGGTTTTTAAAAAGTTTCTGATGCAGGAAACGATATGCAGGAGACAAGGGGAAAGAGAGAATGAGGGGAAGAGTTTGATTAATGATGATGAGTTGAAGTGGTAACGTTTACATGATAAGGTAGGTACGCAATACTTAAGTATCTGGCTACGGATACCTTACCTTACACATGGCTGAGTTTGGTGATGCCATGATGGGATGTTGCTGCAGGTGCAGATACAGGGCAGACTTGGCAGGGTCAGTTTGATAATGGGTTGGATGCCAATAGACGGGCTCAGCAGTATCTATCGTAGCACCCAATGTTTAAAAACCAAGAAAATATTCGATCTATATCACAACGTGCATCGTATACCGCCAAACCTCATAAAATCTCAACAACTCATGGCTACATACGGAGTATAATCATAATCAACACTCTCTTGCTGGCCTGCACCCAGACAGATAAAACATCCACAGACAAGAGTCATGCATAATTACAAAATTCACAAGGACCCTGATTAGCATGGATTAGGAATCGATTCGAAAGGGCTCAAAGTGTCATCATGTCATACATCAAATTTCCAACTTTTCCATGAAAAAACTCCATGTAGGCAGGTAGGTATGTGACCGTGTAAGCGCATAACCTTGATATCCACTGCGACAAGAGAGAGATCTCGATCCCATTACGTGTCGCAAGGGTCTGAATAAGGGGAATCACTAAATCGGAGCACACAAATGCAAACAAAATAGACGGTGACAAGGAATAGCTCTTTGCTCTGCCTATGGAAGGAAGGTATAGGCATCTTAATCAAGCCTCTCGGCTCCCTTAGTTTGTTAAGTGCCTACTTTCCAGGGTACTACTCCCCGGAGCACTTGTCCCCCTAGCCCCCCTCACCCACCCCCACCAAGAAAACCAACCGGCGGTCCTCCGTCCACATAATCCAATACCAACACCTCACACTCACCTCGGTCGACCCAATGCCTTCTACGACCATGTATATATGTACATGCACCCTCTATCCCAGATGCTAACCTCTTCTTGTTGAAATTTCGCTTTCTCCTCCTCCCTTCAACCTTCTTTCTCCCTCTCAAATCTTCTCATTTTACCTAGAACTGCAGCCACCTTCACGCAGCCTGCGAAACGTCTTATAGTATCCTCTGCAGTGATCGACATTTGACCGGTCCAGTAGGAAGACACCCGCATTCGCAACGAGCCTCCTAATCGACGACGCCTGGACCTGCAAAGAATAGGTAAGCCTCTTGTCGAGCAAATAGCCAATACCCCAGATTTCCTCCCAGCGTTTGGATCCTGCTTCCTTGTTGGAACCAGGCAATGGCCCTGTTTCGTTCGGCCTCTGAAGTACTCAGGGCAAACTGTCCGATCATTGCGGCACGATGGCGTCAAAGGCACCTCGCTATGGAGCTCAAAGTATTTGGACCCCACTGCTTCAGTCTTGGAACGGACTGGGGGGAGAAGACCTGGAGACTGCCTACAGGCGGTGTCAAACGCCTGTGCTGTCCTCGGAGGCTGCTGTTGGTGTCTGATCTACCCCCCCCCCCCCCGAACAATCTCAGTGTCATTGCCGGTCTTCAGCGCCTGGGCTGGTGCAGCTTGCCCCTCACTGAGGTACCTACTCACAGGCCTGAGTAAGGTACACGGGACAGCCCAACATACGGAGCGTCTCCAACTTGCCTACTCTCAGTAGTCTTGTAGTGCCTCTTTCTGTGTCATTGTGAATCTGCCGAATACCGACTCTTTCAGGTGGCATTCCATCTACGCTCATTAACTGGCTAATAACCCTCGTTCCATTTTCTGGACTGTTGCTGACCTTGTAATTATTGATAGACAGACACGTTGCTCTTGCCTACGCATTTATTTACCTACCCCGCCATTCCGTACCTGTTACTGGGCATTGAATACCATCAAAGGAAAAGACGGTCCAAGACAAAACAACGACGATCAGTCAACCACTGCCTTACAAAGCCCATTGAGTGATATTGCAATCAATCAATCAAACACGCTTGTTGCTGTTCTACCCAGTGGGATCTCGCACGTCTCTTCCCGCCCCCGCTTGAGACGCTCTACTCATCGACATCGAAACCTGCATCGCTTTTTTTTACTGGTACCCCGGTCACAGTCATCGTCTTTTGCTCGATCGTCGATTCACCATTCACCTGACCCATCATCGGTCCCATCCCATTTCCATATCCAGCCGCCCATCCAATACAATAACGAGATTACCTCTCTGTTCTTCACTTTATCTCGCACCGCACCGCACCGCACCGCACGCCAGGCCCAACAAACAGCTTTGACTACGATCTTAGACGATTACGTCTGCGCCCCGCCCACCATCATCTTTACCTCATCTTGGTGTTCCTCGTTTTACAGCCAGGAAACTGACTACTTTTTCTCTTCACCATCAAACATATCTTCCTAAAAATCCACATATTCACCATGGCCGAGTTTGTACGCGCCCAGATCTTTGGCACCACATTCGAGATCACCTCCAGGTAAGCTCACCATACATTTAAAGCTGACAACCATCGCATTACTGACTCGATTTGCGCGTAGATACTCCGATCTCCAGCCTGTTGGCATGGGAGCTTTTGGCCTCGTTTGGTATGTCCCCTTAGATGTCCCTACTGATCCTGCGCATCCGACTGACACGGTTCCCTTTGCAACAGCTCTGCCCGGGATCAACTTACCAACCAAAATGTCGCAGTCAAGAAGATCATGAAGCCTTTCAGCACACCCGTGCTCGCAAAGCGCACATACCGTGAGCTCAAGCTGCTCAAGCACCTTAAGCACGAAAATGTGAGCAACGGCCCCTGCACAGCTCAATACCTCCGCGTATCTTCGGATTTAATGCATATCTTTTTGCTGGACTCGTCCTTAATGGTCCCATGAGAAACTGTAAGACTTTCGATGCTAATACAATTTCGCTGTCAGGTCATTTCTCTCAGCGACATCTTTATTTCTCCTCTGGAAGATATGTGCGTTCCCAGCCACGGCCTGCCTTACCCCTCCCCCGCCTCGTCCCCCACGTTCTTGCGCTGACAGCTCTGTAGCTATTTTGTCACAGAGCTCCTCGGTACCGATCTTCACCGATTATTGACATCGCGCCCTCTTGAGAAGCAGTTCATCCAGTACTTCCTCTACCAGATTATGGTATGTATCAATAGCGTCTAGACAAAAATGGCTGCTACCGATCATTTACTGACATGAGTTGCCTTGTAGCGAGGTCTGAAGTACGTGCATTCGGCCGGCGTTGTCCACCGCGATCTCAAACCCAGCAATATCCTCGTCAACGAAAACTGTGATCTCAAGATTTGCGACTTTGGTCTTGCACGAATCCAGGACCCTCAGATGACTGGTTATGTCTCCACACGATACTACCGAGCCCCCGAAATCATGCTCACCTGGCAAAAATATGACGTTGAGGTTGATATTTGGAGTGCCGGTTGCATCTTTGCTGAGATGCTTGAAGGCAAACCTTTGTTCCCCGGAAAAGATCACGTCAACCAATTCTCTATCATCACTGAGCTACTTGGTACCCCCCCAGATGATGTTATCAACACTATCGCCAGCGAGAACGTGAGTTGCAATGCCTTGCAATCTGTCTACAATTCTAACGACTACTAGACACTGCGGTTCGTGAAGTCGCTGCCCAAACGCGAGAGACAGCCTCTTCGTAACAAGTTCAAAAATGCCGACGATTCGGGTATGAAATAACTCCTCCATTTGACCCTGAGAGATCCACTGATTGACAAATTACTAGCTATTGATCTGCTTGAGCGCATGCTTGTCTTCGACCCTAAGAAGCGAATAACTGCCACAGAGGCCCTCTCCCATGACTATCTCTCTCCCTATCACGACCCCACAGATGAGCCTGTGGCGGAGGAGAAGTTCGACTGGAGCTTCAACGACGCTGATCTGCCCGTTGATACATGGAAAATCATGATGTTAGTGTGTTGCAAAACTCTATGCCTCGAATATACTAATACAGAACAGGTACTCAGAAATCCTCGATTATCATAACGTGGAAGCTGGAGTTACTAACATGGAGGAGCAATTCAACGGACAATAAATGGGGGATGTGGTTAATAACGGAGGAGGATGCTCCAGTGCATAACGAACATGAGGAAGAAGCAGACCACGTCACAATGTCGATGATACCACGAAATTCAACGCATACGCCCATGATCCATATATCTTACCACAATCACACCTACCCCGTGCTCGTATGAAAAGAAGATGCAGGAAGACGCGGCAAGACGTGAAAGGAGACGAACCGATGATATATCCATCGCAAGAAACTGGCATGTACATGCAAAATATACGAACGCACGTATGGCGTTGGGGAGACAGGGAAAGACTTGGCTTTGGTTTTGATTTTGGAATTAAGCAACAAAGTCCTTCACGAGGAGGATGTTCGATCGTCTTTGACAATGGGGAACTTCGTTTGATTTTCACCTGTTTATTACTGTCTAGCTCTCGCTTTTCCGATCACGCCTGCCTTTCTATTTGGTATCTGTTGAAGCAAAGATGCAACGGGGCATGAAAATACACGACGCATAGGGCTTTTAGGTTACAAATGATTATTCTGCTCGGTTAGCTGGCTCCCAGCTAAATGGGGAAATTATAGAGCTTGTGAATGGAACCTTTATTAGAGAAGTCTGCCCTAATCTTGTCGACACACCTGTCCATCGATAAGTCATAAGGACGGCGTACAGATGTCCCAGACGGATGTGAGCTATTTCCCCTTTTGAACTCGTTCATGCTCTAACGTGTCCATCTCGAGTATCCAGACACAACTATCCCAAACAAAATGCTCCTCCGTCAAATAACCCCTTGGGAACTCTCCGTCTCTAGAGAAGCCTGCAGGTCCTCCATTTCGCCGCTATGGTAGAGCATGTCGTAGAACTGGCCTCTACTGTTATACAAATTGCGAGGCGAGCCATACCTGGAGAGGATTGTCAGTTGCCAGTCTGAAAAGAAAGAGTCAACGAGATCTTACTCAAGAACACGCCCCCCACTCATGACCACGACGGTATCATAATCAATGATTGTACGTAAACGGTGCGCGATTGTTACCAAAGTCCGCCCTCCACCGACTGCTTCAAGTTCTCGTCGTAGGACGGTTTGAATACCTCGGTCTGTCTCATAATCCATGCTTGCCGTGGCTTCGTCAAGCAGCATCAGCTTGCTCTGGCGAACCAGCGCACGGCAGAGTGAAAGAACTTGCCGCTGACCATGAGAGAAGTTCTCACCGCGAGCGTCGACACTTGTCGAAAGATTTACACTATTGCTCTCATCATCGTGAAACTGTGTATCATTATCGCTGTCATCAGAAGTATGAGGAGAGAAGGATGCGATGCCTTTGCAGTTGTCCAGAGCCTTGTCGAGAATGTCTTTGGGAACTCGACCGCTAGGATCAAGGTTGGACTCCACTGTCCCGTTGAACAGGACAGCCTCTTGTGGTATGATCGTAAGGCTTTCTCGGAGGCGGTGCCGAGGAATTTTGGTAATGTCAACTCCATCGTATAAGATTTCGCCAGAGACAACATGGGTGAAGCGAAGGAGGGAAAGCACCAACTAGAAATCGCAGTCGTTAGTATCACCTGAAAGTTGCTGTAAGAGAGTGTGGAATACAGACAGTGCTTTTCCCCGAACCTGTCCTTCCTATGATAGCCACACGCTCACCCGCTTTGAACTTGAGGTTTATACCGGTGAGAATGTCGGATCCATCAGGATCGTACCGGATTGTAACGTTTCGAAACTCGATCTCGCCAGATCGAGGCCAGTTCTGGGGTATTACGTGGCAGGGATCATCTGTGTATTCACCTTCCTCGGGATATGTCTTGTCGTCCTTTTCCTCGGGCTCCAACTTGACATACTCCCTGACTCGGTGAAACTTGATACTTGGTCAGCAGGCACTTTGGCAGATGATAACAAACACACTCACGCTCTGCATTTCAACTTCCAAATCATTCATCGCTCGAACAAGTAACAGGATGGTCTGGCTGAGTCCATTGGCATTGGTGAGGGAGAATCCGACCAGCCCTGCAGCCACGACACCTGTCTGTGATACAGCAATTATACCTGCTGACAGACCCACGAGGGCCGTCACAAGATCCACGCGTACAGCAACCCAACGGTTAGCGTTGAAGCTGGCTTCGGCCGAAGCTGACCATGCACGTAGTCTGGCAGCCAACTCTTCTCGAAATCTTGACGACATGCCACTCCTGGCACGAATAACAGGAAGACCAGCCAACGTGTCTGCAAACTGAGAGAACACAGGCGACTGAGCAGAAGACGTTAGCCGCTTGATTACAACGGCGGTTCTAGTGTATGCTTCTCCTATGAGAACACCAAACAAGCACGTGAACAGTGCTGGTATCATAAAAACCGGCATTATGCTGCTGACAGCTCCAATGCGAAAGAGCATGAGAAGGACCGTATCAAGCATGATCCGTAGCATGGTACTGATGGTACCGTCGAGTGACGCCATATCACTGGAGAAGCGGTTTGTGATGCGGCCAATGGGGACATGCTTGAACCATGAAAGGGAGACATGCATGATGGCATGTATGAAATCGTTGTGTAATCTCTTTGCAGCGTTCCAAGCTCCCCATTCGAACATTATGATAGCCAAGCAGTAGCTACCGATTTCAAGGAACGTAAGGCCTGCAAAGATCCCCATATAATAAGGAATGTCAATGTGAGCCTGGTGATTGTATGCTTCTACCCAGACAGAGAGCCACAAAAGACTGCTAAAGGTAAAGATGTTCGTGGCAAGTAAAAGCCCCAGGCAGACAGCAACAAAGACCGGATGTCCAAAGTAGCTCATGTATTGCAAGACTGGGGACCAAGTTAGCATCCCTTCACGACTGGGAAGGGAGTAGTACTGACAAGTCATGCGGCCGACCTTTCCAGAAGCTTTCATTTCCTGATTGACCACATCCTTCAGGCGTTTTTCTTCAGGGACTCGGTTGGCGTCGTTCAAGGTATCACCATTTGGTTGTATTTCCTGAACTGTATCATGAAGTGCGTCATCCTCTCCAGCATCTCCCCTAAGGGCCTGAGCGATAGCGATTGGTTTGCGAACAATACCAAGTTGGGGCTCAGCCGACTCTATTTGACCCTTCTCCAACACAACAGAGAGATCGGCCTGTTCTGCGATCCAGGGAAGATTTGTCACAAGCACAGTTGTCCTCCCACTCAGAAGGTCAGAGCAAAAGCAGTGTTTCCAAACACCAGCAGCTGTTTTAGCGTCCAAAGCAGCAAAGATATCATCGAGCAACAGAAGTGGTGCTTTGCAGTACAATGCCCTTGCAAGAGCAACTCGTGCTTTTTGGCCACCTGAAAGAGAAGTCCCGTTCTCTCCCACGATGGTCATATCCTTAGCCGGTAGATCCTTAAAATCCTCCCATAGGCAACATGCTTCGATGATGCGATCGTAGCGCGGCTTTTCCATTGGACTGCCAAATATAATATTGGCCTGTATGGTCTCGTTCTGCAACCATGAAGATTGAGAAGCGTACGCCGTATCGTCTGGTCTGGTCACATTTCCACTCTCTAGGTAGGTCTCACCAAGAATAGACAGCAGCAGAGTTGTTTTGCCGCTGCCACTCGGGCCGCTAACGACATTGAGGCCGCCTTGGGCAAACTCAAGCGTTATGTTGCTTAGGGTGAAACTGGCTGTCTTCGTCTTACGGAACGTGGCATGATCAATGCGAAGGGGGCCAACGGGGTAATGAGGAATAGGAACTGTACTCTCAAAGTACTTGTCGAGTCGGGTCACTGACACCAACGCGCTCGCGAAATTCCTGCCAAAGGCACTAGCCTGCATGATATTTCTGCGAACATTCTTGACAAGAAATATGGTCGTGAAAGCCGTTGCGGCATCAAGTCGACGCTTGGAGAGCCCCACGTGCAAGCCAAACATAACAAGCAAGGATAAGTAAGGAACAATCTGCATAACTTGGTTCAATGAAGCTTGGATCATTGAAGTCCTCCAAAGCTCCCTTTGTTCTTCGGAACGTGCATTAATGATCTTTTCAGTGATAGGGTCCTCCCAGGCGAAGTACTTGATGGCGCGAAGGGACGCAAGATATTCTGTCACTAAGGACATGCGAGAATCCTGAGCTTTCCTGACTCGGCGCTGCGAATAGAACATTAAGCGCCCAAGCCATATCGAAAGAGGTGTGGCCAAAAAAAGAATCGCATTTCCTACCAGAGATGCCCAGCCCATCATTCTGTACATTCCAACGAGCGAAATTATGGTCCCGACGGGGGTACCAATGGTGGCCTGGATGATATCTCTTGATCTATAGATTGCGTCTATATCGGAAGCCATGAGGTTAGCCAAACGTCCTGCTGATGTGGTCTTTGCAGCGGCCTGGCCGCTCGTGCTCTTGAGTTTCGCGCCACCAGACTGTAGTTCAAAAGGATCCTCTTCCATCTCCATCGAGTCCAGGGCAGTGTAGTACAGCTCTTGAGTGAATGCAGATTTGATACGAACCACGAGTCTAGTAGATGTAAAGATGTACTGCTGGAAGGCAACGGAGCGGGATAGTGGGCCGATGAACATGAGGAACAGCCAAAGCCACGGTTTATATATGGCACCGTTAGGATCAGCAAGGTATTCGAGTAACTTAAACATGGCGAATGCGGCTATATTCTCGACCGTGTATGAGGTGGCAACCCAAAACGACATGAGAAGCAACTCGCGTTTCTGGAATCTAAGAACAGTACGAAGTGTCTTTTTCGAGATTGAACGAGCTTCTTGTACACGTCGTAAGAGGTATATAGGCTCGTCATACCAGGCCAACTTTGGAATATCAGCCATATCAAGTTTCCGCTTCATACCCTTCCAGATGATTGGGGTCAGCCAGTCATAGGTACAATAGTAAGTGAACCAACTGCAGGCCTCCTCGGGAGCTGGCTCATTCTGGTCGTAACCGGGGATACTGAGGTCAACTTGCATTGGTGTCCATTCTCTGGGGGTAATGGCTGCAATGGCAGCTCCCGCTGCAAGAGCGATGATGCCACTGGAAGTACTGGCGTCGTGAAGGCATCTTGTGCCAGTCTGGATACATGGCAAAGTGTGCCCTGAAATGAGAATGGTCAGAGTAGCCAGAAGGACAAAGTTGATTTGATGCAGTGCTACGTGGCGCCACTCAAGATGGTTGAGGAGACGAGTGATACCAAGAGTGAAGGTATATACAACAGATACGATGTTTATGCAATGTAGCCCATCTTGGACATAAGCAATTGTAATATATACAACAGCAGTAAGTCTTGCGATTTGTGAGGCAAGCTCATAGGGCCAGCGAATTTTGGCAGCTTTAGATCCGCAACTAGATCCTTGCCGACGAATTCGGTCTAGGTGGTAGATGAGTTGCATGAGTGACAGGAAAAGCACAACGGCTTGTGGTACACCAGATTGAGCCAACTGTGAGACATGATGAATCCATGAAATCTGGGACTGGGACTGGGACATGGACATGGCATTCTGACATGAGCTAGAATTCTTAGTAAACTGGATGTATCATATCGAGACCGTTCTTACCTAGTCAAAGAACAAGAATGAGGCATCATGATAGATTCATTCCCTTGATAGGGAGAGAACTCTAGTCCGCCGAAGCGGTGAATTACGACATCCATCATGGTGATGCAGACATGAAGAATCCCATGAAGAAAGGAACAAGACAGAGCAGAGAGTAGCAGAGCAGAAGCAGGAAACAAATATTTATGCTTAGGTAAACACTGATCCCCAGCTCATTATCACGAACATACAAACAAAAGACGATGTTAGTGAAAGAGTAAGGATTTGGCTACCTTAGTAGGTAGGTAGGTAGCAAGCACGTTATCAATCCGAGTAGGAAGTCATGAACAACCATGAATGGCTGTGGGGAGTGGGCTTTGTGCAAGTGGAGCGCCCCATGATGGCGTGGACGCCCGAATATCGGCATCATCGGGGGCGGAATCAGAGATGCAGGCACAACTGTTAGGTAGGTAGGTAGCTGCTTTGGCGGGTGAGCCTCCGACGCTTTCAGTGGGAAACGCAACGGACCTGGACCGCCCGGCCCGTGGGGGTTCAACGCCTTTTATTAGCTGAAAGCAGGGGCACCCATGAAGTAACGACAGTTATTGGGGAGAATGGACAGGCATCCAAATGGCCTTCAAAGCCTAACTTTGACCGCCTCATTATGCTGCTGACCGGTTCCGGTTGTCTTGCCCCCTCTGTTTCCTCATTGCCATGAGGAATACTGTACTGTAGGTGAGAGGTGAGGCAGAACTGTGGTGGTGTGCTGTGGTGGTACTGCATCTTTTGTGAATGTTATGGCCGGGTCATCTCCAGGTCCGTCGACAAATTGTTGGCCCTAACTAATTTCAAGCCTGTCTCGGTTGTGGCAGACAAAGAGGAGATGATCAACCTGAATGCCTTCATAAAACAATGGTGGCCAGAAACTCAATCCGATTGCTCGATACATCGAATCACGGCTGTGCAGCGTGAAGGGTACCTTAGTTTAGTACTTGGTCCAAGTCCTTCCTCTAAGTATGTATTTCAGACCCTGAACTTGGTGGATCCTGTTTTGATATGTTGGCGTCAGCATAGCTACCTATGTTTTTAACACAGCAAATACCATTTACAAGCGATTAGTCGGATTTGACAAGCATGATGAAAGTGCGAAGGCAATTTAATCCCTGTACAAACATTATTAAAGGCACTGCCCTGTTCTGTCCTTCTGTCCCGAGATATGTGCTGCCTGCAGATGAGTATAGAACCATGTGGATAGCAGCAGAGATACGGCCGGACACCACGGTAAAAAGTAGTCACAAGACAAATATACAACTTGCAAACCCAAATGGCGAGTACCCAAGGCCTAACTTACAAACATGTCTTTTTCGTCTTCAAACCGCGAGCCGTCTTGCACCGAACTCACCCCAAGTTCCCAAGGATATAATCCATAATAACACCATTCCAACTATATCCGATCATTCCGGAATCGGAAAAACTGCTCCGGTGTGCTGGCGCAATGGTAGCGCGTAGTCCTCCTAAGACTAAGGCTCAGGGTTCGAGTCCCTGGTATACCGATTTGAGTTTTCTTTTTGAGGTTATAATAACGTTACCTGGGTCACTTTTTGACTTTAGTCAGGAAGAATATAGTCGGAATATTTATTAGTATGTTTCAAGTATTATTATTTTTGATTGATACACATATAAAGTACCTATATACTATGTCTGTGAGCCTTCGTGTCTTTTATCCTTGTTACACGGCTCGGATCCCAAGCACACAGCTGTTGCATAATCTCCATCGTGGCTTATAGATACCATAGCAGTAGTATCTTCTGCTTCTCCTTCGCCGCCCCGTATACGCGCAATTGGCGGGCCACTACCCAATACCTCGTCCTTCACAAGCCGTCGCTCAATCATGATATCGTGAAACGTCAAATGACGGTGTGGGTGTGCTTTAATGGCAGCCTCCTTTACCGCGAATCTAAACACCATCCAAGTCAGTGATTTCCAGTGCTAGACCGGAGAACCCCGCACCTTCCTGCTATAAAAGCAGCACATCTCCACAGCTCAGGATCCTTTGACGCGATGTATTCATGTGGCTGGAGACTTTCACTGGCTGTGCTTGTGGCACGCCGTGGTAGAACCCTGGGCGCGGCCGCCTGGTCGAGTACATTTAATCGTGCATCTTTCTTTGCTAGCTCTTCAGGGGCTAAAACTCTGTTTACGAAGCGCAGAGCCCGCGGGCCTGACAGTATATGATAGATACGGGATATTTGGCAAATGTCGGTCCCAATGTTCAAAGGGAAAGGAAAAGGCCGCAAGGGCTTCATAGCAAGGTGTTGATGGTGGGTGGTCGTCGACCTAGGTAGGTAGGTACGTAAGTAAGTAAGTAAGTAAGTAAGTAAGTGAAGTTTTGGTAATGAGCCGCTAGCGTCGGCAACTTATCGATTAAACCCCACCACTACGTCAGTGAGCATTTGCTTCAAGCATCATGCTGATCATTGGCATAAAGCTGTCAAGAGGCTAGCAACCATGTTTCGTATTGTATCAGAAGAAGCTCCAATTACTACCTAACTTTGGGCAACATACAACCTGTAACAAGCGTGCGTATGTTGCAGGGCTTAACGATTCTCGATAAATCCTCAACGTCATATTATTTCGTTACTCCACATTCGACACGGCTTATCGAATCATGCATGCAGCAGGCCGGCTAAGAAATACAGACAGTGACCGCAGGCGACGTGAGTTGCACAAATAGCGCCGCGATATTGGGGGAATAGTACGATGTTGGACAAGCAGAGAAAGGCACCGCCGCTCCCCCGGTAATGTTTCTCTCCATGGCTTGGTACCTAGGTAGTTTCAATTCTCTGCGAGAAGAGGGGCACGCTCCTGATCAGCAGGAGCACTGCGCCAGTTGATCTCGCGGCCAGTCGCGGCAGGAACGGCGACAACGACCGTGGCGATGAAAAGAAGAGCCATTATGACAAAGGCAAAGATCCACTGGAAGGCAATCACTTGGTGAAGGAACTGAGAAACTCCAATTGCAGCAGCAAAGACGCTCAGTGAGAAGCCCATGGTGTAGTCCTACATACTGTCAGCAAGCTATATGAGTTAACTGGAGCGATTGAACAAACCTTGTAGATGGTGATAAAGAAGAGTCCATAGACAAGAATGGACCAGATGAAGATGTTCCCAAAGATGCGAGCAACAAGGTGGTCAGGGTGGGGAACCATGAGAGCGCCATTCCAGTAAATGGCGACGAATGTCCAAGCCAAAGGTCCAGACACCACAGGCGTATGAATGAATCGGGGATATGTGTTATGGCGAAAGTAGAGCGAGGACAGGTTGATGAAGTTGAGGACGAGAATGACCTCAGCCCAGTGGAAGTGAGAGCGGACAAACAGCATGACAAAAGCGAAGTGGAAGAGGTTGTTGAAAATGAAGTGGCTTCCGACGCTGGCAGCAGCGTGAACAATGTCCGTGTTGCTCGAGAATAGGTGACCAACGTAACCAGCCTGGAGAATGAAGAGAACGATCCTTGACAAGCTATCAGTATGCGAGCGCGCGCGAGGGGCTGAAGGATACGCACCAGTAGATAGATGTGATGATTGGGTTCAGAGTAAAGGCAGTGCGATACATGTGGTTCTGCTCCCAGATCTTTCTATTTCTCGTGTGCCCATCATCGGGACGGTTGAGGGTGTAGTAGACAGTGACGACGAGGGACAAGATCCAGGTTACGAGAGTAAGAATCTTGTAGGTGAGGATCGCACTACTGGAGTGGGATTCCCTCTTACTAAAGGGATTGTCTATTGAAGGGGTCAGTCGGGATGGATATGAAGCGGAAGACGTCAAGGTAGCTTACACTGTTGCCAGTTTGCCATGATGAAGGGCTGTAGAGCTAAACTCGGCTCAAGATTGTAGTCGATGGAAAGAAAAGAAGTTCGCTGTCGAAACAAAGTTGTGTGTAGTGTCGAAGAAGTGATAGGGGGGAGAATGGAGAGGGTGGAGGGGAGAAGGAAGTATTTAAACACCTAGAATTATTTGCACAGTGACCTCCTGCTACAGTACGGGAGGTGTGGTTCGCTCCTCTTCAGGCACATTAGTTGATGTAGGTATGCGGGGAAGCAGGCCTAGCTAGGTAGGTAGGTTAGTATGTCTTGAATGCAGGTAAGAGAGGTGAGGAGGTAAACAGCCACACTCTGGGATCATCACACCACAAATGACACCAAACGACTTAAGCTAATAGGACTTTCCATCGACGTGCCTTGTTTCTACTCATAGATTAGTACCTTGGTAGGCAAGGACGCCATCTTGTATCAGGAAATGCGAGAAATGACCAATAAGCCCTCCCGAGCAAGAACTTTGCACAACCATAGCAAGGTACGCACCCAAAGTCAGTGGAGGCTACGTACGTCAAAGGATCAGATCAACAGCAGCGGCGCATGACTTGTCTCTTCACAGCCTCTCAGGCTATATTGGATCTTATCTTGCACAGGCGGTGCTTCTTTCATGGTGCCTTGTTAGACCATATGACCTCGTTTCAAGGGCGCTAATCCACGGATCAGCTATGAAAAGTGCCGGGAATTCAATAGAGGTCGGGCTGCCATTGGTTTTGAGGCGCTGAGACTGACGACCATCACGATTGTGGACTCTATGGGTGTGGTAGCAATGGGGAATGACAGTGGTGCCAGATGAGGTACACACTGCAACTGTCAACGTAAGTACTATAGGATCTGTATCTATCTGTACGAGGCAGGCTTTGTGCCCGGCATTTCTATGAGCTGACGTACATTTCTGCCATGATTCGAATGCCGTAATTCTGATGTAGGTATTAAGGTTATAACTCTATAGGTACTAAAGGTTGCTGCTACCTTGTTCGAACGCGGAAGACTTGGAACAAATACAAGTTACAGAACAACACAAGGTACCTCATCAGGTGTTCGAGTGGATCTTTGTCCCCGAAGACAAGGGAAGATCTCCGAATGTAGTTCTCTGCACAGACCTGCATTTGGAAAATGCAAGGATGACAGACGTGCATCTAGCTAATGATTGGCTGGCCAAAAATGATCCCGCCCAGATGACGACACCAAGCTCCTACTGCTAAACGAGCGGCTCATAGCGGGACAATGTTCTGTTTTAACCCGCTACCAACCTGGAACTTTTCACGGTTGTCCCCTCCTCGGCCACTGTAATTATCACCGTGATATTGGAATACTGTAGTACCTTAGGTATGGATATACAGTCGCTGAAGTTGGTGCTGCAGGTCATAATGAGACTTACCTAGCTTGCATTGTTTCGTGTTACACTTGCCCTTGCTCATCGAGATTGTTCCCACCGATAGGTACGGAGCAAACCACACATTTCCTGCTACTACCCGATGTCCTCGGTGAGTCAATAGATGGAGATAATACCTAGATTCTTCTGAATCTTATCTTTTCATAAAGAGCTACTCTACTACTACTCTCATTTCCCTTGCTTCCATGAGACCAGTCGTCGGATTCCTCTGACTCAAATAAGAACTGTTCATTCTGCTTTGCTTTTGTTTTAGTGGTCCATTGGTTTGGATGAGGGCGTAGCATCACTCTCCTGCATCTGCATTGTTCCAATGCAAGTCTCACGGCACGTATCAAATCGTGTTTCAGTGCACCACCTTCATCGCCAATCGAATCGAGCATCAGCTACAGCTTGCAACCCATGTCTACACCCTCAAGTTTGGGCGCGCAGATACATTTGCTACCAAAGCTCCCCCGTACGTCGCTATGATTGTTGGGCAATTCTCCCGATGACCAAGATGATACGATACAGTACTCATGATGGCCAAGGAAGAAATACCCCAGCACAGGCCAAACTGTCATCCCAGACAGGCTAGACATACCCATCACTGCAAAGGCAGCTTTGTGGTATTCCTAGCAACGATGTCCCCGCGACGTATGAGCTTCACAGCTTGGTAAAGTGATTCAGAATTCGACCACAAAACTCGGTCAATGTGAGACAAGACCAGTACTGTATATCAAGCCATTTGCGTTCGCATCAAAATTAAAAGAATCTACTAAACCACCGAGACGTCACAACAGTTCATCAGCCAGACTTCTTCGAGGTAGCTCAAGCCTTCAAGCGATTGAAATCATGACCAAATCTCGCCGAGTGACAAAACACTCTATCCCCAGCATCTTTCCACTTCTCAAAGCTCGCTTCCCGCCTTGCGCGTCTCTTCTCAATCGAATCTGGGTGATGGGACGGTAAGTGCCAGTCCCTCGATGCGTCTTTGAAGTCATCTCCTAGTATTTGGTTCTCGCTCCTGTAGCTGCTCCCTAGTTGCACAACCACAGAGTAATTCGTCCGGTCGTTGATGAGCCACTCACGTGGTTCCTCGTTGCTCAGAGGTTTGCGGTTGGTAGTCCAAGGCGATTGATGGCTATCCCGAGAATCCTGGTGAGCCCAGGCAGACTCCTTCTTCTCTCGAATACCACATTGACCAGAAACTCGGGTATCTTGGATTGGTTCGTAGACGTTGGGTATTCGTGGGTATTTGCTAGGTTCTACCCACGAATTATAAAAATCGTCTGTCATGATTGGTTTGCGATGGTATGTTACTGACGTTGTTTGCATCGTATCAACACAGCTGGCGACACAGCTGAAGACGAAATGTTGATCGGTTTTGAGATTGGGAGGGCACTCAAAAGTCTTAAAGGGCTGCGGGCTTCGGGATTGTCATGTCGATAAAAGTCGGCAGTTCATGCAAATGAGCGCTCGCCCAAAGCTCACGCGCATTTTGCAACATCATGACCAGGTTGGGGCCATATCATCACGCCAATATTGACCAACTACAGGTCACAATTAAGAACCACGTATTCGAATCCGGTCTAATATGCCAGGGCAGGCCTCAAAAAACGGCTGTTGGGTATTGGGTGCCGAGTTGGGTGCCGTTGGGCTACAGCACATCTTACTTAGCACATCAACTCACGTGTGAGGTTTGGAATTTCCATCTTCCTTCGAGAAGAGAGAAATAGAAAGAGAAAGAGGCCTAGTCTAGTCGAGGCTGTGCTGCAGGAGACTATGCTTGTCATATGAGCCTTGCGTGTTGAGAAAAGCCCCCGAGATCATCCGCCAAAGTTGGTTCGCCAGTTTGACGCATGCACAGCCATAACCATGGCCAATCAGACAGGCATATCGTGTTGCTGAAATTACAATCCGAGCAAATTACATACAATCAACCCACCCACTTGAGCCTGAAAATGATACGCAAGGCACCGGCATTCTACGTCTTTTATAAATGAGGCGCTCCCCAAGGCAATCTAGAATTACAGTCACATACCGCCAAGAGCCAGCAAAAGTGCAAAATGCTGTCCTTAAAAGCGACCAACAGCCCAGTCGCCATTTGCGGGCGATTCCCAATTTCACTCAGCACTCAACAGCCTCTTGACTTACCTATGCGTGACTCGTAAAAGACAGAGCAAGAACAAGAACAAGAACCATGGAGTTTAGAGAACGATCGTTTTCACGGGGGACTGACGAGAGGCTACCCAAACCGACAACACGCATGAACGACGAGACTTGGGAAAAGTTTAAGCCTTTCCTTTGCAACCTTTACAAGAAGTACACCCTGAGTGTCGTCATGAATGTCATGGAGAAGAAGTACGGTATTGTTCAAAGGTATCTCACCTATCAAGTACGATACCCAGAATCCTTGATGTTTGACTAACCCTTTCACCAAAAGCAAGCGACAGTATGGCTATCGTTTCGAGAAATGGGGCATTAAAAAGTATAACGCAAGTGAGAAAAAGCCTTCTCATAATTCTCTATCACCTAGTGGCATTAACGACTCGATGGACTATCGTGATATTGGGGCCGACTTCGACCCAGAAGCTCCCTCCTTCAACCAATACCCCTTGCCTGACCGCTGCGGCCCAGACACTCCAATGGACGCCGTCGGGCCTGAAAACATGGAGTATGACGAGTCGCTGGATAGCCACAGAGCCGCAAAGGTTGTCGTGCCATATCCTTGGGCAACTGGGTCATCTGAGGAAGCGAACAAACTGGCTGCTGACTTTTGTGCCGCCATGCTCGATGACACAAACGCATTCGCCTTATACGCGAATCTCTACGATGTCTTATCGAATAGGAGCCAGTCTGTTCCTGAGACTCGTGAGTTCCTTGCCATTTGTTGTGCCCGTGTCGCTGGTAAACCAGACAATGCTCGTAGCGCCAGGGCGATTCTTGCAAGGGAATGGACCGGGACACCAACGGCTCGAGTTTCAGACTCTCCATTTGTCCTATCGATGCTCAAAGCGTATGTGGGAAGCCACCAAGAAGATTCGGACAAGTCGGCATTTGTCAAACAAATCAGTCGTAATGTCGAGCAGCTGGTTGGCAGCGATGGATCACTTGGAGAGGTATCACACAAGTACTCATCTATCGATCTCGTAGCCTACTTCTTTCTCGATTATGCCCTCGAGATATATGATGATTGTTTTGACGATTCCAACCCCCCGAACTTTATGACCGAGCATCTCCTGAACGAATTCATCACGACACAACCTTTTATGAACGCTCTACGCAACGACTGTCCATCTCCCCTCAGTCTCTGTCTTAGGTGGTGCAAGGAACAGCTCCGACTCAACCACCCCGTGGCTCTACAAGATGCCCCAGTACAGCCAAGTACTGATATGCGTTGTTGGTGGTACAATATCCGTGTCTTTTGCACTCTCTGGGGAGTAATGACGCATTTGGTACGGGCGAATTGTGCCCCTATGTGGTATACCCAGTGCGAGTCAGCCTTTGGCATCCCTCCATCAGAACTTCTCATAACATTGTCATGGATGATTCGTGCTGAGGCAACAGCAACTGAAGCTGATCGCGTCATCTCTGATACCGATCTACTCATTCAGGCTGCTGATGGCGCAGACAACCTACTCCAAGTTGACGAGTCGCAATTGTGGATAGACTTTCTCGAGAGGTTTACTTGGATGAACGAACTGGCCAACCCGGGTGATGCCGAGAGATCTTTCGAAGCTGCTGTCCAGGATGAGCTGCGCAAGTATGTTTCCAAGATGCTCAGAGTCGAGTTGCCACATCCAGCAGGGACTCAATCTACCAGTGTTGGCGGGGTAGACTTTTACAGTTTTCCTCAGCACGGATTTCCTGACTTTGACATCAACTCTCAAATGGACTACTATTGATGGTCATCTTTTTGCATAGCTTAGACTAGAGTCTCTAGAATCCCCTTCTTTACTTGACTTTGTTTCTTCTTGGCTCAAGATTCAATTTACGACTCATGACATGTTCCATTTTGAGGCCGCAGTGCAATGAGTCAATCAATGGTGTAGGCAGTATAATCAAATAGAACAAGACAGACAATAAACCCAGTCTATGTGATGTAGGGGTATAATCAACAGTAATCTTTCAGTACCGACAACTTCCTCACCCGCACGCCATGCTTGATGCTACATCTAATAAAACAAATAGAAAAATCAAAGGAACATTGCGTCCTTTGCAGGCCAGACATAAATGGAGTAGCAATTATACAAAGCTTCCCGTCAACATCAAGTCTATATCTCATGTACTCTTGGCACATCATGATGTGTCCAATCCTACACTTCCGTCACCAACTGCTCGCCTTCATCAAGTAGTTCAGTGACCTTGCGCACGTTCCCAATCAAACTTCGACCAAGATCACCAAGAAGAAGTTTCTCGGCATTGGCAGGAAGGCCAAGGTAAGTAGGCGGCTCGCGCTCGGGTAACCGGTGAATCCAAGCATTGAAGTCCTGTAGATTGGTGCCGGAGGGCACAACAAGGCCGCCGTCCGGCCCATCAACAAGTTTGTGGTCAACCTCGTAGGCGGCAGGAGTCAAGAACGATGTGACGAGTTGAGAGAGCAGTCTAAAGTCCCCTTCGTCATCGATCTTGCCACCGTAAGTCTCAGTCACCATGTAGCGGAGCATCTCCCAAGGAATGTTCTGGGGAGCAATATTGGTCCGGTTACCAGCCACGCCGTCAATCCAAGTATCAACGATGAAAGCAGAACATTCATACTGCAATGGGTTAGCTACTATTATGATTGTGCTTGAATCCAGGGTTACTCACATCACTATCGTTAAACTCCCAGAATCCCCTCCAACCCAGATTGGGTGCGTATCGCAATCTTTCTTGCACCACCGCATGTAAGAACGATAGAAGCATGTAAAGACGGGTTCTCTCGACAGGGCTCTTGGTAGCCCTTGTGGACAGGGAAGACATAGAATCCTTCATGTTGGCCCTAACACCAGCGGGTTGCTCGTACATGAGTACACGAGAAGCCCGGAGCAAGTTGACTGGAATCTTCAGGCTTGACTCCATGGACAGGAACAGACGGAAGTCTGAGTGAGGGTTGAGTGACCCCATGCGCTTCTCCAGACTCTGTAGCCAGGTAGGGGCCAAGTGAACGTTCTTGACCAAGACCCATGAGCCCGTTTGAGCCGCGTTGCTGATTGCTTTGTCTGCGCTGGCCAGACCTTCGTTGGAACCCATGGCAATGTTTGTGCACTTGACACGCATTCTCTCTACCAAATTATCCACCTTGTAGCTGGCATCGAAACCGGGGCTCGACACCAAAGAGATTGGCAGTGTAGCTGACACTTGAGTAACAGTCTCTTTGAGGTCTTCGACGACATCGAAGATGCCCGAGCCAAAAACCTCGTTGACGAAACGTTCAGCAACAGGAACAAACCGGTCCATCCTGAAAAGCTTTACGAGCAGAAGAGACAGGAGTGCTCGATTCATGGCCTCGGTCTTGTCATCCCAGATCTGTGGCACAGCGTTCTCGGCTAACTCCTCGGTAAAGAACTTGTCCCAATCCTCAGCAGAGACGGCGTCCAGCTTTTCCTTGAGAACACCGATCTTCTTAGCCTGGGTGAAGGCCGGATCTCTCTCATCGGGGTCTGAAGACAGGTCATTACCTTCAACACGGGTATCGAGGATGACGTCAATCAAAGACTTGTCCATCTTGTAGGGCGAGGCCTGTGCGAGGAGCATTCCAAGAGTCACCCGATCCTTCTGGAGCAGACCCAGAGCCGTTCGCTTAAACGTGTTGATGAAAAGATCCTTGACAATAACATCACGCCGGATATTGTGGTCAGTCTGGCCAGCCAAATTTTTGTTTCCGTGGAGTACCGACTGGAAAATGTCAAGAAAGTACTGGAGCGAGAATTGGTAGAAATGGTTGAGGTAATGGAGTTGTTCAAGAACAGCAAAGACGGCACTACAGGATCGGGCGACGATACTGTACTGTTGTGTAATCTCCTCGACTTCAGCCATGACACCTTCGGTGCTGCTCATCTTGCCAGAAATTTCTGCAGCCTCAGTTTTGAGAGTCTCTAGAGTTTCAATGACGTTGTCATCATCGAGAATGTTGCCACGAGACTCATTGAGGGCCTGGAGCAGTCGTTTCTCCAGCTGTCGCAAATGGACCTTAAACTCTCCCTGAAGCTTGATGAGGTTGGAACGCCGTTCATCAACATCAGGACGCTCAGACTTCAGTACATCGTTAAGGGACTGTGTCTGCAAACTGCTCTGTGTGACAGTAAAGTTAACAAAAGTGGTTCGACTGCAAATATCAGGAGCGAAAGTAGCTGATGGGTCACGAGTAGACAGATAGATCTTGAAGGCAGGCGAAAAGTCGATCTCCTGCTTGCCTAGTTGAATGAGGACACGGCCACCTGTCTTCTGGTATTCTTTGTTGAGGACGTGGTTGAGAATGGGGTCCAAATGCTCCGCATCCTGGATGAGGATGGGGTTTCCGAACCGAAGAGAACTCTCGAGTTGCTTGGTAAACGTATCATCCAAGAAACTGGTTACTGTCAGGCGTCGATCTTTGCACTCTCTCTGCAGGAACTCTGTGACTCGTCCTGAGGGGTCAATGATGAGAGGATAACGGTTGAAGCGCTTGAGAATAATGGCATTCTCTGTGCATAAGTCATCGACGGGAAGGGTGTTCTCTTGCCAACCCAGACGTTCATCTGCAGTCGACAAGTATTCCGTGACAGGATTGGGAGATTTGTAATGTATGCCAGAGAGGTGAAGCTGGTGGAACCAATCATCCATCATCAGTTTTCGGAACGTTTGGTCATAGAGACCGCTGTAAGCCAAGAAAGCAGCAGCAACAAGGACATCTCCGACCAATGTGCTGATTTGGATCTCGAAAGACTTGCTGCCCTCTTCCCAGCGAACTCGTTCCGAAGACAAGCTGTCGAGAAGCCTGACACTGCGATCGACCTTGAACTGGACCTTGGACATCTCGGCTTTGATGGATTGTGTCTCGCTAATCAGCGCAGCATATTCCGTCTTGTACCTGTTGATGCTAGACTCCAGGTCTGCAATCTTGTTCTGCACAGCCTTGGCGTCTGCCTTGGTGTTCAGAGCTTTGTCCTCCAATTCCTCGACCTCGAGCTTGAGAGGGCCAACACGATCAAGAATGTCGAAGTAGTTGACTTGAGCGCTAACCCATTGAACGAGGGGTCCGCAGGCCTTCGAGGCGCGGTTGACCTTCTCGAATGTGAATTCAGGGTTGGACAGGAAATCGTTACGCATCTTGTTTCTGAGAGCCTTGGTCATCTGCTTGGCGTTGTCGAACATGAGAATGCTGGCGATGAAATCATCCTTTCGTACGATGCCCTGTACGGCCTTCCAGTCATTGATCCTGTGTCCAAGAAGCGTACAAACGGCGTCCATAGCAAGCCGCACACCTTGAGGTGGATTGCCCATGGACCTGACTTCAGTCAAGTGTTGACGCTTGATGTTACTGACGCTAGCCTTTGCTTCCTCGACCGCAGGTTCTGCCTTAGCCAGATCCTCCAGTACAACCTTCTTCCGCGACGCAACCTCGACTTCTTGCTTATCCAAAGCAGCCTGGATCTCAAGCGATGCGGTCTTTTCTTGCTCCGCCAGTCGCTGGTCGGCCACCATTCGTTGCAGCTTCTCATTGGCCTCAGCATCCTTCTGCTCTAGTTGTTTCTTCTTCTCTGCCAGGCTCACTCTAAGATCTCGAACCTTGTCGACAGTGTCTCTGAGCTTCTCTAGGCCAACATTCAAGTGGCGTTGCTGTTCCTCGAGGTCTTCCCGTTTCTCGTTGTAAAGCTTAACGTACTGGGCAACGAAATCGAGGAAGTGACGAGGGGTCAGGAAAGTGACCTTGCCCTGTTGCTTGAAGAGCTTTTCATTGTACCGCTGCAAAGAGTAATGAATGTAAACCATGGAGTTGACAACCGTCTCGCGGTGGGATGGAGGCAGCTGCAGGCCACGATAGGCTACAGGAACTGTATCAGGGCATTCGAAATTGCTTCGGTCTAGGTCAATAGACTGGGTGAGCTCATGGCCGACCTGGAACAGGGCTTGGTCAGACCAGTCACCGAACCAATTGAGAACACAACGGTTGAACAAGGCAGGACTGGTGGCAGCCTTCGAAGACAGGCCGTCCTCAGGTGGGTTCATGGTGAAGACGACATGTAGGTTCTTCACAATTTGCTGGGTAAACCACTTATACAACTCTTCTGGGGAGTCAAGGTGCAGGTTTTGTCGCTGAGCACCCTCCTTGCATGCTGTCATAAGAGCAGCGTATTCGTCTCCCTCAAAAAGACCAGGCACTTCAGCGTTGGCGAGGAGAGTGTTCATTCTTTCAAGAAATCCTGAATCCAAAACGTTTGACTCATCCATGATGAAGCAAATCTTCTCGCCCTTGCAGCCACAACGACGAAGAACGTCGCGAAGATCATCATCAAAGTCCTCAGCAGAATACTTGCCATGGACCTTGATCTGGAAGACTTTAAGGCCGTTCATCCAGGCCACGAAACGAGACAAGGTGGTTTTGCCACTACCACTCACACCAATCAAGATAAGATGACCTTGGGGCTGTCGGAACACACGGTCAATGCGCAACACATGCTCCAAGACGTCGTTGAACAGAATTAGAGGAACATCTACCTCCTCTTCGCAAAAGGTCTTCAATCTCGCCTTGACAAAATCTCTTAGCTGTTCACGGTCAACCGGAACGTAGTTCTTGGACAACCAGTTTGAGAACAGAATAGGCCCTCCCAGGGCCTTCTCCTCGTCGATGTTGGGAAAGTATTCAAGTGCAATACGGCGCACGCTTTCGTCAGTCCACTGACGCTCGTCTTCAGCGACCAGACGATCCTGGAACAAACGAAGAGCTTCGTGAGCCCAGATTCGGATTAGACCTTCAATAGATAAGGCCTCCAGAGGTCGGATAGCTTCATAAACGCCACGAACCCATCGCGTTAGCTCACGGGGACTGTATACATAGTGGGGTTGAATCTTTGGCGTGAACCTCTGTTGAGATTCGAGATAGAAGCGAACCATGGCATGAGTAAGAGCCTCGGAGTATCCCCTGAGAGACGGGACGATCTTGAGAACAGCGGAATTGAAAGTGCCGTAGATTTGGTTGAGGGACAGTTCACCAGGATAGTCGACCATGATCAGAGGTGCGTGTCGGAGGAATCGTGCACCCATAGGGGTACGTCCAGCATCGGTAGGAGGATTGCAGGCACCAACAAATTGAATGCGGTCAAGTGTAACCCAGGACTTATCGGACGTTCGCCAGAAACCATTGTGCTCGACCATTTGACGCAGGAAGGATATGGCGCGTTGAGTTCCGTATTTGTCTGGTGCGGGCAAGTTGATCTCATCACAGAAAACAACAAGCCATCGGCCGATTTGGGTCGGGGATAGCATCACACCGTTCAATGTCTTCTTGTACTCGCAGTATTGCTCAAAAGTTTTGATGAGCAGATCAGGTGTGGTTGCACTTGAGAAGTTTAGGCCAACGACCTCCATGTTTGGCAGCTTCCGAAGTGCACTGAATAAAGTCATTGTCTTACCAGAACCAGGAGGACCGCAGAGGAGTAGGGGCTTGTGCTCGGCAAGCCACGAGTACAGAACATCTTCGTGGCGAACAGTATCCAGAGTAGGAATGACCACATCGGTCTGGGTAATAGAATGAGTGTTGACTTCCACAGAAGGAACCTGGTTTTGCCATGGCGCCCATTCAGATTTAGGTAAAGTAACATCGAAGTCGATGAGCGAGCTTGTGCCATCAAGAGGAGGCGAGCCAAAGTTTGCCAAAGCACAAAGCTCGTCGCCGAAGGCCTTTCTGTCATTTAGGGGGCAATCACCCGTGAGGGCCCAAACAAGTGCCAAGAGAAGCTTCTTTGAGATAAACGCTTCGATTTGTTCAGACTCGAGAGGGAAGTCGGAATGCTGGCCATTGTATTCAATTGCATCACGGACTGCTTTATTGAGCAGTGAGAAGAGAGTAGTCAACACGCGTGCGACTGTAAACTCCATGATGTGGTTGTAGGCCTCGGCTCGCTTCAGGGCCTGGAGCATGAGATCCTCCTCGGTAAGATAAATACGAAGCAAGGCAGCGAACTCGCTCTGCACAGACAGAGTCTTGGCAGGGTTCTGACCGGTGGCAACGCTATCTTCATCCAAGTCCTCGAAGGGGACGCTGCTAAGAGTGGACAGATAGTTTTCAACCATCATGTTGGGTGACACAGTGTCCTCACTAAACCAGACCATACCGCAACGACTGACTGTAGCCAGGGTTGCATATTTGAGCGTCTCGACTTCAAACATGATTCGGACGTTGGAGGGCAGATTGAGGCGCTCTCCGTTGGGAAGCGTGAGAAGCTTGTTGTCATCAAGAACACTGTTCAAATTTTCAACCCACTCAGGATCAACATCACCATCAAAGACAATCCAGTGTCGCTTGGAATCTTCACCGCGGAGGTTGTCGACGATCTTTCGGAGGATGCTAGTGAACAGACCATCGGTCCACTCACGAGTGGTAGAGTCGAGATTTCCGTACAGAGCCTCCTTGGACATGACCTTGGAGTCGATGACATGGGAAACGCCCTCAACGCCCTCGACCTTCTGAAGTGCATCAAGCAGCAGTCTCCAGGCTGCTGATTTTCCGGAGCCAGAGTTGCCGACCATCATCACACCGTGGTGGATCTTCTGAATCTGGTACAGCTGGAGAACCTTTGTCATCCAAAGCTCGTTGACTACAAGATGGCGTTCGGCAGCGAGCGTTCGGATGGCATCTTCCAATTCCACAAGGTTGGCTGGAACGTACTGCACACCAGGGAAGCAATCGGCTTCGATAGTCATCATGATATCAACATCGGACTTGATCAGCTTAGGTGCAATGGTTTCTCGGATACTTTGCACAAGAATTTCGGGTTCGACGACCTCTTCGGCTCCAAGACTGCCCTCACCCAGACGGGCACGTTTTAGACCACCTGAACTGACAAGAACACTCTTCAGCGCACGCAGGCCGAAATCGTAATGCGCTTGCTTGGACAACTTGCCAGAACACTGGTCAAAGAAGGGAACCGTGTGTTTGGATAATTGCTTGGCTTGGTTAAAGCCTTGGGAGTAAAGCATAACTTCAGCGATGAGCTCCTTATCTGGCTTGGACATGGCGACGCTTCGGAAAAGCTTCTTCAAGTTGTCGGGCAGATTGGAACGACCAGCATAGCCAGGGTTCATGGTGATAAAGATGCCTGTGTTTTCGTTGACATGGAGCTGGCGGCCGACCAACTCAATTTGCGATTGGCTATCTTCAGCTCCTTGCTTCAGGCCCAGCTGAATGTTTTGAATCTGTTGAGAGACGGCCGAGAGGATTCGTTCTTCCAGACGATTGAACTCGTCGAAGCAGCCCCAAGCACCAACCTGGCAAATACCAAGGAAAATGCGACCCATAGCTTGGAAATCGAAAGTGTCGTCACAGCAGAAGACAAGGGTGAATCTACCCAGCTGGACACCAAGAGCCTTGACTGACTCTGTCTTACCTGTACCAGCGGGTCCATAAGGAGAACCACCAAGACGTTGGCACAAAGCTTGAGTAAGAGTAAGGAAACAACGATCAGTCAGCGGGGTGCGAACAAGACGTTCCGGAACTCCCAGATATTCGAAACCATAGTTGAGTTTGGCATTTGCCATCTTGATGTAAAGACGGTCGAGGAACTCCCCATCAGGATTATAGATGTATCTCATTTGTAGCTGCCAGAGGTAATGGCTGGTGGAATTAGCATTGGCGTTGATAAGCTTCTCGATTGTATCACGCTGGTGGACACATTCTGTAATCAGCTGTTCACATTTCTTTCTCAGGATAACTTCGAGTTCGCCAAGGACGGTGTCCGCGAGCACACGGAGAACTTCGACCTCCCGATCAAACAGCATCTTTAAATTGCTGCCGCCATCAGAAAGGGATTGTTCGACGGCTGTGGTCCAGGCAACTTGCGTGGCTAGAACTACAATCTGACTGGGATAGGCATCCATGAAGGCATTTAATGCATCACGATCAATCTTCTCTGATTCGAAGATAGGGGTGTAATGATCGACAGCCTCGGCGAGGAGCTCGGCAAGGGTTGACTTCATGCCACCCTCCAAAAGGGCTAGCCAGTCGTTGATCTTGGGGGTTTTCGCCAAAGAAATATCCTTCTTCAGTCGAACCACCTCACCTTCTTTGGAAGTGAAGCCAGATATAACAGTCTCATCGTCCATGACGAGCCCTGAGAGGCCAGCAAACATTTTCTTGAAATGCTTGGCAATGCGTAACGTGTCGTTACTGTTACCAATCATCTCGAGCAAGTCTTCGTCACCCACGAAGTAGAATCGCGGGAATGAAACACGTTCCTTCTCCAGATACTCACCAAGAGCCTTCTGGATCTTGTTAAGCATTTCAGCAAGCCGTTCCAATGACTTTTGCACGTTGGGAATGTTCAGAACTTCCAATACGTATGGTGACTTGTTGGCTTTCTTCATAACAGCCAGGAACTCGCTGTTGATATTCTGGAAGCGTCCAGACTCAATAGGGAGGAGGTGCTTGATATCAGCGTTGCCAGTGAAGACACCCTCGAGGTAAACCCACTGACGCTGGACATCAATCCAGACATCAAAGAGCACATGAACACGGTTGAGCTTGTCTTCCCAAGACACAGCTTCTTCCTCAAACTCTTTGTAGTAGGGGGAGTGTTTCATCGCCTGAAGTGAGTTAAGGTTTTCACTGCACTTGGCAAAAAGATCGTCCCAGCCACGAATGAGACGGATCTTGTTTTGATAGCTGACCATCTCTAATGCGTAGTTTTGCCAAGTCTCGCGAACTTGCTTGAGGAATTCTTCGAGGGCCATCTCACCCTGGGCTTGGGCAATAATGTCTTTGACGATGACTTCGGTGGCAATCAGGTTGAGATCCCAAACGTCACCAAGAGTCATGGAACTAGGAGAAAATCGTTTCTGGGGCTTAATCTGCTTATAGATCTTAACCCAGTGACGCTCACGGATAGCGTCAGACTTCAGGTCGGACAGGATGGGGTTGACCTTGAGGAAGCCACGCAGAATGCCCTGCACATGCTCGAAAGCGGCATACTGGCGCATCCTGCTGGGCATGTCCTTGGTACTCTTGATGAGATCATCAACCTTGGACCGGATCTTTCGTGGTTGAACAGCAGTCCAGAGGATATCGCGTGTTTCATTGAGACTCGCCCATATAGTAGACAGGTTTGACCAAACAGACTGGAAATCTCGTACCTCCTCTAGAGTAGACTCAAGAGAAGTATCCATGCTAGCGGGGATATCCAGGGCTTCTTTAGCCTTGACAACCATTTGGGCATCGTCCTGCAACTTCGAGATGCGTGCCTCGAAAGATGACAAGGTAGCGGAAGCAATGTCGGGTTGAATGGTGCCAGACACTGGCTTTTCTTCATTCCATTGGGCGGCAATCTCGGCAATTCGTTCATTAACCAACTTATCCTCAGCAGTGATCTTGGCTCTTAAAGCATCGCTTTGCTCTTGAACGATTCTTGACTTCTTCTCGAGAATCTCCTTCAAAGCCTCCCACTGGCTGTCTATCTGCTCAATATGAAGCCAGTCATTGGGGAACTGGTATCGCTGTCTTACGAGCATGGATTGTCCTTGGCGAAACATATCAATCTCAGGCGCCCATGTTTTCACGTTGCGTTTGCAACTCTGAACGACTGTGATGAATTGCACGGCCTGTGCAGTTGACGAGGCGTCGGAGCTTTGACTCTCGAGATGCTTGCGCGCCTTCTCAATCTCTGCATTGATGTCGCGCATGCGATTACCAAGGCGGCTGGCGAACTTCATCAGAATTTCATGTTGCCACTGGTCATACTTCGCGTTGACCTTGGTCTGCACTTGATCATAGTCAACAGTGAGATGTCCAAATTCCCGGCTGACCTCTTGCGTGTCAAACGTTGAGCGGTTTTTGCGGAGATCCTGTAAAAGCTGCAGCCATCGAGGGAGTGGCTCGCCGAGAGCATCGTAAACTTGTTCAGATTGAAGGTCCCAGAGTGACTGGAACTGAAGCCATTTGTCAACATACGCGCTAATCTCCTGAAGCTTCTTTTCAACCGAAATGTAAACACGCTGCAGAAGTCCGGCGCATTCGGTGGGTAGGTCGGTAAACCGGGCCTCATCGTGAGCAGCAGTAGTGAGGCTCATCTGATAGCGGGTGGCCTTGATCTTGCGGAGATTGCAGACGATTCCAAGCCACTCGTGAAGGTGAAGGAACCAGCTCGCACGCGCAAACTCCAGAGGAGGGTCAAGATAGATTACTTGGTTACGCATGACCACTTCAAGAACAAGACGCTTCATTGTGGGCGTTTCGGACTTGGTCTCATCAGTATTGGTCTTTCGACGAGTTTCCTCTTCGGGTGTGTCATCCTCAAATGCGGCGATCCACGAGTGAACTGCACTCTGAAGACGCGTCAGGAGGATAGACTGAATCTTGGCATTTAGCTCTCGCACCCAGAAGTCCAGGTTGACATATTGTTCCAGGTTCAGTTGATCCACGGCCGACTGAATAGTATCCAGGCGGCTATGGAACGCAGCTTCGTCATAGGGGCAAGTGTTCAGTTCCTTCAGGGCTTGTTCAACAGTGGTATGGATGAAGTTCAAAGAGACTGCCTTCTGCTGGAGAACCGATACAGCTGCTGCAAATCCTCGGATAAACATGCCATGCTTGCTCTCAGTATTCTTGGCCAGACCGAAATCAGTTCCACCGGGTAGCAAGGGGCGAGTTTGTCTATTTTCAGAGTAGAATAACTCATGCGAGTTGATGAAGGATTCCCATCGTAGCGGGACACCCTCCCCGATGAGCCTGTAGACATCATTTCGATAACCATTGAGAAGGACAGACTCCTCTCCCATGGCAGAAATCTGACGCAGAGTCTGTGAAAGGGTTCTCACGCTCTCCATGAGGCTAACGGCATAGGGATAGACTCGCTTCGCATCCTTGGATACAGTCGTCACAGCATGAGGGACCGAGTACGATTGCCAAGTAAGATTACGAGTCTCCTTGAACAAGGTGATGACTTGCGGGTCAAAATTCACAGCAAGCTCGAGAATACCACCAGCGGATCTCACACGAGCAATATCGAAAAGCTGTCCCGAAATTGAAATCTTGCGTCGTCCGACGTCATTGAGCCAGGCATCGTAGATTCGGCTCGTGTCAAGTTTCTGCTTGAATAGCTCACTCTCCTCCTGAAGCTTGTGACCTTCGGCGTGCAAAGTCCAGTCTGGACCAAGAACAGCTTCGACCTTTCGCATGTATCCATCAAGCTGGAACTCAATTTGACGAGCCCAGATGATAGCACCCGAAACAGGAGGGAGATCGCGTAGTTGAGCCATAGCGTGAGTTTCCGAATGACCATACTGTTGCTTGAACCGCTCATGGAGGCCGTTGATCGCTTGCTTGACGTGGTCCATAAGCTGGTTCTGGTATTCCTGAATGGCGCCACGAATCTTTGGGCGCACGAAAAGGGCGTTGAATTTGGAGAATACTCGGAACATCTCGTTGGCAGTCTTTGCTGTAGCCAGTCGCTCTCGAAGTCTGCGGATGATGGAATTCTCTACCCGGGTCGTACGCTCATTGTAAAGATTCTCGGCTCGTACCCATCGTTCCTTGCCCTGGTCGGTAACGTCCAGTAGATCAACATTCTGAAGAGCCTCCCAAGCCTGCTTAACCTCCTCCACAGCATCGACGTTACCAATCTCTTCAACAATGATGCCATTGAATTCAGTGGCCTCGGCAACGCCAGGAATAGTTGCTTGAGGGCCGAGGACGGTGACGATCGTACGCTGGAGCTGTTCGTGGTTGTCGCGGAAAGTGCTGACATACTTGATTCTCGCCTCAAGTTCGGAATGCTTCTTGACAATCTTGATGGGAATGAATTTCTCGTTTCTTCGTCGGGTCACCTCACGAGCTACATTGGTGAACTCCTTGACGTTTTCTTCCCAAATTTGGAAAATCTGGTCACATGTTTGCATGATGTTCTTGAATTGCTGATAATCCAGATTAACCAATTCAGTTCCTGTCAGCAACCTATGGAGCACATCATCGAGATCAGCAGAGATGGCCTCGACAAGAGGAAGAGCCCTGCGGATAGGGTAAGGGCAGATCCTCAGCTTCTTGTTCAGATGGCTGAAGATCTGATGAATGGCTTCCCCTACTTTCGGCAGAGAAGTAGCAGACAGCAACTCGTCGAGGGGGAAATCTCGCATAAGCTGGTTGTACTTCTGCACCTTATCCATCGCCTCCTTCAAACCAGTGTCAGCCGTGAAACTGACGGTGGCCTGAAAACGCTTGGCGTGCTTGAGAATCTCCAGCGTCAAGAGCACACCCTCACTACGGAGCTGGCCCTCGATGCCCTCCAGAGCTGACTCCATGGACAACCAGAAATTGACTTCCTGGCTCGCGGTGCTGAACTCCTGGTTCGCATTTGATGAAGGGTCCTTGGTCAGCTTGGTGATTCCTTGGATAGACTTGATCCAGGTGTTGACGTTTGCTTGCAATCGGTTGAGAAAGGTACTGTCCTGGAGAAGGTTCTGTGGAATTCCATCGATGGAAGGCCGGTTGTTGTGAGCCTCGGCGTCATCGAGGACATTCTGAACGATAGAATGAAAGGTAAGGGATATCTCAGGGATATCAACGTTCTGCTGGAGATGCAGCAAGCTCAGTTCCAGATCGTTCAATCGTTTCTTCGTTACAGGAATTCCAGTCTTTGCATCAACATCAGCTCGACCTCTTGATCCGTTCGCCAGTTGCTGGCTCTTAGTATTGGCATCAAAGTAGGGTACCAGGGCATGGTGGACCTGAGAATGAAGAACCTCCCAAGGAGAGAGTACCGAGCCCTGTTCTCCAACTCCAGCGTTGAGAGATGCAGGACCAGGCAAATTAGTAATAAATATTTGAGATGTAAGGGGTCGGGCTGGGTCTATAGGCTGGGGAGACTTGATGAGGACAAGGGAGGCGACAGTGGTCGGGGACGATGAGATCTCGGTCGACAAGGTGTAGTTATAAGAGACGGGCGCTATTTCACATTAGCAAGCCATGGGTATCATAAAATCAAAATGAACGAACAAGAAGGGTCGGCTCCAGGCTCAACTGCAGAGGAATTTGCGAAATCTTTCTGGATGTAAAGCACATTCTGAGTATCGCTCGCAAAGCGTGTGCATCGTGAAATAGTCTCGCTATAACGGGACTTATGCAGCAAGCTTCCCACTTGTCCGAGTTCATCTCGTGTAGCTCCAAGTGCGACCTCACAGACGGAGGCGAGATGTTCGACAACGCGTTCCGGTTCGATAGTAGGGAAGGTCGGGGAGGATGTTACGCCGTTGGCGGAAGCCCCAGGGCTCGGCACGGCGGGTGAAGTGACCTCCATAGTGACAAGAGGGCCGGAAGAAGAGAGTATATGACCGTTTTAATGGCGCGCGATCATTTCCGAATCGTCAGTGGGCTATGGGTAAAGGACGCAATCGAGAAGGTTGTATGTGGCGGTCGAGCAAGCTCCGGGTTGGGCGCAAATGTGGGTGGTGACAAGTCAGATATTAAAAAGCTTTAGCAAAATCAAGAGATGAGCTCAAAGACCAAGGAATGTGTAGGTAGTCGTGGAAATGAAGTCGCAGAGCTGCTATGAAGTCTTTAGCGACAGGTTGGGGTTTGGTGATTTAAAATGAAGTTCATCCAGGAGTTGTTGACTTTCATTCAATAAGGGCACCTCACACTTGAGCTTTGGCTCTACCGAATTTACGGGCTGTTCAAGACGCGACTAAATCCAGGGGTACCCCTGTCGTGAATGCTCGGGCATGATCGGCAATTGGCTGAAATGGATGTGTCAGAATGCCATTGGACGTCAGGCCACCTAAAACAGTCGCTCTCATAGGAGATAAACGCGCTGTAGCCCGTTACGGCCCGCTGGAGTCACTGCGGATTCAGCCAATATGCAGCTAACCGGAGATGCTTGTGAGCCTTGATTGGCCCTAACGCTTAAAAAGAAAAGGCCAGACATAAACTGAAGACACGGGCCAGGGGCTGCATGTTTCCAAAGCAAATGAGATTAAAACCTTCAGCAATTAGGTACCTATCTACCACTGCGAATTGGTGCTTACTATCGATGGCATCCAATAATATGTATGAATGACATGTATGAGCGAGCAGGGAAGACGTAGACGAACCAAAACACTCAAACACAACCCATAAGCATTTACACTCCAGCTGGCTATAAGTTACTGTTCTATCCATTCCTAATTCTCCTTGCTTACCAGGCCTACCTGGAGTACATTTATAGTGTATGGGATTTTATGCAAAGATAGGTGCGCAGTATACCTTCAACTACCAGGTAATGAAAAAAGATATCTTAGGATTAACGTCAATACCTTACGCTACGAGGTATAAACTCAACTGCCATCAGTTTAATCACAAGGCCACAAGGCCACAAAGTCTCTGGTATTAAAACCGGACTTACGTAGAAGTAAGTTAAGTTGTGGCAACAGCCTAGACAGTTGAAACGGCTTTGTCGATATCACTAATTATAAAACAGGTGGACGAGGTTAATAAATCTACACCAGTACATGGATCTATATTGAGCCCACTGGCAACTATCACTCATCGACGCATTTCAAGGTCGGATTGCTCAACAAGTATGTATTCCAATCATCACCGTTTCTTGCCATGAAAGTATGTCACCCACACAAATTTCGAGTGCTAAAACGAAAGCCACGTCATAATCTTGATAACCATGCTCCAGAAAGAAAACAAACCTGCCGCCCAGGATCAACTTGAATAAGCATTGCGCAAAACCAGTCTCATAAGTGTAAGCAGTTACCAAACATTCCCGATCATAACGCCTTTGTACTTATCGAGGACAACCCAGCTTCTTCTTTCCATACTAACCACTCGAACAACCAATGCGCCATTGGGTCAGATCAGACTTGGGGTTGACTTGCCCCATTTCCGTTGCTTCCTGCTAGCCGCTGTCGTTGAAACATAACCCTTTCGTTACAAATGTCAATGAACTCTTCGAATTTTCTTATGATGACTTCTTTTTCTTCCAATTTCGTCTTCAGCTCGCTGATTTCTTTGTCCTTCTTTTCCTCCATTTCTTGCATTTCTTCGCGCGCTTTTGCGATTTCACGCCTCAACTCAGCGCGAATACGATCTTCAGGAGACTGGTGAGGTTTACTGTAGATAGCTGGTCTGTTCTCTGCCAGTCCTGTAGCAACCTTCTGAGGGTTGCGATTGATAGCTGCACGAGCGTTGTATATATCGCGTGGCAAAAGATGACAATCCGGGTTTTCGGTCTGCAGTATCTGCAGCGTCTCCGAGACGCCAGCGCCTGCTCATTGCAGTTAGTATGGAATCGGTTCCTCTAGTCTGAGCAACTCACCGTTCTCCTTGAGCTGTTTTACCGCAGCTACCATTCGGCTATCCAATTTCCGGGCAGCTGGGTGGTGGGAAGGGCTCTCGCTTGGGCCATGATTATGCTGAAGATGGGCAGGGTCAGGGCGATATCGGATCGTCCACTGGGTACGCTGCTCGATAGCGAAAAAGCCGAACGGGCAGTCACACTTGCGGGACGATGTTTTGCGTTTGCGACACTCGGGGCTCACACGACTCGGCGGCTTGCCAGCACGATCGCAAACAAAGAGGACCTTCTTCAGGCCAGGCACTGTCTTCTTTGAGCGACCAATGACAATAGCATAGCCGACAGAGGTGCAGTATCTGAGAACAGCCTTCTGAACCGCCTCAAGAGTAGGGTAGCTTCCGCCTTCTGGCGGGGGGGACATCATTTCGCCCAAAGGCTGAGTTGGGATGTAGTTAGGATCAGCAAGCATTTTCATGTCCAGGCCTCCACTCTCCTCCCCATTTGCTTGATTGTCAATATCCATCGACTCACTCCCATTGGCATCTTGCTTCTGCTGCTGCGGCTGAGTCTGCTGCGGCTGCTGCTGAATTGGCTCTTCAGGAAGGGGTTGTTGCTTTTGTTGCTGTTGAGCTTGTTGAGCCTGCTGCTGCTGCTGCTGTTGGATTTGTTGTTGCTGTGCCTGCTGCTCACGTTGCTGTTCGCGCTGTTGATCACGTTGCTTCTGCTGCTTCTGTTGTCGAGGCGCCGGTTGCTGATGTGTTTGAGATCTTGGAGGTTCATGCTGCTGTGGGTGTTGAAGCTGCTGCTGCTCCTGTTGGGGAGTTCGAAGCTGTTGTTGCTGTGGCTGTTGAGAGTGGATCTGCGCTTGCTGCTGATGCTGCTGCTGATGGTGATGTTGTTGCTGTGCATGTTGCTGTTGCTGTTGCTGTGGGTGCACTTGCTGGTGCGCTTGTGGCTGTGGCTGCGGCTGCGGCTGTGGCTGTTGCTGCTGTTGGTGATGATGCTGCTGCTGTTGTAACTGTTGTTGCTGTTGCTGCTGTGCCTGCTGCTGCTGAAGCTGTTGTTGTTGCTGTAATTGCTGCTGTTGCTGCAAATGGTGCTGTTGCTGTTGCTGCTGAAGCTGTTGCTGAAGCTGCTGGTGCGTTTGCTGGCTCGACTGTTGGGTCAAGGGAGGAGAAGGCGCCTGAGGCTTGACCTGAACCTGGCCAATCTTCGGGGTTGGCTGAGCCTGTTGAGACTGAGGCCGCTGCTGAGGCGACTGCTGAGCATGGTGCTGATGAAGGGTCTGTCGAGGCTGGGCAAGGGAGTGGGAAGGATGAGTCAGGTGCTGAGGATGCATCTGTTGTTGCTGCTGGGGGTGGTGTAATTGGTTTGGCACAACCTGTCCCAGGGTCGGAAACATCATTTGAGAGCGTGACTGCGATAGTCCTCGGGAATTAGACACATCAAGCGGGTTCGGCACCGCACTGGGCATGTGAGAAGTGGAAGAACGCGAGGAGCCATTGGAAAGACTGCCGTTGACATGCGAAGGATTTGAGAAAAGATGCTGGGGATATCCAGTTGGCGCCTGCTGAGGCTGATATGCCTGAGTCTGGTAAGGGGACGCAGAATGAGGCGCCGGAGATTGCTTGTTCTGTTGGCCTGGATGAGGCACTGGAGGATATGGGTTGCGGCGAAGACTGGTCTGGGGAAAGTTGAGGCCAGTGTGGTTATTGGATCCTGGACGCAGACTCGACATATCGCCTGGTCAGGCCCGGCAGAAGAGCCGGTTGGTAAACGTGAATGTTTGAACGCGAAACAATTGAGTCTGGAGAACCAGTGAAGTCAATGGGTATGCCGGATGTGTTGCTATCGTTTATCGATCGCGACAGAGTGAGTAGGCAAGACGACGTGACGTGACGTGGAGTGAGTTGGGAACTTCAGCCTGGTCGAGTCAAGACTCGGCTGCGTGTTTATCACAAGGCTCTCGGTGAGGATGTCGCGATCCGTCTTGACGCTCCTCCCGGTGGGTGTCGTTGTGGCCTCCGTTGCCGAAGCCGAAGGCCGTGACGGTGACCGGTGGCGGTGACGGTCAGAGAGTGACGAGAGATGCTGCCGTGACGTTGATTTCGCCGGGCACGAGGTGCTGATACGGAGCGGAGCGCGGTGGTGTGCGGTGCAGTGTAGTTCAGATTGCGGAGCGTGTGTATGAAGCAAACCCTGGGACCCAGGATCTTTGGGGGTGTGATTAATGAAGCTCTGGACTTGGGGAGGAGGAGGCGTGGTTGCGGGTTATGCAGAGGCGTGCAAAATTATGGGGATGGAAAAGTCTGCCTGCTTGCCTGGCGTGACGATGCCTGCCTGGCCTGAGCGAAGGGGGGAGAGAAAATTGGCAGGGGAGGGGCGAAGGGAGACAGATTTGATGGCAGATTTGGTACGATGACAGAGCAGCAACGCAAGAAAAGATGAAAAGGTGGGAGGGCAAAGGAGCCGAAAGGGTGCAGTGCAGCAACCAGAGCAAATAGATGGATAAACACGCCTCTTCTATTGCAGCAGCACGGTGTGATTTTATCTTGTCTTGCACTGTCTGTGTCTGTCTGACCTTGTTTCTTGCTGGTGTAAGGTTCGTGTGAGTCTGAGCACCTTAGTTACTGCGTAGGTAGTTAGTAGGCGGACCTGCCCTACCTTAGTCAAACAACATAATATGGAAGAGATAGAAAACAACAAATGGTGAAGGGCGGGTGTCCGTCATCCTCCCTTCTTTCTCTTCGTTAGACTTCATCAACCAGGCAGCCAGGCGTTGTTTCCCAAAATGTGGGGGATCTCTATGGCTGGCGTGGCGTCTCGTGGCGTCGCTGCGTCAGCAAACTAACCAGCCCCTGTACTGTAAGTGGAGGTGAATTTGGTGATAATCTGGATCGAAAGCCATCCATCCGTCCCTACAGCGGCAGTCTGATTGCACCGCGAGATTTCGGGGTGATGTGGTGTCCTGGGTGTCTATCATTTCGGTACTTCGAGTCTCGGAGGAATTGCACGAATTGTTTTACCTTGGGTTGTTCAGGTATCTCTTTCTGCCGCTCTTAAGGACAACATCAAGACTATACCAATCGTCCCCAAGGTAAAGCATTATTAATTATTCAGTTTTGTACTTGCACTACTTTCAAATTAATAATAAATCAATAAGTTCTCGCCATTTTAACTTTGTAACAACCTAGGCTGAACTGTTTTTTTTTTCATTGGATCAAGAAACTCAACACTTCTGATCGTGGTTTTGATTCAATTTGGCGTTTTGATTACATATACTGCAGTAACACGCCCTCACCAATTCCATCTCGTATCTCCTAATAACCCTACGTGCAGACACCCAATTCCTGGCACCTTATATATATATACCTCATTTCTTCGTATTTCTTCGTTTCCTTAAAATCTTAGCACGTCACTCCGAGTGCTTTTGGACTGATCCAATCATCGAGTCTCTGTCCTACAAATAGCTTTACCGAGCATTCCGTTCTCAGTCAGAGGCTTGTTCAGAAACGGGACCAGCAGGCCAAAGATTGACGTGTCGAACCTCAATGCAGTTATAGCGTCACCATCTCTCTCTTTTTTTTAAGCACTTTATTACGGAGTAGTGTGGCCTAGTTTGCATTCCTGGAAGATAATTTATGATTACTTATTCCGTGAATTAGAATTGACTTCAACTTGCTGCTAAAAGATGAGATATACGAAACTAATAAATAACTACTAACCCTGCAGTTTCGTATGTGCTAGCCTGTGTAGGAAATTGTGCATATGTTCGTTGCCGAGTACTCAAAATTGCTGACAATATAATCCCATGCCCATTACACATCGACACGTAGTCATTTTCTGGGTTATCTCAAGTGATACTGCATATTGCAGTAGGTATCCAGGCAAAATAGATCAAGCAACTCAGGGTATTGAAATTGTCAACGTGGTATGAGCGTACGCCGTAATAACCATATATTAATATCCGCTGCGTCTGATAACGAGAATGCATTACGCCCGTCATAGTAAGGTATATATCTCCAAAATCGCACTCCGGTGCTTGTGTCCAACCAAAACGCCATGCAAATGTTGTCTATAAACAATATTAAGGAAAGCCGAGGAAGCAAAACGAACACATCGGCATTAGCCCTATTGCGACTGTCCCCGCCAAGGGCCCTCTGTAAGAAACAACTACCTTTGCAAACCTTGGCATCAATCGTCACTCGATCTTGCGTCGCTTGGTCGATCGTTTTACAACATCTTGTCCCTCTAGAAAGTGGCCCTTCTCTATCTGGTGTTGGCGCAAATTGTCTGGTCTATTCTTGTACTGACTTGTACAGCCGGGATATGGACAGCGGTAGATGGTTGGAGGTTTTGTTGAGTGTTGCAGTTTCATGTGCTTGGCCATACTGCCGCTGAACCATCGAGGATCACCTTCCGGTGTATATCCGCACAGTTTGCAACTGCTGTCCGACTTGGTTTTTGCTGTTGGAGAGGAGGATGATGCTGCTGGAGCTGGAGAAGGAGGTGAATTTGCGGCTGTTGAAGTTGCCTGCACCGAATTTGTGTCTGCAGGCGTAGGAAGCGGTAGCGGGTTCAAAGTGCCAGGATCAATTGTGTTCGGCAGGCATGAGAAGTCCAAAGGTTGTCCTGCATCAAATGGACCAACCGAGCTAAAATTGAAGTTGTTCGGCGACATGACATTGAAGAATTCATCGATATCATCAAAGCCGTCCTGCGTCACTGAGCTGTTTTGAACCGCGCGCTCAGCCATCGGTTGTGACGAGACACCAATAACAGTTTTGATAAGCTCAATGCATTGCCGGTAATAGAGAGCCCGGTAAGAGCCCTCTGCTGTAGCCGTGCAATAAATAGAATCCATCTGTTCTCGAACAAAGCGGATATAGCCGTCGAAGTAAATGTCTGGAGGTAGGTACATCTGTATTGTATTGTTTAGTCCAGTCTTGACCTTCGAGCGTCTGTTTTCCACTTACCTTTCCACACTCCATAAGCTCGAGTTCTAAGCGCCGTGGCAGCATCGACTCCGAGTTGGCGCGACGAGAGATGTTGTCCAGAACGTTTGCAAAGGCTTGATAATGAGTATATAGCTGAAAGTTGTGCTTGAGTATGATATTTGCAGCCATGGTTTGTGTCGAATCCATATGAGCTCGGTCTAGGTTATTGCAGTGGCCCAAAAAGAGATCAGATGATAGAACTTCTGTGTCGTCTACCACATGGATGGTGGCATTTTCCAGTTGGTCTAAGAAATACATTGCTAAAAACGCTAGCGAGTCGGCACTGGCGGAGAGCATGTTTCTAGACTCAATTCCTTTCCCCTTCGAGCCGGGGGAGTGTGACATTAATGATGTCTTGGCTCGAACCAGGTTCACGAGGTCAGCATTGCTCATATCAGCTGGCTTCCACAGGGTTTCGACAATCTGTATATACAACTGGCGATCTTGACGTGAAAACAAGGCGCTGTACGACATCGCTTGAACAAAAAGATCCGAAGATCTGTTTGCAGCGTCTTGCTCGTGAACAATAAGCGAGAAACAGTAGACCAAGTGAACAAAACAGAGGACATCGATGGGAACAGTCGGCTGACGGCCTTCGATGATATCCATGAGAGTTTCGAGTCCCTTTGTAGCTATCACTGGAGCCGTAAGGCTTCTGAGCTGTATGACAAGGTGGTTCTTGGTGATATGATGAAGCTTGGTCAGAGAGTCAGCGACATGCATCTGAAGAGTACTCCATGCCATGCCGATCAGAGACCGAGGGTTATGATAGGACTCGGCCTTAGGTTGAGGTGGTATGGGATGGAGGGACGGTGGCATTGTGACATTATTGTCGATGAGGGCAATGTTGGCATCAAGTTCGAAGGTAGAGCAAAGGAAAGAGTCATTCAATGTGAAAACGGGCTGGTTGAGATTCCCAGTATCAGACTTAGTGGCAGGCAAGGCACCGAGCATGTGGATGTTTGTGGGGAGCTCAGTCGGTTGGGAGTCATAGGACATGACTGCCTCGTTTTCGAGCGAGTTCCAGCCCTTGGCTGCGGGTGCCTTGTGAGATATGGCGAACGAGTTCGTCCTGAGGAGGCCTCCTGGGCTTCCAAAGCCATTCTCAGTGGAGGTGAAGTCTGAGTCGAAGACTGGTGCACTTGCCCATTGATCAGAGAACGACGAGATGGGAGAGATGTTGTAGCTGTCTCTGCTGAAAGTAGTGTCCGTCGTATTTGTGCTCGACGTGGAGTTTGTGCTGGCCGTTGAGCGAACCGAGGTGCTAGGTGCGACCTGGCCCTTACTGCGTCTCTTTTGTTCCCTGCGGTACTCTTCTAGACCTTCTGTATGAAGCTGAAGGGTGGGCCGCACGGAAGTTATGTTGCAGCCAGGGTCGATGAGGTTTACAGGGACAACAGTGCCTGGCGGCAGCATGAAATCGAGCGGGTCGCTGAGGGTTGCATCTGATTCGAGCTCGGCGGGGTGAGCAGGCAGATTCTGTGCCTGGTGCTGTGTAGGCAGCGATGAGGTGTAAGATGTGAGCATGGGGGCCGGGCTTATCTCTGCCTCGTCCTCATTTTCGTTCTCATTCTCCAATATGGCTTGTAAAACAATACCGCTGGAGCCAATCTCATGAATCTCATTCGAAGGTAGCTCGAGCTCACTTGGTGCCACTGCGAGATCGTAACTGGGTGGTGCCTCAGATTCACCGATGTCACTGCCGAGGTCAAGATCTTCCAGGGCTGAGCTCTTAGGTTTGTGACCGAGGGAGTTGAAGAAGCTCTTTGCCATGGACAGTATCTTCTTTCTTCGTGATGGGTGACCCAGGCATCGCTTGCACTTGGAATCGTTGAATCGTTCGGATTTCCCGCAGTCGTAACACCAATACTCACTCGTGGAGAGCCAGCTACACGAGTATAGGTGCTGGAGCATGAGCTCGTGGTTGGCAAACCGCTTACGGCAGCGCAGCATAGGGCACTCCAGCTTCTCTTGGGGAGTCATTTTGTCACACTCATTTCGTTTGACTGCAGTCCAGACGATGAATCGATGAAGAGCGCAGTCGTCGCTTGAAGTACCACGGGTCCTATTGCACCAATGAGTCGGGGAGGACTTGTCGAGATGAATGAAAGGGAAAATCGTCTCTTACACACAAGATTTTGGTGATCCCTCATTGTCTTCTGATGTGATCGAGGAGACGGAGGATGATGATGTGGATTCAGTGCTTGATCGCCGAAGACTTATACGATGACTGGGGCTTCGAGTGAGCCGGCGTAGGGCTGAAGGTCCCGAGCCAGATATTGTCCCATCCAGGGACAAACGTTTTTTTGACTCCATCGAGAGTCAACAGAAAAGTCGACTGCCAGACCCTGTAAGTAAAGCTTGTACTGCGAAGTTGAGCTTGTTGGGCTGTCGCAATTACAAAGCGATCCAAGTAAGACCAAGCAGGCACTCCAAGGATGGTGGAAGAGGCGAGAGATTGCAATATTATCAGCCTCGCCAAATAAAGAGACAATCAGACATATGCGCCACCCATAGTCGATATAGATTGTTTTGAGGTTTATCACCACTGGAAGATGAGTTCAACGCCTGGGGAGGCAGCTCGCGAGGATGCTGTCCTACTAGGGCGAATAAGACAAGAGTGTGTAGGACTCAAGGCCTGGACTAGGACTTGGAGCTTAGTTAGTTAGAGCTTAAGCTTGCGGCTCGGTGGAAGTGGAGGGAGGTGGTGGATCAAAGGTGTTGGGTTGTATCCATCCAATGCAAGCGATACAGGTAGTCAATCAAGTCAGTATGTATGTACGGATATGTATGCGTCCGTGGGACCCGGGCCTGGCGATGGGATGGTGGGATCTGCTGTTGCACCCAAGTTGAACAGAGTTGCCTTAAGGTGAAGGATCTTGTTCCGGGCAGTGCCTTAGAAGCTGGTTAAGCTCCGTCATCTGGTAAGGCTTTTTTGAATCCGATGAGACGATGAGGAATGAACAGGGAGTTGTGAGTCTTCAGTACTACTGTATGTACGTACATACTGTACCTACATCAAAGAGAAGACTAGAGGCAGAATCAGCCTCGCACAGCTCACTCAGAATGGAATTGCAGCACAAACCATCCCCCGCCCGTCTATACGCGGGGGTCCCCCAGCAATGAAGCTTGCTTCTTTCATCCAATACAATTGCATCGTCATCCCTGTCGTTTGGTTCAAGTGGCTTGGAGGAAGCAGGGTAGGCAACAAGGCGGACACAGCTCTCGCCCAGTGGCCTCCCATAAACTGGCTACCTTAGTTATGTACGGAGTACAAGTCGGCTTTGGAGAATGCCTAAGAAAAGAGGATGCTAAGCTAAGCTAAGCTAGGCAGAGCTGAGCTGCGCTGAGCTGCGCTGAGCTAATAACTTAAGCCATAGGCCCATAACTCTCTACATGCTGGGAGACCTTGAAAACTGCGGTCTTGATACAGTGAGTGCGTGTTCGGTATTGAATATTATTCCCCATTACTTTGTCAATGCTAATTTCTTACTGCCTACCGGCAATTGCTGAGTATTGTCGTTACTCCAGACATTGCAGGAGGAGACCTGCGAGACTGGGATGCTGTTTTAGTCACATACAAAGTCTCCGCTGTGTGGTTGCGTCACACCGAAACGTTGCGGAATTAGGCCATTCACAAGTAACATTAGTAAATCAGGTGATTGCAATAAACAGCATACATACCAAGCAATAGAGAATTTGGAGGATAACCGCTAGCTTTCCCTGGATCCTCTTGCTGCAGGGTAGGCTAATAATCTTGTCGTCTTGACATTAATACCTAACTCCTTACTCAACGATCAAACTCTTCAATCTCGACGCTGTATAAATTGTCCATAAAAGTCCCTCTGTCTGTGTTCCTTTGCAGGGTTTTGCACGAAGCCGAGGGCTGTTTATCTTTGAGTGGTCGGAGCTACGCCTCAGCTTGTCTACAGAGTGTAGTAGCTGGTACGGAACTACGACACCCAGAACCAAACCAGGCCCATGCAGGAACGCTCAGCTTCCTTGTTATCGAGGCAAGAATACCACTGGCTTGTCGGCTTGCATAAGGCTGACCAATCTGACCATCACGGACCTTGTCATGCAGACACCCATCACCAGTTGTGTAACCAACCATCGACAGAACTGTTACAACCCACCCTGACATTGAACAATGCTTAACTCTTCAAATAGATATATTCAATAGCTTTCTTGTTGTTACAAAGGTAATTGACAAAAGAACAAAGGAGCTCGCTGATTACTCCCATCAGGTTATGACGTATGACTAAAATATACACAATTTCTATACTCCCTGTGATCGAACATCATCACCAGTCGATCTGTCAGGCTTGCTCTTCTTCTCCATAACTCCCTTTAGTACTCTCAGTTTTTCCTCCGTGACTCGAATTGCTTCTTCCACCTCTTTTTCACCCATTCGAGTTGCACGCAAGTTCTCTTCAACTGTCTTTGGTTCCATTGCCCTCTTGCGAGCCCCGACGTTGTCGCTTTGCAGACGGTCCATTCCGACACGTTCCTCCAACCAATCCCAAAGCTCGCTGTCCTCTCTTCGCCACATCTCCTCATAAGCAGCAACCCTGTCCGGTCGGTAGACGCCCCCAAGTTCGCGACCGTATGAAGCATTTCGACTAGGCGTGAAACCAAAGCCAAACCACGTGGCAACCAACAACCCTACCAGAAGCCCATACATGACATTTCCAGTGAGAAGAGGTTGAACAATGTCTCCAATTGGCTCCAGGATTCCGCGTACAGGCTCCAGAACACCCCAACTTGTCTGAGCAGGCCGCTTGGGTGTAACGCTGGTCTCGACAACTCCAGTATTTGACTGCGAAAGCTTGGCCCTCTTGCCTTTCCTCTTGCCTCCCTTAAGTGCTGAGGCTAACGGCGTTGCTCCTCCTGGTTTGGATGACACTGCTGCTTTGATAGCTGCAAACAGGTCTTTTCCGTATGTAGTCTGGCCATCAGTCGCACCTTTCTCGATAGGACCTGGACCATGTTAGCATCGGATCTGGTTAATATAAAGAGCTATTGCAATTACCTTTCAGCCAACTCTTGCCGGACCACTCAATTGTACAGTTCATCTGCACTCTTGTGGCATTGTTTTCGGCCCACGAGAGGCAGTACCTGGTTTTGACCGCAAACACATTGCCACTCGGCACGTCTGGTGTTTGGGTTGAGCAGGTAAGGTTGACCGACTTCTCGAGATCTAAAGTCTCTAATGTCTCAGAGGTAATAGTCTTGGTCTGCTTTGGTCCAATTGAGCCGTAGAGTGGCTTGATGTATGAGAATGTTCGTGTTTTGTTATCCAGTGTAAGGCCCTTCTTGTCCTCCATCTGCAGCTCTAGGCACTTCTGCTCTCCCGATAGCCAGTTCGACATGAATGCAACTGAAGCTGGGCCAAACATGAGATTGTATACCTTGCCAAGTGGTGCTGGGATAATATCATCGCCAACCACTCTGTCGTAATGTGATGCGGTGTCACCACATTCAGTGGGCGCATGAGCAGCCGGGCCTGGAAAGTCCGCGGAGCCTCCAGCAGCGGGCGGTGACTCTTCAGATGCCGGCCCACTTGGGAGTGCTGCTCCTGATGCTTTCCGGGAAGCAGCCTTCTCACCATCAGCATCTGCTCCGTTGGTTTTCGTTTCGGCAGCTATGCTAGCATTGTGCATCTCCTCGTGGACATCCTCATCATAGTACTCCTCTTCATCATCACTCTCGTCATCCGTCTCCGAGCCTACGTGGGTCTCATCCTCCTCCACTGGAGGCTCAGCATCTACCTTTTCCGTTTTGTCGCCACCGGTGCCCTCAAGTCTCACACCGTTCAGCGTGCTTTTGAGTGTAGGGTGCCCAAGTTTCCATATGTTCACGATCAGATCGTATGTAGCATCGCGGCTTGTGAAACTGGCAAAAATGTGCTTGGCATGTAGTGTTGAAATCATTAGACCGTTCTTGAATAGCAGTGCAGTGCTTCTCTTCTCGACAGATACAATCTCATCGAAACTCATAACGAGTGTTGTTGTCCAACCAAAAATGTTGCTGCTGAAGCAGAGATGACCCTCTGAGACATAAAGGCGGCCGTGCGCGAGAATCTCTCTCTGCAAGGCGCAACTGTAGTCTTCGATGAGATAGTCATCATCTGGCACACTCTTAAACAAATCGTGAAAATCGCGATTTCTTTTCTTACTAGCGATGGCGAATCCCGTAAGCTTAGGTGCGCTTAGATTTGGATGAGCTAGTGAACTATTCGCAGCTGCAATTGCAGCTCCTATGGTGGTACCAGTTGTGACAGAGCTTCCACGCTTCCTGTGGCTCTGTTTGAGAGCACTTCGGAGACTGGATGTTCTTTGCACACCGTTCTCTTTGTTCGTAAGCTCTGGAGGGGGGGGCGTGCGTTCACGGCTCACGGGTTCATAGAGTGAGCGTGGGCGACTGGAAGACTCCTCTGGGATAAACTCCACAGGACTCACTGGAGAATCGACGGGAGCAGATTCAGACCGAGCACGCGTGTCAGACACATCGGGGAACCTGGCGTTAACTGGAGATGCGACAAGGCTGGGAGCTTCGGCAAGTCCAAGTTGACTGAGGCTCAGCTCACCGGCACCAATGGTTGACACTGCGGATTTTCTGTTTTCCTTCTTGTCCTCCATTTGCGCCACTGGGGCAGGTTCGTTGTTGTCTTGGGTATCGTCGGATTCGGGTGTTTCTTGTATGTTGGGCGTCACGCTTCGAGACTTGTTTCCGCCAATATTCAGACTGGTGTTGCTGAAAGAATTGGCAGCGCTTTGGGCAGCTGAGATCATAGACGAGAAAAAGCCGCCTGAAGGATTCTGATTCGCCGTAGGAGTTGGTTCATCACTCTCTTGGGTCGGTGTCAAGGGCGCGGATACAATGTTAGAGAGTTTGCTGGGGCCGATGTTTTGTGAATTCGATCGACTCCTCCTGTTCGCACTCATGTTCTGAGAGGAAGGACGGCCATTAGTACCCGAATTGTGCCCTGGGCTACTCCAAAAGGACTTCCTCTCGGGAGACGATTGGCCGGATTTGTTGGCGAACTCAGTAGGTGTAGGTGGGGTGTTTACTATAACCGGGGCAGGTTTGTCACCGCTTGGAGGAGTTCGAGGTGGGATATTCGTGTCAACCTTGGGCTGTACCCTCGTCCGTCTTTCGGGCGAAGCAACCTTAGCTGCAGCTGGTGGCTCGAGAACTGGCAAGTCTTGATCAGGATCTGGATCCACTGAGATGGTGGGCTGTTGTTCGTCGCGAGTCTCAGACGATGGTTGTGGCTCGCTTGCCGGGCGACGCTCTGAACTCGAATTATCCCCAGAGCTCTTCTTGGGCTTGAATATACCCTTGAGTCTACCAGCAGGTGATGGCGAACGACGAGCGGAACTTTGGGGAGGGAGCAAGCCCGTCTTACTCCGGCCGATCCGGGGGTCTTTTGGATCGATGGAGTCTGTTCGCGATGCTGGGAACGTTGACGATTTTGAAGCACTACTGTTTGATTCGACGTCCGAAAGCGAAGGCTGTGACTCTGGTTGATACTTTGCCTGTACGATGGAAGAGTTTGTCGTTAGGTGGCCTATTTGAGAGGGATGAGTAGAGAAAGGCGGCGGGTATCGAGAGTTGGATCTAAAGAGTGACGACGGCTCCAGTTAGATTGATCAAATGCAGTAGAGAGCACAGACGGTGACACCGATAAGTGGAGTTTGTTAGGGAAGTGGACACGGGGAAGACGGCAGATGTGCCAAGCCTGCTGGGCACGAGAATAACCAGAAACAAAACAAAGCAGGAAGATAGTGACGTTGTAAGAGAGGTAGCTGGGAAGCATGCAATGGCAAATAATCGAGTTGAAGCTTGTCAGCGCGACGATCATAGCGTCGGGTGGAGCTTTGATCTGCCATCCCTCTCTTAGTGCAATAAGTTAAGTACGTAGAATGGTTTGTCTCTCCTCTTGGTGCCACTTAAGCATGGATGTCGCAGATACTGACCGAGAGGGTCTCAGCCTCGCAGCTGTTCCCACGCAACAGAACTGGCAAAAACAACATGGAAGCCGGCGATCGTTGCCACGAGGAATTAAGTTGATGGCGGCGGGGGAAAGGCAGAAGGGTAAATAAAAACAGAACAGAGAGAGACAAGGGGATTTAATAAAACTCACGATTCATCCCCATCGGACTCATAGGAACGATGGCTCTGGCTTGTTCCCTCATCCTCGTCTCCTGCAACGTGCCCGGAGCGTGTACCGTCGCTTTCTAAAGTTTCTCGGCTCGACTGTGAATGTGCAGAGACGCTAGCATCGTCATAGGACAGCCCTGGCTGTTCACGGTCTTGTTTTCTTCGAAGTCGCTTGGAGGATATCGACTTTGGCAGCAGCTTGTTCAGCCCAGTGTTGCTGCTGTTGTCCAAAGTCGTTGACATCGTTGCAGTCGCGGTTGCCGCGTACCGTAGCCTCTTATTGTCGAGGGAGGAATAGGATATGGGGGATCAAGCCGGAATCGCTCGTTGTTGCGTGCTCGGGAGGTGTTCGAGTGGATGCGCTCGACGTGGCGGCAGCGCTGCGAAACGCTGGTCGTGGTAGACAGTACTAGCAAGGCTTTTCGTATGGCAAACTTGGGTTATATATTTTCAATATTCGATAAAGGTCGAAGGCTGGGGACTAGGAAGTAATGAGGTCCTGTCGTGGAAAGCTGGATGACGATCGAGCCAAGGATAAGAGAGTTGACGTCGTTGGTTTGTTTTAGCCCAAATGGTTTAACTATGACGGGCCAGACTACGGCCACGCCAAGTCGGGTCAAGTCTTGTTCGATTTGGTTTCTGTGGAATTCCTCTCGATTGGGTGTTATTCAACTTCAACCGCATGCGTGGTTTCCAACTTGTGTCTGAAAGGATGCGTACTGCATTTAACCAAGCCTGTGGCTTTTATCAATAAAGGGTGACTTCAGGGGACGTGAATTAGCTCGCAAGTCCGTAGGTATTTCGGTTGGTGTAGGCACATTATTAGAGTCCGAATCAACCAGCCAACCACCGAAACCAACTGGAAGCTCTGAACTTAACCGATGAACCCGCGTACATATCCCTGTGAAGTGGACTAGTGAGGACGCCAATGATGATCTCCGTAGATGCTTAGCTGGTGGGACCAGTCAGACTTGATCCCTGCTGAAGCTCTGGCCAAACGATGGGGTTTTGTTTGAAGCTTGTGGAAGAGCTGGGTGAGACTCTGTGGCGCAGTAACGTCTAGACTCCTTAACACACCACCTTTGTAAGGCAGGTACGAAGTTCGCTATACAATACCTAATGATGTAAAGAACAGAGTGTCTTATTTAAATCGTAATGGGTACCTTAATAATATGTGTGAAAAGGAAAAGAAGGGGCAAAGACAAAAGCCAGAAGGGCTTGTATGGAAAAGAGTTATATTCATTCGTGAATCTTTAATATGGCTCTGGTGGTGTAGGGACTCGTTCACGATCCAACACCACCAAGGTATATGCACTGACTTGGACCTCAAAGCCACAAGCGTCTAATATGCTTACAAACATTGAGAGAAGGCTGAAAGTCGTAATGTATGTCTAAGGATGACACGGTTTATCGTTTATCGGGGGAACTTGTGATTTCACTTTATAAAAGTTCGACCTATTGTTATTCACTTTAGGGTAAAAGGACTACCTACCTACCTACCTACTAAGATAGACCAAGACCATAGGTCACATAGGTACCTTACCTGGTTACTAACTTACCTATTAACATATGCATATCATAAATCAGGCGTCTTCTCTACTAAGGAAACTGCTTATCCGCAAAAAGGTGACAATACGTATTGAAACACACTGCATTACCTTGCCTACTACTCTGTGTGTAGTACTTTATCTTACCTCATAATTCGCAGTCATTCTCCACATTTGAGTCAGTGTCGTCATGAAATACCCGATCACTCTCTACGTGCCTGGGCGTCTAAGGTAGCAGGTAATTAATCTTAACCCCGCCAAACAAAAGCTAAATTGTCGGGTGCTAGCTATGTAACCTCAGGAGGAAATAAGCAAGACATCCATTATTCCATCTGGCCTTTAATCTCAGAGTGAAGACTTTTACAGTAGTAAGATCTCGTGTTACTAGACCCTCGAAATGCCGTAAACAACCCATGAGCCATGTGTTGATATAGCTCTGCCTGCCGTTTTCCCACCTGTTAGAGTCAATCGCAAATTGGAATACCTACCCACCTTATTAGGTACTGATGGTAGGAAGAGACTATGTCTGGGCCCGGAGCCACTCAAACGCCATCACCAGTGGTCTTGTGCCTCCCCACATTTGATCTCATCATGTTACGATAACAACCCAACCTAGTACTACCGACAACTCAATAACAAACCCGAAAGTTTAAGCAGCACACCAGGGACAAACCAAGCTCTCTTGAAGCTCACTGCATATGGAACAATGGACTCGTCTCCGCTTGTAAAAGCACACGATCATGTGCGCGCCGCAAGTGTCGCTCACCACTCCTCCGACAGCACAGTCGCAATCACGGAACATACTCAAGCTGCTGGCGAGTTCGCCAACGCTGCCAGATCGACCTCCAGCATCGAAGCTCTGCGAACACTGAAGCTCCTAGAACAACACCATCGCAGGATCGCCGAGATCTTGAACCGACCGACCGAACCTACATCCCAGGCCAGCGATACCGATCTCAACGAGAAGGATTCGTCAACCAAAGCGAACCTCCCCACACAGGATGAGGACGACAAGAAGGAAAACAAGAAGGGCTCTACGGCGTCAAAGAAACTGTCCCCTCCGACTCAGCGTAGATATGCTCCGCGGGAGATGTCCTCCTCTATCGCCAGCAACTTGGCTACCGCTCGTGGCATCCGATCAAAGTATAGAGGCCAACCTCTGGCGCCCAGTGTCTCCAATGACCAAGCTCCCGGAAATCTAGACGCAGCCTCGCACCCTCGTGGAACCAAGGCCAAGATGCAGACTATCATCGATCACCAGCCTGGCAAACCGACGTGGGTACCACCTGTCCCTGCAACCACACGCTCCGATAGTTATGGTAAAGCCTCATCGTCCCCACGCACCGACACATCTTCCTCTGCGGCACCCAGCGATGACGGAGGATATACTCGATTCTACAACACATTCGGGAGTCTTATCAATAAGATCTCAGCACCTTTGGCATTTGCCGGTCTGCCACTAATCCAAGAGGAATCCACCATTTCAGAAACACCTGACTCCCCAGAAATGTCCCCCAGTCCCAAGCGTAGTCACCTTAAGGCGTCCCCGTCCAAGGTCTTAGAACCAGACCTTAGCAAAATCTACTCCAAGGCAACCATGCAGGCTCTTGCTAGAGAAGGACACGGAGCTAATGATTCTTTCTACGTTGTACCCACTACTGGCCACACCATGTCTTATGCAAATATTCTCAGCTTTGCCGAGAAGGAAAAGAGAAGACTTGGGGCATCGTCCCACAGTGATCTTCTCGATGTTCATGATGAAGATGACGACGACTTTGTGGATGCCCGAGAGGCACCCCCGCTGTCACCCGGAGCCAAACGCCGTATTGGCCGTGCCCGGACTGACAAGGACTTCAACAACATCATCGAAGAGCTGTACACTGAAAATAAATCTCTAAAGGACACGCTGGATAAGCTTACCAAGCGGCTTCACGCCTTTGAAGCCAGTGCCCAGAATTCCGCAATGGCTCTTGCTGAAAGTTACCGTCTCATGCGCCCTGGATCGCCCACTGCTTCACCACATACCAGCAAAGTTGCCGATGAATCCTTACGTCGCAAGAACCAAGAGTTGGAAGAACAGCTAACCGCAGCCGTCAAACAGATGGAGCGACTGGAAAAGGACAACCGAAAGATGCAAAAGGTTTTGGACAAGTATCGTGAGAAGTGGGAGACACTGAAGGCTGGGGCGAAAGCTCGGAGAGAGGCCCAAGGAACGAGTGAGAGCGTGGATGATGCATCGACAGCTGGGTAACAAAGGGGCCACAGGTCTTTTTGATATTCTGTAAAATCTATAGGACTTTGGATCAGCAGAGTCTTGTCCATAGGCAATGGATCGACAATGTTGACGACCCGCATTTTAGTCTTATCACATCACAGTCGCTGAAATGTGTGTATTAGCCTCCTGCAGATGCGTGTGACTATCACCCGTGGATCTTCTGGTCCCCCATGGCCTACTAATTCCACCAGAAGCTCACACTGAAGCTCACGCTTAGACTTCTCACATAATGCCACCATCCGATAGGGATAACCAGTGTGTCTCCTGGTTTAAGGATACATTCCCAATACTCGATACCTTCGAGCTGTTTCCTCATCTGTTGGACATCTTTGTCATTCATATCTTTGGGTTTCTCATCCCATTCTTCGAGCACACCCACATCCAATCCACTCGTATTGCTCATATCAACACCATGCTCAGATGCTCGCGGCCGCATCGCATGTGTTGCGCGAGGAGGATACAGACGGATATATTTTGTTCCAACGACCTGACAGAGCAGGTTATGATAGCCATCAGTGTGAAGAGGCGTGATAGTGCGCGCTGGGCCGAACCAGGCGTTGAGCTGGGGCATATCAACCGGCGGCTGATTTAGAGACGGAGTTGTTGGATGAGGTGGGACGTCAACCCAGCAGAAGTCCGGTACGGATATGTCGTTACGAAGAGAAGGGATCTGCTGGAAGAGGTTATGCTGGGCGAGATAGCCAATGCTATCTGCATCTCCCGTAACATAGCGATCAAGGAAATCACGGAACTGGATAAGTTCTTGACCCCAACCCTCATCAACATAACTTCTACCGATTTCAACCGGTACCAGACGTCTCCCTCCAAAGGTCTGAGAGAGGAGATACCCTGGATCCTTCCAGGGGCGGTCTGTGAGAGCAGGCCACTCTGTAATTAAATCTGTGAAGATAACAGGCCGAGGCTCTCCGTTGTTCCCATTCATATAGCCTTCAAACTGGGGCATTGTCCAGCCGGAGTGTCGAGGACATTCCCTCGTAGGCGAGAGCCTCGGTTGTCCGTGAGGCTGGTAGTTGGAAAAGCATTGCGTCGAAGTGTCATATCTTTGGCGCTTTGTTGGCCTCTCGTGTTCCTCTATCGCCGTCCAGGCTACTTCAAGCATCCGTATCGTCTCCTCAAGCCATTCTTGTCGTCCACCACCACCAGCCGTGATGAGTGCTCTGTCAAGCTTCTCAACGAGAAGATCTAGAAGCTTATCTGGGACAATGCTATCGATTATGAGTGGTTGCACAATGAGGCTAAAAGAGTCAAGGATGCAAGCGTCAGTGTATATCTGACGCCATACGACAGGGAGGAGGTCATAGCGGTAGGCGTAAAATTTGGATGATGAGATGGAGATCAAGTCTGCTATCCTTCTTTTAAGGAGACCCTGATTGATATTGACGATGCTCTTATTCGACGTCAAATCATTGTGGATTGTGATCAATGCATGAGCCTGCCGTGCAAGAAGTCGAACCACGGCATCTCCTGTGGGATCTGTATGCGCAGCGGAATCTGCCGATTTCCCTAAAATTCTCCCAGAAGCCCCCTTGGACTCTTCAGGGCTTGAAGGGCCTGTATTCGTCGTTCTCGGCCGAGCGTCTGGTGCCTGAACGAGCTCTTGAGTTATCTCGAAATACCTGACGAGAATTTCCCCATATGCCGCTGACGCCATATTCCAGGAGAGATACAGTTAACAAAGAGATTTAAATCAGCCTAGTTAGTCGAAAGGCAATGTTATTTCAAAACGCTTGTCATCCGCCAGGACTGCAGTGTTGTGATCAATAATAGTGTAAAAGCACAGATTGACACATGACCGCTCAACCATGGAACTGGTCGTACTGAGCACCCAATGAGACAGGAAGAAGTCTTCACATACAATGTTCGTCAAGACGATCCACTTGAACATCCTAAACAAGTACCTAATTAGCATCGAGTCCAGCGTATATTCTTATATAGTGAATCATCCCAGCAATATCCGCTCATTCTCTGGTTATAAAGCCACAAACTGAATGATCAAAATGCTGCTCATGATTCAAGTCGTCATGAGTGGATTTCATTATTTCTTTTACAGATTACACACGTATATCTTAGCTCGTCCATACTCCTACGACACCATCTCGTCTGCCTTCAACAAGATATCCATCTCTTACACGTACACGCTCCACAATGGCGGGAGTCTTACCCTCTTCAGCGGCTGTGATGCCTGCGCCGCATTCCCATTGGCGTCCCTCCACCTTATCGTACACCTTGACAACGTCCTCGCCAGCAGCACTGACGATTCTTCGGGCGTCAAACATCATGTCTGTGATTGGATTGTCGTAAGCATATGCGTCGTAAATAGACCCTGTTCTAAGGTCCCAAATCTGTGGTCGCAGTTAGTCACGATGTACTTTTAGAATATAAAAGAACAACATACTCTGATGCTTCGATCTACACTTCCCGTCACCAGATGCACATCGTCGAATTGGAGACACGTAACTGCACCTGTGTGGCCAACTAGACTGCGATGGACCTGGCCGCTTCGAAGATCCCAAAGTCGCACCATGCCGTCTGCGGTACCACAAGCAAGTGCCGTCTCAAATACCTGCAATGCACCCACGAAGTCGGCCGAACTGCTCTGAGACCGCCCCGTAGGTCGCCACCCGCTGTCTGTAGTCGTCATACTTGCTGCTGCCGCCCACATAACGTCTAATGTTTGCACGCAACGTCCCTTTTCAAGATCCCAATGGCGAATCGTCTTGTCTGCAGAACCGGAAACCATAACATCGCCCCTGAAGTGAAGGGCTGTGATCTCGTCGACATGTGATTCCAATGTGTACAGAGGGCAATCGGCCATGCTACCAGGTGGGGGCTCGAGGTGGTTATCCGTTCCAAAAGCGATAGCATCCTCATCGTCGTCTTTTCCCAAGCCGCCGTGAGGGTCGTAATGCGCCTTACTGAGATCCCAGAGTCGAATGGTCGCATCCATAGAGCCCGTTGCGAGAATGTTATCCTCAACCTGCAAGGCGCGTACCGAAGCAGTGTGCCCTTCCAAATAACCCATGCATCTACCAGCGTTGAGATCCCAAACGCGAACTGTATCGTCCAGCGCAGCAGTAACCATGGTACCGAAGGGGGCGTCAAAATCAATAGCTGTAATCGTGTCCTTGTGTGCTCGGAGCTCGCGAATAGCTGTGCCAGGCTCGAAATGCTCGTGCAGAATGGGCATTGACTTCTTACGATGTACCTTTTTCGTTTTCCGGGGCGTGCTACCTGGTTCTGAGGAGGGAATCTTATCATAAACTGACTGGGACATGAACTCATGATCGTGATCATCGGCATCGCCTACCAGATCTTGTTCATCCTGGGTTCGTGTATTTCGTGCGATTTCCTCAGCCTCATCAACCAGCGCCTGCGCCTCATCAACTCGGATTTCCATCTCGGAAACTTGTCAAGTCAGTAGAGGCTTGTCACGTATTTGGCACATCACATACTGTCGTGCTCCAGCATAGCTTCATCTTGTTCCAACCCAGCGAGCCTGTCCAGAATAATTCTTCGCATGCCGTGGAGATTAGCGATTTTGTTATCGATTTCCCGAATCTCGTAGCTCGCCATGCTCTTACGAGTGCCCAGCAATCCAAACTCATGCATCATGGCAGCCTTCTCTTTTTTTAATTGAGTCAATTTTTTGGGGCTTCCTGGCGTCCCGTCTGAGTCTTCCAGCATCTTGCGACCGCGGGTGACTCGTCGCTGGAACTTTTTGCCCTCGTCAGTCAGCTCGGGGAAGCTGGCCTGGAAACCCTGAAACAGCGAGTAAGGATTATCATGCTCAGGAATATTGGCAAGCAGTTCATCGGGAAGGTATGTCAAAGCGCGATGCTGGATTTCGTGCGTTGAAAGTCTGGAGCGCATGAGGTCGGTTGGGGTTGTCCTGGCCATCGCGAACATGCTTCGCTGGACCGTCGGCCGCTTCATTTGTTTGTGCACCTCGGCCATCGCGGTTTGGTAGTGATGGGCCGTGGCTTCGGCATTGGGTCCGATCAAATGAGTAGCTGTAGTTGTGACCTTTCGACTGAAAGCCTCGAGTCCGCGCGTCTAACCAAGAAACGAAGCATTGAGGTTAGCTATGCGCGGCCCGTATGACAAGAGACAATGGAACTCGAGTAGGTATCTACACACCGACACAATAGACTGGTCGTCATCTCCGCCTTCGTCGAAGCCATAGTGAGTCTCTTGGTTCGCCATGGCCTAGCTCCTGGCGGAGGTGCAGAAGCTCAAGAGAATCGGAGGGCCTTGGAGCGATTGGATTGAGGTGAATGATTGACGCTGAGGCTTCGCACAAGGAAGAAGCAAAAGATTTGGCAGCTCACGAGGAGTTTATCATGACGCGCGCCGGGATAACCTTGGTTATTGAGGTGGAGGGCAAAAAAGACCCGAACAGGCTTGGATTTGGGCTTGGGAGGCTTCTGATCCGAGACGCTAATGTGGGCAAGAGCAGGATTGGATGGATGACATCCCTCTGTAATTGGCTCATGCGACACTTATGCCACAGCGCTGGAACTGCTGGAATGATCGCTGGGGGCTGCGATGATAGTGGCGCACTGGTGAAGCTGTGCCCTGTAAGGTGTTTTAAAATGCCCTCCACTCCCAGTGACGTTCAAGACCGAGCTGGACTTCTTCCCCGAGCTTACCCCTCCATGCTCAATTTTATTGTGCCGCAGGAAGTGGGTGCAAGGGAAGGGAAATGCCGGCTCTAGTTCCGTCCATGCCCTCCTCCCTTTGAGCTCTTGCCGGCCATCTCATGGCCTGCAGTCTTTTCGTACAGAGCTCCAGCCTTTCCGTGCCCGCTTTATGTTACGAACTAATATTAGTAGGTGGTGATTAACCCTTCGGTACTTCAATATTGACTTTGTACAACTCATTGCCCAATTTCTGTCTTTTACGAGGTCTGGACCCAATCTTTGGATCTTTCAAGTCAAGATATACACCTCGGAAGGCTGAAGCACATCTCAAAGGCGTTCAATTCCTTTCTTTTTTAATCAGAACCAGTATGGATACCGTTATCAACATGGCCGATGCCGCACACGCACTGGATCTGGCCCGAATCCGATTCCAACTTATGTATGAGCTACTCCCGGCTTTCCGTACCACCTTTTTTGCCATTGAGCACCCAGATTGACATTGGTAGTCGCCTTGAGGACACAATCACCTTCCATCTGATCGAGAGAGTACAATTCGCATTGAATGGTGTAAGTGGGATTAGAACGCCTCATGCAAACCCCGGTCCAGCCGCAAGATCCCAGATCGCATAATAGCAATAATTAACCATGTCATCATTCTAGAGGATCTACGTTCCTGGAGCCGTGGAATTGCCTGAAGCGAACCTGAGCTTCCTCGACTGGTATTTTCGCGAGCAGGAGAAGCTACAATCCCTTATCCGACGCTTCGAGTCGCCTGACGAATATCCTTTCTTCCCCGATGCATTGCAAAACCCAATACTCAAGCCTCTCAACTACCCCAAGATCTTGCATGAGAACAACGTCAATGTGAACGACAAGATCAAGAAATTCTATACGGAAAAGTTTCTCCCCGCAGTGTGCCCCGATTTCGGACGCGAGGAGCGGGGTGAATCTCAAGAAAACTACGGCTCAACCGCAACTTGCGATATTGCTTGTTTACAAGCTCTATCACGACGCATTCACTTCGGCAAGTTTGTCGCGGAGTCCAAGTTCCGGTCGGAGGAGGAAAAGTATATTCGGCTTATCAAGGCTGAAGATCGGGAGGGCATCGCTGAATCTATCACCAATGCAGCCGTGGAGAAGAAGGTCCTTGAGCGACTACGACTCAAGGCTCTGACATACGGCAAGGACCCCTCCATCCCCGAAGGAACCGAGGGAGCGGCGAAAATCGATGTTGACGCTGTTGTTTCAATGTACAAGGATTTTGTTATCCCATTGACCAAGGAAGTCGAGGTGGAATACTTGATGCAAAGGCTAGAACCGAGTGCCTGAGCTTCATCTCATCTATTGCGCCGCACTGAGATATTCATTAACAGCTTTGACCGCCCCTGGGAACTTGTTCGCTTCGATAAGAATCATGTGCCCGTGTGCCTTGACGCCCATTTCTTGGAATGCCCGTTTGCTGTCTGCCGCTGACTCGTCCTCTTTTGTGTAATTGAAATTGCCGTGCGCTACAGCGTGTTTTTGCAGCACCTCGTCCTCCATGTGGAAATAATAAATGCCGGCCTCCTCCTTTGCCTTTTTGCGCTTCTGATTCTCGACATCCAACTTAGACTCGAGTTCCTGGTATGTCTTGGACAATATCAAGTAGTGGGTGAAATCGTAGGGTTCCTTGTCCTCCACAGCAGCCTCAACCTCGTCGATAAGCATTGAATATAGTGGTGGGGCCAGCTCAGAAGGCATGTTAATGAGGCGTTCGGAGAACACAAGTCCCACGTGCTTTCCACTTTTGAGAACGTCGGCAATGGTTGCCAGTGACGAGCTACTCTGCGCCTTCTCGATCAGGTATTTGATGATATCGTTCATGGGCTCCTTTTCCTGGTGGACAACCGTGTTAAGTATAGTGAGCATGGCGTAGGCATCAGTGGCCTTTCCGTCAACTTTGATGGTAGAACCAATGGTGGGTTGCGAGAGAACGAGATCGGCGAGGGCAGACATGTTGAAGAGATTCGCATCAACATCGAATAGTTGTCGCAAGAGGGTCTTGGTGCCGTGGAAGTCGACCTCGGGGTCAAAGTTGAACCACTCAAAATCAACGTCAACCATATCGAAGTCCTTTGGTGCAGTCAGTAGGATGCGCATACAACTTTGAAAGCATTTCACATACCTCGTCATCCGAACCGTCCTCGTCCATTTTGTCAACATCAGCCGGCGGGACATCCTTGCCCTCTTCGCGCGCTCGCTTCTTACCCATTGTTGAATGTTAAATGGGCGTCGATTCTGAAGATTTGTTGTTAGAACGAATGTAAGAAGACAGGGAGAGTCACTTGAGTCGGCGCAAAAAAAAGTATAATTGACAAGGTTTCACCAGTGATGTCGAGCCAAAACATTTTCCAGGCCCCCCTCATCACTAACAACTTTTTGGCGCTGATAAGATAAGAGTAACTACCCAGGCTGTAGTGGGAGCTCACCTCAAGGAATGAATGGAAGCAAATGGGATGGGTGCCACCTCGGTCAGGTGTCATGGGCCCAGGTAAGGTACCTAAGTAAGCTCCCCAGCCTAGACGGGAATGGCTGCACTACACGAAGAGAAACGCCTCAGACGATTAATGGCAAGAATAAGGTAGGTTGTAAATGGGCTACCTGATATCTGGGGCGACCTCAGTTCCTAGAACTTTAAGGCGTAAGGTACTCATTTAAGATGATGAGTCTCGAGGATTGTAGAAAGAGAGGAAGTATAAGTTACTATTGTCATGCTATCAATCCATTACTATAGTTAAAGAGGTGCCCATCAGCTTGGATCTGGGCAGCTCCCGTCCTCGCCCGCTCAATTTGGTACTCGTACTCCACCTCCATCTTGCTCGCTACCCCCGTCCGTCCCTGCCGACCACCGACTGGACTTAGTTCAAGTGCGCGCTGAACCAACGCAACGTCATTCCTCCAGCCTCTCTCTCTCATCAACAATCGTCCAACCGACACAATCGCCAAATTCTATCGTTGATATTTCACTTGCGATGGACTACAGCTCCACGATCCACGACGTGGAGGATCCCGCAGGCGATTCACCATGGGGCAACTCCCCTGTGTCGTCTCCATCGCGAAACAACATTGCTGCCTTCAATCCCGCCTCAGCTGATGCTCCTCCTCCCTTTCGCTACAACACACAATCCTCGAATGGCCTGTCTCAGGACCAGCCTGCATCTCAGTCTGAAGAATTCCAGCGTCCAGGGACTGCGACTACAGCTTCCGGCACTGAAGATGGTACTGAGGCTTCAGGTACGCTGAACACCTCAGAGGCGCAGTCGCAATCCACAGGCGCTGAACCGTCAGCTGGGGAGGACGAACAATCTCAAGCACATAGCCAGCAACACAACCAGGCTGGTGCGCCGGCTTCACAGCCTGAACAGGAACAGCACCCCCCAAAACCGGCTGGGCCTCAGTATCGACTCCAAGCCAAGATTACGGGACTCGAACGCACTGGCAAGAAGGATCCCATCCTCCGATTCGATGTTCACGTACGATTTCCGTCTCCTTTTGATACCTCCATGATGGACTGACAAGTCACAGACTAATATTCCCCGCTTTCGAACAACTCAATTCCGAGATGTTCGCCGTCTACACTCCGAGTTTGTTAAACTCGCCGACCATCTGATATCTGCGAATCCAGAGGTGTTTGTCCCTGCGGTCCCGCCGCCTCTTACCTCCGCTGGAGCTGGGACAGACGAGGACGAGATTCGGGTCAAGGCCCTGATGCAGCGGTGGCTGAACTACGTTTGCGGCAACGAAATCCTGATGCGGGATGACGAGATGGTACTCTTTGTGGAGAGTGACTTTGGTTATAGCCCCATGGTGAAGAAGAAGCAGCCAGCGACAGGCGTCCGCAGAAAGATTTTGAAGCAGTTCGCTCCACCCCCTGATGATACCCCTGAGCTTGCGGACGCACGTCCAACCGTCAAGCTCTTTTATCTTGGTAGCATGGATGCTGGCCACAAGGTTGATAAGCTGGTGAAGGCTAGGAGGGGTAAGCTTCTGACAAACCGCACAAATCTAGCATGCTGAACATCTTTAGGACTTGGCCTCTCCGAAGCCGATTACGGTGCTAAACTCACAAGTATGCATGTCCAGGAACCCCACCCTGGTTTGGCAAATGCATATCGGAAGCTGGGCAAAGTCGTCCAGACCGTCGGCGACTATCATGCTGCCCAAGCGACAGCAGAGGCTACAACTATTGGCGACCCATTTCAATATCACTCACAAGACGCTTTCATAGTCAAGGAGTCGCTTACCAACCGACAGATCCTGATTCGCGAATTCCTACAAGCTCAGGAAGCTACCCGTAGCAAGCTCAATGCGGCTGATCGCCTCAAGGCCAGTTCGAGTGTTCGCCGCGAAAAGGTGGACGAGGCCATCACAGCATTGGATGACGCTCGCCAGCACGAGACCTACTTGTACAACAAGACCAACCGTGTCACCCAGAACTTGGTCCAGGAACGTCGCAAGTGGTTCTCGAGAACTTCTGCAGATCTCCGCCTGAGCATTAGGGAATATGTGCTCAGAGAGATTGAAGCTGAGAGGCGGACTCTGGCCCTACTTGAGACGGTCCGACCGGATATCCGATCAATTGACGCCTCCGGTGGATTGAGCCGATTGGGTCGTGAGTCGCATCCTACCGTGCGTCGATCAAGTCTCGCAGCCAGTCAAGGCCCCAAGGGTGACTCTTGGAGTGGCGTTCCTCGCCGTTCAGATGCCACGGGTCGCAGCGTGTCAGGCAGTCTCATCAGTAAGGTGTCAGAGGAGGGCGAGAGCGAAGAGAACACCGAGGTAGCTCAAGGGCGACAGACGGGGGGCCGTGCCGGCCTTAAGGGTGTCAGCGAAGAGGATGACGAGGATCGTGTGGATGCCAGGAATGCTGCGAGCCGGCTGGCGGCCAGCACCTTCTAAGCTGCAGTAGCAACGAGTGCCTATGTGGATGACGAATAAGGGGCTTGCATCAGATTCCCTCCTCTTTTTGATAGCATTGCTCTGAGCCTGGTGTCATGTAAAACTGATTTTTTTTATCACTGCGTTTGTAATCTTCTATTCGTCTCAGGCCTCATGAGTTTATGTCAAACGCCATGGTGTAGATGGATGTGCCGTGTAACAGAACACTATGCTTTTGATAATCACATTGTGCTGCCGGAACTTCATTGTCATTTATCACCATCGTTCGATCTTAAAGGGATGGCGGTGTATAGACTTGGTGGGTTGGTTACAAGGAAGACTACACATCTCCAGCTCCCAATTGTGGAGGATGCGACGTGATGACTGGCGTATCAAGTCAAAGCTGTGATAAAGACTCATCAGAGAGTTTTTCATGATCACAAATGAGGTCCGAGGAGTATGCTTCATCATTCACATGAGCCTATGTCTTTAGCTGAGAAAGATATTGATAGATAAGATAATTTGAGTTCATTGGATATACCTCGTCTGATGCTGAAATCCGGTCAGGGAGACCCTGACTATAATCTTGACCGAGGCCAAGCTGCAGAAAAACACTCTACGCCATGTAACGGTCGCATAGAACATCAGTTCGAGACTCTGGAGGTGGTATGTAGATTGCATTTCTATGATGATTATGGTGAAACCTGCTGTGCACATATGCTGTGTCACCCTGAAAGCATTGGGAGCAAAGGTGTAACTAACTACCTGTAAGTAAGCTCTCAACCTCAGTCGAATAGTATATCCCGTCAATCTTGCATGAACAAGACTGTCAGCAAGGCCCAAAATTGAACCAACCAGTCTTGCAGGTTCCAATGGTTGCCGGACGGCACCCATAGGGCTGTTTCTCAACGAAGGCCTCAAGCGGAAGATTGAGACTGGCATCCTATCAAATACTGCCTCGAGACACATGTGCAGCTGGTTGGCTGTGTCCATTAACCTTCTTCCTGGGTAACGTACGTACATACGGTACTGTACTGTAGGAGGGAGCTGACATGTGTCTTGCATTGCTTGCTTTCTCTTAGAATAGAGTTTGCGTGCTAACATTTGTATTCCGCTCACTGTCTGGCCTTGTAGTCCAATGAGACGATGCCTGACTGAGCGAGGCCAAGCAAGCATCCAATGTACATACTATGTCGTGCTCAAGAAAGAGGCGGTCTGAAGGGATTGCGATTACCTCCCTACACATAGCACTTTCATGGCACCCTAATTAGTACTTGGCGACTGTCATGGCTTGAACTGTGTGGGAGCGAGTTATTCGTCCGTCGTTTCATGCCTTGGGTTGCAGCTATACATACGCGCTTGTACGAGAGTAATGGAGTACTAGTTTCAGTCTCCGGATCGTCTAGTTACTACCTAGGTAGTCTGGAGGATGTGCCTATTCTCTGATGTTGATACCTGGTTGACTAAAACGTTAGATCAGTTGTCGGAATCCTGGAATAAAGCCTGAATAAGAATAGTGGGGGGGGGGGGGTTAACCGCGACTGGCGGTTATCATAATTGACTTCCGGCTGGGGCGGGTTTTCAAGACTTCCATGGTTCAGTCTGTCACATCCAGGGGTTGGGATGAAGTAGTGGAACCCCAAGCGCATGGCATCTCGTCATTTCTGCACCTTGTGGCTAACCCTTAGAATAGACGTGCAGCAAGATAGCTACCGCAGGCCAATCAGTTGTGCAACTCTCTTGTTGTTGGTATGTAGAGGCTATCTAGGACAACGGAATATTTCGCCTTGACAGAGAGTCAATGCGTCAGGAATTGAGCACGTATGTGGTGTCGGCACTTGGCTACCTTGAGCTGTTGGGTTTGGATCAAGCTGAACTTTGCGGCAAGGATGGAGCGAGCTGCATTCTAGAAAACTTCTCAACATCCGAATGGTCCAGATAACCCTGGAATGGCCCAGTATTGCTTGGCTGTTGATGCAAGCTTTATTAGCCTGGTCTTAGGCGAAAGGAAAGACGTGCAGATTGTTTTCGTGTGTTGGCTGTTGAAAATTTTCATGCTACCTAAGTACTAATGTATGATGAGGCTGCTGGCAACCAAAACATGCATGTATCAAGCCTACCTAAGGTACCTTACTCTGTACCATTGTTGGCGTTTCCCATATAACACTCCTAGGTAAACCATGGATGTACATATTTATTGGTAGGAGGCACCATAGCCACCACACCTGGAAACCATCATTCATTCTCACCCCCATCGGGAGAGAACAGATCGCCGTCAACAACAAGACAACTGAGAACATTGCGGAAGCAGTCCTACCCCATCCCCGCCAAACGGAGGGAGGGAGGGAGGGAGGGAGGGAGGGCTGGACCATACTTACATATGGGGTCCGGGGTATGACCCTCTGATCCCTGCCAACTATAGATTTACTGTCGACATCGTGTTGCTTCTTATGTGGTTGATCCTTGGCCCTTGGAACGCTTGATAAGGCACGACATGACAAGACAGACAAGTGGAAGTGATAAGCAGCTATGTATAAATCTTGATCGATCACAGCCCAAAGCTTCAAATTGTTCCCGTGTAATATTCTTCAGTTCCTTTGAAGCAAAACATTGGTTGTTCCAGCGAGAAATCGACCCCGAGGCACTGTTATAGACAGCACAAGGTGTTTCCTACAGAGGTAATAAGAAGACCGACGAGGACTGAAAGGTTGGTTCTTGGTTAAAGTTCTGCCCTTCGTCCTGGAACTTGGAGGGGATGGATATCCCCCGATTGGTGTGATACACGGCCGGCAAGGTTAGTAGGTACATGCACTGGAGGAGATTGCTATCAAAAAGGAAAGGCTCAGTTGAGACAAGAGAACCTCTGTGGCCACCTCTGCACCGAACAATGCGGGCACCTTATCTGGTAGTTATGCTCTCTTTTCCCATCAGTCTTGTTCAGCTTGACCTACGAGCATTGCAGAATCAAGCATGCCTCCACTGGCCTTGACAGTCTCGCAGCAAGCCATCCTTGGCCACCATCAACTCTTGAGACAAATTGATCACTTCTCAAATTCACTTCATGTTCCCAGAAGTACGACGTACCTTAGTTAGTAGTTAACGGGGGATATGACTCGGCCCGTTGTCTAGCCCTGCTGCCTGCGACTCAACATAGCGCATCCATTGTTGGCTGGTGGCTGACGACGGTTGGATAACCGTTGACGACAGCTCTTGAGAGCTGGAACTGTCGAAATGGTGATGTTCATTTTGTCCATCCATCCATCCATCCATCCATCCATCCATCCAGGCCGATGAGACCGCTATTTGCACGGACCGTACTCAAGCTTGGCCAGCCTTTGCCACACTGGATTCCCTCTGTTTAAAGTCGATATCAAGCAATGCCTTGTCTTCAATTGCAGTCGTTGACGTTCCAGACACGTACGTCAATGACACTCTGCAACTGTCATGGATGTCTTCCACAATCTCACTCACCGCGATCTCGGGCTGATTAGGGACCACACCACGATGCTGCTTGTGCATGCTACAGTAGGACAAACATGGTCCCCGGTACACCTGGCCGTTTTCCGCCGCGGAGGCATGCAACAGTATCTACGGCACACGTACGTTCGTCACAATTGATGATCTTGTTTCCTCTTTAGACGAGCGGGCACCAGTCAGTGGTGGCCAGCATTGTCAAAACCGTCAACACTCGTATAAGCCGTGATCACGAAAAGACTCATTTTCTTCTGGCAGCACGCCTTCTAGCCCTCCTCTGTCAGCGACATGGTGTTCTGCTAGCCTGGACACTTTTCACTTACCTAGGTACCTACTACAATGTCCCTGTCCACGATTTTCCAGCACGGCCCAGCAAGTAGACGTCGCTATTAGACCCTTGATAGCGCGCCCCGCGAACAAGCATCAGGGCCCTCAGTGACGCCCCATCTGTGCATGCAAGACGCCCGCCTGTACGCCTGTTACAGGCTCGTCCGTCAAACATGCACCAATTCTGCTTGGTCGTCCGGCCTCGGCCCAGGCACATGGCGACCATCTTGCTCTCTTGAGCATCAGGGGCTGTCGTTCTGCCGATACGCCATTGCCATCGTGCTAAGTCCTGCAGCTAGGTAGTTTGCGATATGACAACACCTAACGGAAAGCTCCTCGTTTCCCACCGATAGCTTGTTGCCTCCTGACTGGGCCTTCTCCCTCCCAATTCAAACGCCTCAAGACGCCGCTCCACCTTGGCACTGAGCATTTCGATGATGAGCGCACGCCCTTGCTTCTGATTGCTCTCGATCCGGACTCCTCTGGCGAATTGCTCCGGAGGTTACTGGTGAGGAGTGCTATCTTAGTAGGTACTTAAGGGGTGGGAACCCGTCTTCCTTTGGCTCATTCCTCCTCGATCCATTGATACATAGCCGTGAGCCTTTTTACCTGCCCAAACCGGCTCAAGCATTCGTGTCAAACAGCTCAAGGATATCAAGTCTTGTATACTTCTATATCTTACACCAATCCACCTCGTAGGCACTTGGCACTTGGAGCGCCTCCACGAGCTATCCTAGGCCCTTACCCCCACGCGCTGGCCGTCTCCCACGTTTTCATCTCTCTCCGCCAGCCAATCCCCTTTGCTGTATTTGCCCCAAACGGCAACTGACCAAGCCATCGCCCGACCTCAAGTCTCCATTCTCACCAACATCCCACCTTTATCCCACGCTTCAAGCGTTGTTGTTGACAGTTATGGCCCCAGTTGCTACGGGAGAGATCGCACCAACGCATCTACCCAGTGGTCCATCGAAGCCATTGAGCATCAGTGCCTCTGTCTTGCATGGTCCCCGCGATCTGCGACTGGTAAGCCGACCCTGACAACCTTACCTCTATGGTTGCTGTCGTTTCAGCCCTACCCGAACACTTGGCTGACTTCCCGCGTTGCAGGAAACAAGGACTCTCGAGGCTCCAGCGGCAGGTGAGCTTCAGATCGCTATCAAGGCGACTGGCATTTGTGGTTCAGATGTCTCCTACTACAAGAAATTTGCCAATGGCGATCTCTGTGCCTGCCACCCACTGTCACTAGGCCATGAATCGTCCGGCGAAGTTGTTGCTATTGGTCCTCAAGTGAGTGGCTTCAAGCTGGGCGACCGAGTTGCTCTTGAAGTTGGTGTTGCTTGTGGAAACTGCGGCATCTGCCGTAAAGGCCGTTATAACCTATGCAAAAAGTTACGTTTCAGAAGCAGTGCCAAAACCTACCCTCACTACCAAGGCACATTGCAAGAGAGGATTAACCATCCCGCTGTCTGGTGCCACAAGTAAGCTCAACACGCTATTCCTGACAGCCCTGGTTACTGACTCGAATTCAGGTTGCCCGATAACGTCTCGTTCGAGGCCGCCGCCCTCCTCGAGCCGCTGTCTGTGGCTATCCATGCTGTGAACCGTGCCAGGCCGGAGCCGGGCTCCACCGCCCTTGTCATCGGTGCCGGCACCGTGGGCCTTTTGACTGCCGCAATGGCTCGTCAATCAGGCTGCACATCAGTTACAATCACCGATATCGATGCTGGGCGTGTCAACTATGCCGTAAGCCGTGGATTCGCAACTCATGGCTTTGTTACTCCTCTGTCCCGTTTGAACTCTTCAAACTATTCTTCTGGAATCTCTACCCCTGAGACTGGAATCATTACTCCTGCCAGCACCTTTTCAACCGCAAGCCGCTTCGATGGAGCCAAGTCATTGGCGGCGGATATCCTTGCTTCATCAAACCCTGCTGGTAGCTTCATGCTCGAGGAGGATGAAGATGGTATGGATGTCACCTTCGAGTGTACTGGAAAGGAGGTATGCATGCACACGAGCTTATATGCCACCAAAGCCGGTGGCAAAGTAATCATGGTGGGCATGGGAACTCCGATTCAGACTCTCCCTCTCTCCGTGGCTCATCTCCGCGAGATTGACATCCTGGGCGTATTCCGGTATTCAAACACATATCCCACCGGCATTCGACTTTTGTGTTCGCAAGCTGCGAACCCCTCTGGCTGCAGCCTACCCTCGTTGGACGACATGGTCACCCACCGTTTCAAGGGCCTGGGTCAGGCACAGCGTGCATTCGAGCTAGCAACACGCACCAGTGACGACGAGGGCAAACTTGTCCTGAAGATTGTTATTGAGGCATAGGATCTTCATCAAGATTGCCTTTTTACGACTTATGAATGATAGACAAAAAAGATATCCGAAAAGCTACGTATTCCAGTGGCGTATTTCATAGGGTTTGTGTAAATAGATTCTCAGTTATAAAGCTACCAGCTACTGTACTGGTAGTTTGGAGGTAAGGTTGGGGTTGATTGGAGAGATACCAAGTATGATATGAAGTGACTTGCTTAATGGGCTGGAAGAATTGGTTTGCAAGGAGTTCGTCCTAGCAGATATAGTCCACGATATTAACATGAACACTTGATCCCTATCTTGACTTAACACATGAAGCCGGGATATCCCCACAAACAACTAGACTCGTGAACATGATATGCCTAACTAGTCTATGTTTTAATTCTTGTCTAAAACACGATTTGAAGTTGTAGTCTACCTCAAACACCAAACGCCCGGCTGAATGTAACTAAGTCGTTTTCTGTCGTACGCGCCATCGTGCCTTCACGCGTATATCTAGTAATTTCAGATCAGGAGATCGCCGGCTCCACGAATGTTGTAAGCCGCTGGGTCAATGACAAAATCCTGTCCGGGGCCAGGAGGAGCACCACGACGGTGCAACGCCTTTGCGTTTTCGACAACATAGAACTTCTTACCAACGTCACGGGCCTGGCCGACGCTCTGGACAATGCCGTTGAGGAGTCTCACCAGGTTAACATCGTTTGCCTCATGGAGCATCTCGCGCTCAAATGCGGGCCTGTCCGAGGGAATGACGAGGTCCAAACGGCTGACGAGGGCTTGGATCTGGCGAAGCACTATCGCTGATGGAGTGGTATAGTCGGCGTCCATACTACTGGAATCCGCTGTGTTCCCGTTGATGTACGAGGGAGGAAGACGCTCTAGGTAGGTGGTGAGAAGGAGTATTCGGGATTGGAGCATCTTGATAGCGTTGGCCTTTGCTGTGAGGGCAGCAATTGTCTCGTCCTCTTCCGGCGTCAGAGCAACCTCATCATCCTGCGCAATCGCCTTGTTGTGATCTTCGTCGTGGCTCTCTACCAGTCGGCGCTTGCCCTTGCCATTCGACTCGATGGACAAAGAGGGCTTGTCTTCCTTTTGTGGAGCGGCAGCAGCGTTTCCTCCTGAAGCAGCAACGTAGTTCATGCTGATCATCTCTGTTTCGTCGGTCTCCACCGAGTAGGGAAGCTCTCTAAACTTGAGCTTGAGAGCGGGCTCCCCATCATCCATCTTCTTGTCCTCTCCATCGTTATCCGCCTTTGGGTCGTCGACTTCATAATTGCTCTCGTAAATGGTGAGTGGAAGTCTGCCACCGACGGAGTGATCAAGGACCTGTTCCGGGTGGAATCCGAGGAGTACGGCTGACTCGTTCCAACCTCCGAGAATCTGATTGTGGATTGGTAGGATAGTCGGGGTCGGACCTGAAGAAGGCAGAAGGGTGTACCATCCAACGAGGTCGAGGTGTCTATCTTTGTGGACAGTGATCACTAGTACATATTTAGAGGGAGATAATGATAGCATAGACGAGTTTACTGACTCTGTTCTAACCGTGCGCCAAATTTCGTGGCATCGAGGAGGTATCCACCTTGCACATTGGGCTCTTGTCGAGTGTGAGCTTCAAAGGCATGCTCGATTGTGATTTCGCGACCATTTTGTTGACCTAGTAAGACGCCAATGATGGGCCCTTCCTGTTGGCGAAGAGTATGCCGAGTGATGTAATCGGAGATGGTGAGGAGGACCAGTGGGTGAAGAACAGCCTGAAGCTCGGAACTCTTCTGGTTAGAGAGAAGAGGGTTGGCGGGGGTCGAGGCAGCCATGGTGAGCTGAGGCGAAGACACTGCGGAGCGTTTAATGTGAAGTGTGTCGTGGAAATTATGTGGTGAAGTTAGGAAGGGGGTTGAGGTTAGTGTGTTTGGTACTTGAATGAAGCTATCGTTAGCTTTGGTCAAGGCGGCGTTGGCGTGAAAGATGATGGAGATGAGTTGCTGGTAGACGGATCATGGGAATAAAGATGCCCCGCACCCATGCTAGGCTGCTACCTAGAGCTCCAGGGCTACCTGAGCTAGGTAAGAGTGTGGGGTCTGTTCCGTCAGTGATGGTTAACTGTATTAGGTCAGCATTCAATTTCCGTTCTAACCCTGAATTTTGTCGGGGTTTTTAGAGTGACATGTCATGATCATTCATGCACTGAATCAAGTTGAGCACATATATGTGTTTTGTGCTTTGTGTGTAGGTATGAGCTGGTACAATCCTATTATCAGTCTAACTTAGTGAAAGGAAAGGCTATGTTCTTCTAAGCTAGCTATAGAAAGAGAGGACTATTTATAATAGTCCTCAGTCATTCACCTATCAAGATTGCCTATAGCTGCCCAACCAGGCTTCCTGCATATAGGCATCTAAGGCAAACAGCAAATACATACAAACAAGGGCATCAGTTATCCAGCAGTCTATTTATGGTATATCTATTGTCTGTCCCTCGTCGACATTGACGTGACCTCGCTTAGTTGAGCAGATCCATGCCTGTGCCCGTGCTGCCTGTGGCTATGTATTTTTCTGGTGCTTTGATCATCATCCATGAGTCGAGGTCCAATCCATTTGATACACCAGCTGCTTTGTTCAAAACACCGGCCATGGTTGCAGGTTACTCGGCACAGCATTCACCAGCGGTAAAATAGGTACCTAGGCTTTGCTACTGTGTTGGTTCTTTGTACGAGAAGTCAACAAAAGTCGAATCTAATAAGTCTTGTCACCAAGTACAAGCCTTTGTTAACTCAAAAAGAAGCTTTCAAGCTTGGCCATCTCCACCAATTTTTCAAGCCGCTCAAGGTAAGATATGCAAAGCGAATGCAAATGCAAATGCAAATGCAAATACATCCAATGCAGGCATCTCATTTTGGCTCAGACGGGCGATACCACCGGGCACGTCTGCTTCCCTCTTATTATTATTATTGTGGCTTCATTTTCTTTCTTTTCTCATACACCCGAGTCTCACATTTCCCACATTCCGCCTTTCTTCTTCTTTCTCTTCTTCTCTCTCATCTTTCCCCGCCATTGATTTGATTCTCCAGATCCATCAGCCTTTATCCTCTTTATCTCCATCAAGATCGTCGTCCCATTGTCTCTTTTCTCCCCCTTCACCTATTTCAGCCCCTCCTCTTCCTTCTCGGTTGTCTCTGTTTCTCACTGGCTGGACCATAACTGGATCTTTCCGGCAAATATCAAGCACTCATCTGATCTGAAATAGTCGCACATCGCATCTCTTATCTGCCTCGAATCTCATACTCAATCTCAATCTCTAATTCTCCGATATTCATCGCCCAACCCGATCTTCGTCGCCGCCTCCAGGTTTGACCAACCTTTGAATTTACCTAGTCTCCCGCCTCGGGTGTCCACTCCATATTATCTCACCACTCTCATTTTCGGACACACTCAAACCATGATCGCCGCCTGTGGTCAAAGTACGGACAAAGTGGTCGGCGTGTCGACGGCTTCACATCATTTGAACATCCCAACGCCTGATTTCTACCTGCAGCAACCCGCGACACGCACAGTCATGCCGTCTCGTAGCGGGAAACGTCCTCATCGCAATAGCATCGACAGCGACTCGCCTGCGCCGAGTAAGAAGTACAAGCAAGCCACCTCTTTCACTTCCGATACTTCTTCAACTTCCACGACGTCGGCTGCTAGCTCTGTCGACTTGGATTATCTTTCAATACAAACACCACTCAGCATTGACACTCTCATGCCGGCCTTCAGGAACGTACAATACGACCGTCCCACCTACCGATCAGTATCACCACAGCCACCATCACCCAGATCGCATTGAAGCTCACCTCATGAAAGGTGTTACGAAAGACACGGCCTCACATTTTGCTTTGATAACATTGGATACCACTTTGCATCCCTCGGCATAAAGCTGAGGGCACTCTTTTCGGCATCAAGACCAAGAATGATTCCCTTTTGTCATTTTACGCGGAACACGAAAAACGCCGAGCCGGGACCTCGGTTACCAATCCTTGACTTGTCTATTTTTTTGGTGTTTTACACATAGAGCGGAGGATATAAAGAGTCACGGTAGACTCTGGTGCATGTTACATCGGTAGTTAGACGATTGGAATAATAATGGCTCGGGGACATGTTGGGCTCAGAAGTCCATCGTTGATGGCAGATGTTGATAAGCAGGTAGTTCATAAATACGCAGTAGTCCTTCCATTGTTTGTACAGACAAACGCCAGATCCGTCTCGTAATCGTCATAAATCATTTCAGCGCATCTTTGTCGTTCAATTCATCTCCCACCACATGACATCCTCTTCCTGACAGTGCATGCCGATCTCGAAATTCCGCTCCATTGTGGTCATGGAATTTTCCATGACCAGAAGCTCCACACGCGCCATGGCTGCTCCATCTCCTGTCTGTTTGGCCGCCATGTACTCGGCCATGAGCTCGGCGTGCCGGCTCTCGTAGTCCTGACGGACACGGCGCCTCCGGGCTGCCGGATCGCACGCTGCGCACGTGTCGTTGAGATGTTGAATTTTGGCATTGGGAGTGCATGGACGAGAGTTTGTGGCCATGCCACATGTTGTGGCATAGTTTGTGAACGTGTGGCCGCAAGCCATTGTGGTCTTGATACTTGTGCACATGTCGATTGCAATTGAGTTTAGGAAATGTTTGAGGAGAGGAGGAAACCGCTGATAATTCGGCGCAATCGCGTATAAGCTGTAAGCCAAAGATGGCGGTCAAGAAGTATTACAGATGAATGTGATTTTTGAGCGTCGTGGACTTGGAGAAGAGAAACCCCTCACGTTGAAGACATTTATTTATTTACAAATCCGTTCACGATAGAAATATCAACTAACTTCCAAGGATTCTTCAGGCTATGCCTTCTTTTTGATCCTTTCTGCGATCATAGAGATGGGTCCCCTGTCCAAGTCGCCTCTGGTGGATGTCGCATGATGATCATGACACAAAGGCTTCACCGCCATCCTACGCCTCCCAAGTGCGACTAAGAAACCCAACATAGAACAGGCCGCCTGGTGTTGAGAGCGGCCGGTGCACGGTGTGATACTGGAATAGCTAATCGGATGGCATCCGAGTCAAAGCCAGTTTCCTGTTTGAGGTATTGGGTCATGAATGTACGCTCGTAATCGCTATTATTCTGTTCTAATCTACATATGTATTATACTATTTGACTTACTTTTGCATGAGCGGTCTTGTTTTATGAGGTGAGTTTCCTTTGCTACTAGCCCCGTCAAAATTACAAACCCAAATGTCTGATATATCGTCCATCATGACTCGTCCGGCTTTGACTCCTGTCGAACCTGAGGGTTGCCGGCCTCTGGTGATGACTCGGCCCTGGGCTTGATGCTCTTCCATTCCACACCAAGAGCACAAATCAACTGGGCTAGAGTCAATGCCAGGCTCACAAAGAATATCCGCGTAATGGCAACATTGTAGGCGTCCTTCACCAGGGGCATGTACTCGGCCGGAACTATCTTGTTTAGTTCTGTAGCACCTGCATCGACAATTTTCTTGGGCGTGAGGTTGGGTATATCTGATAAATGTTTCGCGAGGAGCCCGTTGAGCACAGTCTGCCCAACGGAGACAAATATGGCACCACCTAGTTGTTGCGCGAAGAAGGTGATGGAGATTCCGATGGGGATATCCTCCTTTGGAAGTGTTGCTTGAACAGCAAGGCCGGAAGTCTGCATCCCAAGGCCCAAACCAAAGCCAACAAGGAACTGATAGGCAATCCAGTGCGATGAACCCGTGTCTGGCTTGAGTGTGGTCAAGAGCCCCTCTCCAATGGCCATGATACAGGGACATATCAGCATAGATGGGGCATAGTAGCCAATGCGCTGGGTGAAGGCAGCAGAGATAATACTAGCTATGACAAGGCTTAGCACCAACGGGATCGTATAAATGCCCGAGTCGACGGGTTTGGCGCCCTTGGTAGCCTGGACTAATATTTTGTAAGCGCATGTTATAAACAAAATGAAGAGAGAAGACAGGGGCTACTTACACCACAAGGGGAGATAGTAAACGACAATCATCATACCACCACCAACAAACAGCATGGTCCATGCACAGGCCAGCATAGTCCTCTGAGTGATGACCTTGGCGGGAACAGTTGCGGTCTCGGGCATCTTGATCTGTATGAGAGCAAAAATGAAGGCTGTAACAGCGAAGAGAACGAAAAGGAGAATTATTCGCCAGCTGCCCCAGGGGTAAGTCGAGCCACCCCATTGAAGGGCAAGAATGAGGCAGATCATGGATGGCACAAAGAAGAATGTTCCGAGCGGGTCTAACCGGGTAATATGCTTCAGAACAGGAACAGGCTCGTGCTTCTTGGGCGATATGTGGAGGAAGAAGAAGAGGAAGACCGAGGCGACGAATCCTACAGGGAGGTTCATATAGAAACACCATCTCCAAGTGGCATGCTGAGTGAAGGCGCCTCCAAGAAGGGGTCCAACAACGGACGAGATGCCAAAAACCGTGCCAAACATAGCTATAATTCTGTTAGCCGTTGCTCGTTTAGTCATGGAGGGGAGAGTTGTAAACTTACATTGAAACATTGGCCGCTTATGAAGAGGAATCATAGGAACAATAGACATCATCGACCCTGTCATGATGCCTGCTGAGCCAATGCCAGCAATAGCTCTTCCGACGATGAAAGCAACAGAATTGGGAGCGGCACCACAAATGGCAGAGCCAATCTCGAATAACAAGATACAGACGAGGAAGGTCGTCCTCAAAGGGTAGAATCGATAGATACGACCAAAAATGAGCTGAAAGGCAGCTGTTGTGAGCATGTATGCAGAACCATACCATCCTATGTCGCCTAGGCTCTGGAAGTCGTTCGTGATTTGAGGAATGGCAGTTGCAATGATTGTGCGGTCGAGAGCGACGAGAAACATGGCAGCAAAGACGGATAGGATTATAAGCCAAAACTTCAGAGTCTTTGGTTTGTAGTTCTCCTGAGCTTCTTTGTCGAACGCTGGGCCCCTGGGACTTGACTCATCTTCCTTGGTGTCATTTGCTGACTCTTGCTGGTTGCCTTGAGGTGATTGAAGCCTCTCATCTGGTGATGATGTTTTGTTGTTAGGCTCGAAAGGAATTTGTGGTTCGGCTGATGAAAGCGAGTTGAATGATTTGCGATCTGGAGCATGAGATTCGGTCTTTTCAGGGGGAGACATGGTTGAAGTTGAAGCTGAAGCCGTTCAGCTAGAGGTGCAGGGGCTTATAAGATGTAATATTATACAGCTTATCAGTATTGGTATATTTGAAGACGTTGGGAAACACTGAAATCTGGTGCTGCTGAGCAAGATGAGGCTTGTTGAACAGGACATTTTGCTAGATATATATCTACACTACAAGTAATCATCGGACGGACTGAAAACCGAGCCATGCAACAAGATGAAACTAGCGGCAGGACCTAGAAGAGATTTGCACACAGAAAAGACGCGTGCTCGGTCAATACTCATCCTAATAGAGACAATTACGAAAATTGACCCGAGAGAAGTGGTTTGACGTAGAATAAGGGTCCCGAAGGTGAAGGGATCAGTTATAGGTCGGATCCGGAGACCACAAAGCTACCTATACTCGATTGGGAAATCAAAGTCGCGAAGGTGCCAAGAGTGTCCCCTCCCTCGGGACCGACGGACATAAACTCATCATGAGCAACACTCCAACTTGACAACTCTCGGCCATTTTCTTGTCTACTACCCGAGGAGAGTCTCCCTAAGGTACTTCGTCTCTTCTTCATTTCGCCCTTGGACTACACGTCTTGACCCGTCCCTGATTGTATCCGATCCGCTCAACCTCATCTTCAACACCCATTAGCACGCAATTATCGAGGCGACCAATCAGTTCAATCCTACTTACGATATCAGACAGTTCGGTCATAAAAGAGCACGGTCGCCAAGCAAAATTCAAGCTCCCGCTCCCGTAATCTCGGGCCCGAAGATCGCAAACACGCCATAATTATCCATCCAACACATCGCAACGTTCGTTTCCTCTTCTGCAGATCTGTCCTGTCACTGGCCACAAGCAGATGGATGGATGCGTTTGCAGGGCCCTGACTCTGATCCCTACTTATCCACAAGCTACTTTACTGTAGATAGGCAAGCTTCTTACTGTAGGGCTGAGAATTCCGACTGGACAGTCAGTACCTACAGCTGAAAGAGACTTGCAGCTCAGGGAACCCATGAGAGTCTCTCAAATCTGAACAAAACGCCTCTTTCTGGGGTCTACCCCCGCTCTTCATTCGCCGCCACGTCAATACCCAATAACTCGTGGCTGTTGCTGTGTCTTGTTGTCTCAGCACACATTCGCCCAGGCCCGAAACCTCCTTTGCCGTCGCCTGTACCCCTTGCCCGGTCCCGTACAGATCCGGGATAGGATACCCACTTCGTCGGGGTTAGACCATCCGGCGATTCGGTCCTCTGACACGGTCACTGACTGGTCATGCCTTACCCAAATGGCATTCCCGGTGTCCCCGGATCGGCCCCGCAGCAACAACAGCAGTCTCAAGGACAGCAACCCCAGGATCCTTCCGCCATCAAATTAACTCGCGGGACCAGTTGTGTGCTTTGTCAACAGCGTAAGGTTCGCTGTGACAAGAACAAGCCGTGTGCCAACTGTGTAAAGGCCAAGGTTGAATGTCGTGTTATTCCACCCCAGCCTCCTCGACGCCGGAAGAAGCGTCTCCAGGAGAAGGACCTGATCGATCGGCTAAAAAAGTACGAAACCCTTCTAGCGGAGCATGGTGTCAAAGTTGATGCCATCGGGCATGAATTAAGACCTGATGGCCCCCCCGGTGAAGATGTCGAAGAGCTTGAGAACGATTTCGAAGGTCTTAAGACAACCCCTGAAGCTAGTTCATCCCCTGCACCGTCTAATTCAGAACAAAGGTATGCATCCTACTGACAAAGCATGTCAACGCCCCTCGAAGCACTTCTACTCACGTTATTATAGGACTGGCGGCGGGGCGTGGTTTTCTTATCACAAGGAGGTAGGTTGAGTTCTCCTCTCGCTCACTGCAATTGTCTAATATACAACGTAGTTTCGAGCCAGTGAACACATGCTGCAAGATTCCTCTGATGATGAGCCTGAAGTAGGCTCAACTATCCATCGTGCCTTTGACCGAATGTTTGACACTGATGGGTTTCCTTTCATCGTTGGAGCTGCCCCAGTCCCCATCGCGAATCTTCATCCTTCCACAATACACATCTTCCAGCTCTGGCAAATCTATATTGACAACATTAATCCCCTGCTCAAGATAACACATGTTCCTACAGTTCAAGCACAGATCATAGAGGCGAGCTCGGATCTCGAAAATGCACCAAAGAACATCGAGGCCCTCATGTTCTCCATGTACCTCATGGCGATCACATCGCTTGAGGATGCAGACGTTTACAAACGGTTCAACGAGACCAAAAAGGAGCTCCTGGCGAGATACCACACTGGTACGCAGCATGCGCTGACGAAAGCCGGGTTTATGAGGGTCAATGATCCTATTCTCTTGCAGGCGTATATTCTTTACCTCGTAAGTTTAACCTGGGAATTCCTTTGCGCATGCTGTCGCTTAACGTTTACTTAGTTTGCTGTTCGATGGTTCGTTGACCCTCGTCAAGTATTCTGCCTCATTGGTTTAGCTGTCCGCATTGCCCAGCGGATGGGGCTTCACCGAGATCCAGCACAGTTTGGGCTGCCGCCGTTTGAGGTTGAGCAGCGTCGCCGACTGTGGTGGACCCTTGTGGGATACGATCGACGGCTAGGAGAGATGGCAGGGTCAACAGTCACTGCTCTCTCGACTGGCGGCGACTGCAAGATTCCCATGAACGTCAATGACTCGGATTTACATGTTGACGGTAAAGAGTTACCCACACCACATTCTGGACCAACCGAGATGCTCTTTTCTCTTACGAGAGTCGAGCTCGCTATGGCTGTTTCAAGCGATAGTAATCGCGACAGCTATAAAATGAACAACACAGATAAGAGTCCTGCTGGGACACCTGCTTCCAAGAACCAAGCTACCATCCGCCTTGCTGGTCAAGACGGCCCTGCCTATACGCTCGACGGTTTCTGTGCACACATAGAAGGCACTTACCTGAGCCAATGCGACCCTAAGATCCCCCTGCACTTCTTTACTCTTACCATGACTCGTCAAGCTATGTGCAAGATGCGAATCATTAGCTTCCTGGTTCGAATGCATAGCAATGACGACAATCTGCCCCTTAAAGACGTTGAACGTGACAGCCTCTTCTTGCAAGCCACGCAAATGATCGAATACGACAACGTCGTCCAGTCATCTGAGTCCCTCCGGCCCTTTAAATGGTACTCTATGCACCACTTCCCCTTTCCCGCCTACATGTTTCTTGTCCAGGAGTTACGCCACCGCGTCTCTGGCCCAATGGTAGAGCGAGCATGGGATGCCATCGAAAAGAATCATGACCTCCGTGGCCTTCTCAATAACTACCACAATCCTATGCATATGGCTTTTGGTGGCCATTTTATCAAAGCCTGGGATGCGCATGAAGCTGCTCTGGTAGCTGCTGGCAGACAAGTCCACAGACCAGCTTTCTCGGGGCCTTTGCGTGAGCGTGTAGCAGCTCGCCGGCGAGCAAAGCAGGCCAATCGACCTGTTCCAAATCCTCCCCAGCCTCCACTCGGTGTCCCGCATTCTCAGGTCACGACGCCCTCTTCCACTGGGTTTGCCCCTTCTGTTGGCCACATGACGCCCGGAACTGTACACCATGGCCAACGTGCAAACTCGGGCTCCGTTGCCTCCAGCGACGAGCCTGGTGAGATGGACTGGACTTATATGATGTCTGGTTACAACGACACTTCAAGTTTTACTCCCATGGGTGGATTTGGCAGCTTCAGTGGTGGCTTTGGCGGGGGTATGCCTGGTATGCCACCCGGCATGGGAGGTATGGGGCGCCCTCCGACTGGTAATCCTCCAGGTGGTCGTATGTATGGTGGGAATTAGGGCACCGTGAGCAGTGATGTGATACGATATACGAGCGCCGTTTTTCTTCTGTTTATCTGCTTTGCTCCCTCCGAGTGTAATGTTTTGTCTTGAATGTCGTTTGCCTGATAGTGCTTGAACATGATACAGTATACCGGTATCTAACATTCTATTTCCCCTGTGTTTCTTTTCCTTGGCAACTGCCTCACATACAGCTCACAATCCTAGCTCGAACTAGAATACATGAATGGCCACAGAGGCACCATAATCATAAGAACATTTTGTTCATGCTGGCATCTGTACCGGACTCAAAGCGCTCTCATATCAGCTTATCCCCAACCCTTGGGGAATGCAGTGTTCTACTCAAGATTCTTAAGCTAACCAACTTACTCGGCACGGCTGAGGATTACAGATCGGAAGCGCACCCAGCCATGGAAGGCCGCTAATGTTTTGCTGACTAGGATAGACAATATGTCAAGTTCAGCCCCAAATATCACCACAGAACAGTGGAGGCGTTGCTTGTCCCATACTCACCTCAAAGTCAAGCCTATAGCTGTGCTAAACTGTGTATGGAGCAGAGCTGAGGATATGGTGTAGCGTTTCCGTTTCAGTTCGTCATGCAGTCGTTTCCCAATTAGACAACCAGCATAAGCCACGCAGAAGATTTAGCTTATATGGCGGGGCATTGTTTGCTTTGTGTTGCATTTCTACAATTCTCGAGCAGCATGCGAGGTGACCCTACATCCATGTCATCCCAGTCACCAAGGCCAGATAGGTAGGTCAGCAGTCAAAGTACTGAGGTGTCACACATTCCAAGTGGGGACAAAAGCGTTATGCACGCTGGCAGTTTTGAGTCAGTCTCTGTCGATGCCCGTTCGCATGGGAGAAATTTTGCAGGATGGCCATTTTGCTAAGATTCTTCAGTGCCCTATTGGACCGGCTTCTGCGCCCAACAATCAATCCAGTCGAGTTGTGCGTGAATGCGGGTGTTGTTGAAGGTTTCGAACACGCTGTGCCCAAGCTCATATGCCTCTTCTTCCGTGACTCCCATGATGTCCGGACGGCCAAGCATTGCTGTGACCCATTCCTCGAGGATGTTTTGGGTGAAAATTCCCATTTCTCTCATTTTTGCTTCCTGGTGCCACCGGCCAACAGGTGTGTATGAATGGCGTTCGTTGACATTGATGAATCCAACGTCACGCAGCGCTTCAACGATCTGGGATGGAAAGCGTAAATTCCAACCATATATCGTGGTAAAGGGGCCCTCAACAAGGCGGTAGAACTGGTTCATAGGATGATCATCTCCGGCAGTACCGTCAACAGAGAAGACGAAGGGAACAATTTCGTGGATTTCAATCCAAGCACCAGGTTTCAGCTTTCTAGCAGCATTGCATGAGCTGGGGAATACGACGAGTTGATTCTTACACAACTTACTCAAAAGCTCTCTCCAATAGCTGTCTCGGTTTTCGCAGAGTCTGTAACAAGGCTCTGACATGAATTAAATCTGCATCTTCATATATTCTTGTCCAAGGACGATTTTCATCCTCGAGATCTTCTACCCGAAACTCAACGTTGGGCGGCGTCCAGTGCGGTTGGATGGGTGAAAGATCACAGCCTATCACTCGTGCACTGGGGAAATTTTCCGCGACTAAGGTAAGCTCATTGTCAGCCTGAGAGTATTGCAACCGAGGCGGAAAAACTGACCGTCTTGTGCCCACATGCCAACACCTGTACCAAGATCAACAATCTTTTGCGGGTTGTTCCCTATGGGGGCCAGAAATAGCTTTCCGTCGAGGAGATAATCCAGGTACAGCTTATGCTTCAGGCCCTCGCGGACCTGCTCAGCATCGTCGTTTGGTAGGCCATAACGGCCACAGAGAAAGCCTTGATATCGCCTTTAACAGATTAGCATTCATCAACGAGGTGTGACAAGGATCAGCAACACACCTTCCATGTTCGTATGAGTAAAGTTCCCTGGTATTAACTGAAGTAAATTCGGAGGTTGCTATTGAATCCCCATAGTCTGACGTCGGGTCCTCTTCTGGGTCTCTGTGGTCCATCGTTATGGAACCTCTGCTTCAAGTCCCCCTTGGAGGATCGTACTCGAGAAGAGATGAGTTAGGTGGGAAGGAAATAGTATTTGATGTGAATACATGAGCACTCGGCAGAAAAGCAGCAGGTAGGTACTGTAGCAGCAAGCTTAAAGAAGGGCAGAATGATAGGACAGGCCTTGGTGGGTCAAGCATACATACATATGCCGGTGACAGATACCCAGTCCTTGTCCCGATGGTAGGGTACGTATATCGCAGGGGAAGCCTGTTCAAAGGCAGGGGAGGCTAACACTGGGAGAATGATATGTGACAGGAAAAGTCGAGAGAAGCAAGCACGCCCATACCAGATATCGACCAAACCAGCCTGTATGGCAGGGCCTCGTTGAACGAAAAGTCGCACAGAGTGAGTGACAAGAGTGACAAGACCCAGCAGCCCGGACTGTGTGGCGGGGACTAACCGAGTGAATGGTCCCAGCTAGCCAATACGATGAGAGAACAGCCAAGGAGGATTTCCAGAAGAACGGAAGGGAGGGTCGGCGGCGCAGGGAGACCCAGAATCCCAGACGACCGGTAAGTTGGTACAGGAGCAGACAAGACAGACGGTCGGTGCGGGATAGGCTCTTGGGTTAAGCGGTATGGCCCCGAGCCGTCGGGACAAACCGAAACTCTTTTGAGAAGAGTTCACACTGATCGGCGGCCGTAATGCGACCCAGTTGTGACGTGGTCGAACGAGCGAGCGAGCAAGTGGACGACTCCAGTGTACTAACAAGGCAGCTAATAAAGCTGCGACAATGGATACAAAATGGTACCTGTTCTCGATTGTGAGACAGGAACGCCGACAAGAGACAGTGCTGTGGCTGAGGATAGAGGGTTTCGTGTGAAGTATTTGGAGAATTTCAGGTCGTGATGATCGCGTTTCGTCCGTCAATTTCAGTTGCCCTATGTTCCAATTTGACGGATATATGAGTTATACCTTGTTAGCTTTGAAGCTGAAGCTTGTGTGGGAATGTGGCAGGTCTAATACAACGATAGATCATGCCACTCTCTTGACCATTCCGTTGCCGAGAGCCATTAATAATTCACGCAGTTGGAGCAGAAAAGCGAGGCAAATAAAAGGCGAGACCTTTCCGTCACCGATTCTGGCCCGGAGAGGCGGTGCTGTGCTCTACCAAAGGTAACTAAGGAAGATATCGTAAACCTAGTGACGGTAACAGTAACGTACGTACGCATCCTGCGTAACTAAGGTACCTACCTAGGTACCTAGGTGCAATCATTGCAATCCCACAGCCCGTGGACCAGTCTCCATTTGTTTTCTGCCCACTGTCACTTGGGAGCAGAGGATGTCGGGGTTGTCCACTCCTCTCCGTCACGGCAAGGAAATGCTCCGTGAATGCATTGCATGCTTGTGTAGTAATACAAAACCGCCGTATTTGACCAAATCGTTGAACTGGCTAGACTGGTTCTGTTAAGTAACGCGGAAAAGCCAATGTCCACTTCCGCTGAAACCATGGTCAGGATTAGGTGCTCGGCATTAAGACATTTCAGTACAAGTGCTGTATGCCTTATACTGAATAGAGAGCCAAGGTGCATCCAAAATCTCTGCCGATATAATAACAAATATGGCGTTGCATGTCCTCACAGGCTGAGGTCCAAAAGGCAGTGCAAACTACAAGTCATAGAACCCCGGTTCTGAATTATACCTAGGTAAGGTACTAGTTGAGTAGGGAAGAGTTGAGTACCGTGCCGCATGAAGGGACAAGAAACCCCAGGTAGGACAGGTGGGAGCTTCGGATAAGCCATCAAGATATCCGAACTGACTTGACCAGGGGGCGCTTGACGATATTTCTGTTTCGCACAAGTTTAAGTATACCGAGAGATGTCGAGAATTGGAAGAAGAATCGAAGATGAGTACCTAGCTGAAGAGATAGTGAAGTGATATCAATCCCCTTGTGGGTGAAGACTATAGTGGCCTTTCACATTATTGTCGATGCCTTCAACAGCCTCTCTTACACAAGGACGAAGGCACGGATAACATAAAACAAGCACGGCAGAATTTATGCCCAAGCGAAGGTTGGTAATGCAGGAACTGACTGAGCAGTGCGAACTCAGCTCAAGAGAAAGTCGAATTCTTTTCCTTTTCGATTGCCTACCTTATCCATGCTCTATCTACCTAAGGTACCTTAGGTAGGTAGTTATTCAAGTTCTACATGCAAATCTTGAGGAGGCATGGGAGGGTCTTGTCTTCCATAAATGGAAGGAGGGGCAGTCCATGTAAGCCAGTTCCATTCCGCCAGGTAAGCTCAGCCAATTTACACGGTCGGACAGGGAAAGCGCGTCATTCAACCGCCCAAGCCAAGCCAAGTCGCGTCGCCAAAAACACGTCGGACCAAATTGATTTTCAACGTCCTGAGCAACCAAGAGCCAGTAGCACAACCACCAAACTCCCATATTGATCAGCAAGCATAACGAACCATAACGCCGCCTGTACTTCTACGCTTCGAGCATCTTCATTTCTCATTTCGATAATTGATCACCTATTTATTTTTATTTTTAAGACTCTCACTGGATCATTGTTTATTTCCCTCCTCGACTGATCTATTCCTCGTCTACTTTACGCGATCGTCGCGTCCCGATTCTCACCCCTTGACGATACAGGGCCGCTTGCCGTTATACAACTCTCACTCACCCTCATGAAACTTGTGGCATATAGACTTGGCGATCGAACCGCTTCCTTACTATCTTCGACATGTACCTCCCGCGGCAATTGATCTCTAAGCTCTACGTCCACCTTCAGCAAACAAGACACCCACTCTCCCCACCAGTACTTATTCTCGTCGCCCTCGAACCCGATGCTCTTTGTGCTTGCAGGATCCTAACCCGGCTACTGAAACATGACTATATTCCCCACAAAATACAGCCTGTTGCTGGTTATACAGATCTTGAGAAGGCTGGCCGAGAATTGGTCGTGCCTATGATGGAGTCACAGGGAGGTAGTGGTGGTGTTGTCGTATGCCTTGGTGTTGGGGGCATGGTTGATCTGGGGCCACTCCTTGGTCTTGAGCCTGAAGGTGGCGACCAGCCATACAGTGGTGTCGAGGTTTGGGTCATGGACGCTCATCGGCCATGGAACCTTGGCAACGTTTTTGGCGGGTTTCCTCTCGACCCCGAAACGGAGGTCTCATCGTCATATCAGTCGAGGTGCCCTACTGGTGTCAACGGTGGTATGATTGAATCGGCATTTAAACCTGGTAAGGGTGGCATTGTTGTCTTTGATGACGGTGATATTGTCGACGATATGCAAACTGAGCGCAACGCGTATCTTGAATTGATGGAGATGCCCGAAATTGACGACGATGGTGAGGACTTGGGGGACACCGATGATGAGGACGACGACGAAAATCCAAACGATGCCATCCAAGAGCCCGCTCGTGTAGGTCAGAAGCGAAAAAGCTGGTCAGATGCAGAGGACGAGAGCGACGATGATAGGCCCCACCAACGGCGAAGGAGTAACTCAGTATGTCGACGTGAACTAATTACAAACTAGACTTGCTGACATGTCTATGCAGTCTAGCTCTATCGCTGAATCACCTCGGCGCCCACAGCAAAGAGGTCTCATATCAATGCGACAGCCCGATCTTGGTCTGTCAAGCGATGCTATCGAGCCCCCCTCCGGAGCACAGTTGCCTGCAGGGCCGTCACTCCGCGCACAAAGGAGACAACTCCTACGGTTACGACAAAAGCACGAGGCCATTCTCCACCAATATTACAAAGTTGGATCTTCTTTCTCAGAACCGTTATCATCGATGATGTATTCGCTTGCCTCTGATCTTGGTAGAGCAGACAATGACCTTCTATGGCTATCTATAGTTGGAGTCACATCTATGGAACTCTATGGCCGTTCATCGGCGGGTATTGCTGCGCCTGTCCGACAGAGCGACAAGAGCCGCCCAACAGGTTGGTTGGGCGCCCGAGGAGCTAGAATACGCCAAGAGTTCCGTGATGAAGTCAGGCGGCTGAACCCCCCGGAACTTGCGAATGGGCGTGTTGCTGCAGAAAATACAGGCGTCATTCCCACTACCGCGAGGAACCCTGAAGACACCGGAATTCGGCTGTCCCCTGAGCCCAGATTTTTGTTGATCAGGCACTGGAGCCTCTACGACAGTATGCTGCACTCACCATATCTCTTTTCTCGCCTCAAGACTTGGAGTGAAGCAGGAATCAAGCGACTTCACAAATTACTTGCAAAGATGGGGGTCAGCCTAGCACAGTGCAAGCAGAGCTATACTCACATGGACATGATGCTGAAACGTGAGTTAAGGGCAAAGTTGTTGAAATACGGCTCACTTTACAACCTTGACGAGATGGTACCGTCCGTCGATACGGATGGTAAAGACCGTGCTGGCGCGAAGGACGGGTGGGGGTTTGTCCGAAGTTGGGGATGGCGAGCAACGCTGAGTGCCCAGGATGTGGGAGTTGTTATCGGTGCGCTGCTAGAAGTTGGGAAACATGTTCAGAATCCAGACCCCGCCGTAACAGCGAGCCAAGCTGGTCGAGACGCAGAAGAAGAGGCCGAGTTTGTAGCTCAGGGCGAAGAATGGATTGTGCGGTTCTGGGAGGCATATGACGCGCTTGAAAAGTAAGTTCAATCCGCTAAAGACCCATTCTCCTCGCTGACTTGGACAATAGTATCGACGCGCTGAAGGCCGGTCTTCCTACTGCTCAGTTCCTCCACCGCGCCATCTATCGGACAGGAACATCTCTTATCAACAAAAAGCAAATCAAGCATCTTCGTGCATTTCGCATGTGTGTGGTCAAGGAAGGCCCTGACGTGTCATTGTTCACTCATCCCGCAGCGCTGACCAAATTATCACTCTGGGTAGGCGAAGCCCTTGCTGAACAAGAGAGGGAAACGCATGGGAAACTGTCGCATGGTGGTCGCGGTACACCCCTTGTCGTCGCAAGTCTGAACGAGAAAAGAGGCGTATATGTCGTCGTAGGCACTGGCGGCGGTGGCGGTCCAGATACCACACTCCTTGACAGAGAAGCCGCCAAGAAACGGAAAGCCGAGAGAGAAGAAAAGCTCAAGAAGAAAGAAGAGTCACGTCTAGCGAAGCAGAAAATACGAGAGGATAAGCGTGCAGCCCGACGAGACGCGGGTGATGATGACGACGAACTGGAAACGGAATCAGAGGACTCGGATAGCTCAGACTCTGACGCGTCAGATGACGAGGATGTCGAGCATGAGAAAGGCTACGGCCTCAACAAGTTTGGCATCGCTTTTCAAGAGGTAGTGGCAGAAACTAACACGCGGGTCCGAATCGACAGTTTTGAGCATTGCGTGGTAGAGGTGAAGAAGGAGGATCTTGGTGGGTTTCTCGAGAGCTTGAGCATGAAGGTTGTTGTTGGCTGAAGAGCAGAATAGCACGGCCTAATATTGGTGGTTGTTAAGGGCCTATCTAATGATTGTATACGTGGGAGTCGTCCTGGTAGATGATGCAAGCGGATGAGATGATTAAAGTGGTTTTTGAATTGGATATCTTCCAAACTGGCAGAGGGATAGGAGTCAGGCGGCATCATGATTTGGGACAGGAAGCATGCATGGGTGGAACTATGGTTACGATACCTCTAAGCAAGACTTCTCTTGGGTGTTAATTGAGCACTTATCTAGCACTTGAAATATGTTTTCACTCTATAATCGGATCTTGTGACAGGCATGAAATGATCCCATGATATTGGTTGATACGTGAGGCCTCTTGAGGCAAAACTTGCAGGAGCGTGTATGTCATCCTAAGCTTTTCTTTGGAAGCTAGCTACCTACCTTACTTTAGGCAAGCTAGGCAAGGTGAAGAAGGAGTGTTTATTTAGTCGAGGTGGGCGCAGCAAAAGCTTATTGACGATAGAGTGGTTTGGTGCCGACTTGGCGCAGATTCTTCCCCCTGTGAGTTGTGACACATGAGCGCTAATTGTGTATTAATTACCTACTTGGAATCACAACTGTTTGCTCATAATCAGTCCGTTTTGCATGTATGTAATCGGGGGATGCTTGGGTATCAATTAGTCCGTAGCTAAAGATAGACCATCTTTTTCAAGTGTCACGAGCGCTATCAGAACTCGGAGTATTCATACCTCTGGTCCAGGTGTTCTAGAACCAAGACGTCGAGACATGTTATTAGTCTCTGGGCCACTCGATCGGAGGCTTGTACAGTATCATCGGACTCGGTCGGGGTCAAAAATCGAACTCGATCACGGCAAAGGAATCTATGCGGATCAGAATGATAGGTACATAGGTACTGTATGATAGCACAGCCACAATCCTGTGCTGGGGTATTGGTTGCATGCGTGGATACCTGGTCGCCACGCTTCGAGAAATCGAAAAAGACACAGCCTCTTTGATATTTCTGGTAGGTCGTTGCTACAGGACTTAGTAGGCAGCTGGTCTTTTAGACGAGCCCAGGTCCCTTGAGGACCGGCATCAGCGTCAGTGTTGTGATACTGTGGTCGCTCAGTCTATTGCATGAGTATCTAAGGTACCTAGGTAGGCAAAGCAGAGTGTTCTGCAGATCTCGGATCCTTGTATTCACGGACTGTTTCGGATTCGTCATTAACTACCTACCTGAGAAGCGACAGAAAACCCAGATTTCCAATGGGTCGAGACTGCATTCAGAACGCGCTTTCGCTTACCAATTGGATGGATGGCATCACGGACCCGACCACTTGAAGTACAGCGGGGTTCTGGGCTGGGCTGCTATCCAGAAACCCCGCCCCCACTAACTCGTCCCCTAACTACGGAGGCACCAGTGCCCAATACTGCACTGAGACCCCTATGATGCCCTGAAGGGTGTGCTGGGCGGCGATTTTATTCCAGCGGAGTTGTTGCCATGTTGGATCGCCTTTAACCCCGTCGGACTGGACTGTCTGTCACCCGCCGCCTCACCCTCATCATATTCCTTCCTTCCTTCTTTGCCCTGCCTTGCCTGCTTGGCCTTACACCTTGCATCAGTATCTAGCGGCCTCCACTTCTTACCTACGACGCAGGTAGTTATTCCATCTCCATCTCCATCTCCATCTCCATCCCCATCTCTCTTCTCTTATTGCTCTGCTCGAACCGACTTTTACCTGAACCTCTACGTCTCTTGTGCCCCTTCACGACTGCGACTCGTCTCTCCTCGCCTATTACTGTCGCACGACCCTGAGAGCTTAATACCCTTCCCCTCACTAAGCGCCTCGCTTCTCTCCAGCCCCATCATAACCTACTCCCACCCGCAATCCTCCCGCTATCGACATCGACACTGATATCATCATCTACCACGTTTCTTACCGACAAACGACCCTCAGAAGTAACCGACTTTGTCCTCGTCCTCACTGCGGCGCCTTGGTCCGAGAGCTCCTCATTTCTTTCGAGTTAAAAGATAGCCCCAGACGTCCAAGTCTTTGATCAACCGTCGCGCAATTCGCGCTCTCTATACCCCCCACTGATAACATCGTAAAGTCCCAGGCGTCATGGGTAAATCGTAAGTTTATCTCCAACATATTCCTGCTGTCTTTGGCTGTCGCTTTACCGTATTATTCCTCCTGGTGCCTCAGTGTCTTTGGCGTCACTTGGCGCCAGGAATCACATATCGCGAGTCGCAAGCGCATTTGTCAACCTCGGACTCCCGCGGAAGCTAGGGACCGACGTCATTATACTTAAGGATCAACCACATCACAACGATACTAACCTCGCCGCGCCTATGCAGACAGTCAAAGCTTTCCCAAGATCAGCTCGTCGAGTTGCAGAAGTCGACTCATTTTGATAAGAAGGAACTTCAGCAATGGTACAAGGGTAAGTCTCTGATACTGAACGCGGACTCTCACTCGATCTATATCCGGAGTCCGTGCCGCTTCATGAGATCAGAATTGTGTCTAACATCAGAGCTAGGTTTCCTCAAAGACTGCCCCTCGGGTACACTCACCAAGGAAGAGTTTCAGAAAATCTACAGACAATTCTTCCCCTTCGGAGATCCGAGCTCGTTCGCCGATTATGTATTCAACGTCTTCGATAGCGACAAGTCCGGCACTATCGATTTTAAAGAATTCATCTGCGCGCTAAGTGTTACTAGCCGAGGCAAGATGGAGGACAAGCTGGATTGGGCCTTCCAGCTGTACGATATTGATGGCGATGGCAAGATCAGCTATGATGAGATGCTCAAGATTGTCGAAGCTATCTACAAGATGGTGAGTACCAACTTCGCGCCCAGCTTTGTAGCGTCATGTTTCCACAGGCCCCTGGGAATGCAAGTGGAAGGACGAACCCTTACTAAACATCAATAGGTTGGTTCCATGGTTAAATTACCCGAAGACGAAGATACCCCCGAAAAACGAGTGAGGAAGATCTTCCGCATGATGGACAAGGACGAGAATGGAAGTCTAGATATGGAGGAGTTCAAGGAGGGCAGCAAACGGGACGAGACTATCGTCTCAGCGCTATCTCTTTATGACGGTTTGGTGTAGGGGCAATGCGATGCCACCAACAACGACATGAACGGAATATGAGCCAGGAACAAAGGGAAGGAAACGAAATCAAAGAAAAACACCTACAAGTGAAAAGAAGGATCCATGGGCGCCATACTGGCCAGGAGTGTGAGGAGCTTTTACCTTTTTGCTTTCACTGTTTGTCACTGACCCAAGCGCACGGCCTCTTACTTTACAAGAACGCGACTTGAGGGATCTCTGACTACGAAATAAATCGCCTTGCTGTTTTTATACCAGGCGCTGTATTTTCATTGATTGTGAATGTTTTGTTTGCGTTCAACAGAGTGCTTTGAGACTTGACTGCTTAGATGCGATGGCGACCTCAAGCTCTTTCTTTCCGAGTTTCATACGGTCCTATGCTATGATTATGAGGCTGTTGGTTTATCACGTTTGGGCCCGGACGTTGTCTAGGATGTGTGAGGGCTCGATTCTGTTGTGAGCTTCCGGTGTATTGATGTATTTCGTCTTTGACGAATCGATGGCGGCTCAACATGTGCTAGTCATGGCTGTTTGTTTTTCCGGATAGCCTCATTGATTTATATCATGCCATGAGACTTGGGGATATGTCTTGGTGATTCCTTTTCAAGCTCCTGATCATGCTCCTGATATATGGTAGGTACTCGCCTACAATTTGATGTGAAGCGGGATCCACTTCTCCATGCTCGGCTACATCAAGCGCTTTCACACTAGTTATCTCGCTATCTCCATGTTAGACCATCGCTTTTTCAACGAAATGCTCTACTCAACATAACGCAAAATTATTATCACGCTTCATCATAACAGACAATACCTCACAATGGAATTTGTAGATAGTCTCTTGGCGAATCTTGAGCCAGAAGTCGAAGACGCAGAAGAAGGTCAGCTTACAAGAACCTTGCGCTCATGCAGGTCTCACTAAGAATACGTAGAAACTTTTATGCTGTACTCACAGCCTATCCCTTCCATGAATCTTGGCTTCGTCGACTCCCGTGCTACTTCCGTCGATGTTTCTGTTGCTGATCGGGACTACACCATTCATCAATCTCCTACTGTTCTGTCATCGTCACGCGCAGGTGGAACAACAGGAGCTGGTAGATTTTCCCCTCTCACACTCACTCCTCAAGAAGAAAGGCTGACTTGATATGCAGTATTATGGAAAATAGCTCCCAGCTTCGCCTCGTGGCTCTCTTCCCCGTCAAATCCTATTCTCGCCAAAACCATCCATTCAAACGCCTCCATACTTGAACTCGGTTGTGGCATTTCCCCCCTAAGTGCCCTAGCCCTTGGTCCACGCGTAGCACGCTACGTCCTCACCGACCAGTCCTACGTGCAGCGTCTCGTTCAGCGCAATCTTGATGAGAACTCATCTTCTACATTGAGCTCAGGGACCTCTACACCGACGAGTGGTCGAGGCAAGAAGAAACGAAGTGGTCATGGCCATTGTGCAGCACAACCGAACATTCGCTTCACGATACTTGATTGGGAGACGGACGAGGTAACTCCGTCTCTTACCGGCTCTGATGAAGCTCATAGCTTTGACGCCGTTGTCGCCTGTGACTGTGTTTATAACTATGCTTTGGTAGGCCCCTTCGTTCAGGCGTGTGCGGACGCATGCCGTCTAAGACTCTCTGACGAGGCCTTTGCCAATGATGAAGAAAAACGGCCGTGTGTCTGTGTCATTGGGCAACAACTTCGAAGTGACGAAGTATTCGAGTCTTGGTTAAAGGCGTTTTCAACATCATTCCATGTCTGGAGAGTTTCTAATAGTGTACTGCCCGCAGAACTGCAATCTTCGGCTGGTTTCGTGGTGCACGTCGGTGTCCTTCGCGATGAGATCAAAAAGGGGGGCTGATATTACTTTCTTGACCTCGTAGCACATTCTAGGTGCCTAATCAGATAGCACACAGGTTGTACCAAACCATCGTTTTTCGAAGGAACCAGTTTTACATCGTATAAAAGAGTTTTCGTTTCAATCCGTCGCTATTAATCATGATCGTTTTGATTCATAAATCTTCTCAGGAGTTACAACTTAGCATCTACTCCAAATTTTTCGGTGCTTCTGCATTAAGTGTGAGCAAAGCCAACAATCCTTTTTGTCCATCAACCCCAGCAAATACTTGAAACCACAAAAACCACATGCTAATCATCATATGCCAGTAAACCAGATCCCTTCGCCGTTAAATTATTTCTTTATTCCCTAATCCCTTGGTCCGAATCACCACTCGAGGGGCTCTTTCTTCTCCTCGCCCCGGTTTGTTTTGGGAACAGGCACAGCCTTAGCGGCCAGCTTACCACCCTGTCCGGGACGCTTTAGGTAACCTGTGCCGTCGAGCCATGGGGTGTTTTGTGTCATCCGTCGCTCGAACTCGGCAATCTTGTCCTCCTGCTGCATGGTCAGGCCAATGTCGTCGAGACCATTGACCAAGCAGTGCTTACGGAACTCCTCAACGTCGAACGAGCAGATGGTCTCTCCGTCAGCGTTTTTGATTAGCTGATTGGGCAGGTCGATCTCAATGTCGCGGTTGGCGCGAGCCTCGGCGGCGATGGCTTCGAGGTTGTCCTTGTCCTCGATCCTGATGGGGAGCATACCATTCTTGAAAGTGTTGTTGAAAAAGATATCAGCGAAGGAGGGAGCGATGATGCACTTGATACCAAAGTCCAGAAGGGCCCAAGGGGCGTGCTCTCGAGAACTGCCGCATCCGAAGTTGGGTCCAGTGACAACCAGAGTCTTGGTCTGTCGGAAAGGCTCTTGGTTCAAGATGAAGTCGGGATTCTCGGACCCATCCTCCTTGTATCGAAGCTCGTAAAACAGTGCGGTACCAAGACCGGTTCGCTTGATTGTCTTGAGGAACTGCTTGGGAATGATGGCGTCAGTGTCAACATTGGATCGGTCCAGAGGAGCCGCAGTGCCCTTCCAGATAGTAAACTTAGGCAGACCAGAAGCGGCACCTCCAGCGCTGGCCAGAGTGTTGGTGTGAGGCTGAGAGTCTTGAGGCTGATCTCCGATCATCTCTCGCTCCTCAGAGTCATCCCTGGTTCGCTCGTCCACATGCGGCTCCTCCGCAGGGAGCTCACGGGGCTTAAAGGCAGATTGATGGGTGTAGTGTGATAGCTTGCGAACATCGGCAAGCTTACCAACGATAGCGGCAGCAGCTGCCATGACAGGAGACATGAGGTGAGTTCGGCTAAGAGCACCCTGCCGGCCCTCAAAGTTTCGGTTGGATGTACTGGCACATCGTTCCTTGGGTGCTAGAATGTCAGGGTTCATGCCCAGGCACATGCTACATCCAGCTTCTCTCCACTCAAAACCAGCATCAACAAAGATCTGGTCAAGGCCCTCCTCCTCAGCCTGTGCCTTCACAAGACCGGAGCCAGGGACGACCATGGCGCGCTTGACGTTATCGGCAACCTTTCGCCCCTTTACAACGTTGGCAGCGGCTCTCAGATCCTCAATCCGAGCGTTGGTGCACGATCCAATAAACACCTTATCGACAGGGATATCCTCCATTGGTGTTCCAGCCGTCAAGCCCATATACTCAAGCATGCGGCGGCCAGCAGTCTTCTTGCTCTCACTGCTAAAGGTCTCAGGGTCAGGGACACACCCGGTGATGGGAACGACATCCTCCGGGCTAGTTCCCCAAGTAATGGTGGGAATGATGTCCTTGGCGTCAATAAAGACATCAATGTCGTATTTGGCGCCAGGATCAGACTGGAGAGACTTCCAGTAGGCAACAGCCTGGTTCCAAGTCTCGGAGCCATACTTGGGGGCCAGTGGCCGTCCCTTGAGATACTCAAAGGTGATCTCATCGGGGGCAACCATACCAGCGCGGGCACCGCCCTCGATGGACATGTTACAGATGGACATGCGAGCCTCCATGCTCAGGCTACGGATAACAGACCCGCAAAACTCAATAACGGCGCCAGTACCTCCGGCAGTTCCGATCCTGCCGATGGCGTGGAGAACGACGTCCTTAGAACTGACGCCAGGGGCCAGCTCACCATCAATCTGTATCCTCATGTTCTTGCTGCGCTTGGTAATGAGACACTGAGTAGCCAAGACATGCTCAACCTCGCTGGTACCGATACCAAAGGCAAGGGCACCGAAGGCGCCATGTGTTGAGGTATGGCTATCACCGCACACGACAGTGGTTCCGGGAAGAGTGAAGCCCTGCTCGGGGCCAATGATGTGGACAATACCTTGTCGTTTGTCGCCCAGGCCGAAATATGTGACACCAAACTTTTTGACATTCTCTTCTAGAGTGACACACTGTGTTCGCGAATCGTCCTCCTCGATGAATGAAGCAATGTCCTTCAGGGCTTTGCGGGATGTGGTGGGGACATTCTGCAGGGTCCAGGGTTAGTAAATGCTCTGTTGACCACCATTTACGGTAGCTTTCAGTTGATTGGCAATGCATACGTGATCAGTGGTTGCAAGAGTGCAATCAGGTCTCCGGACTTTGCGGCCTGCATTTTCGAGACCCTCAAAGGCTTGCTGTTGGTAATTGGTTAACGGATGTTCGGAACATGACGTCGACGTTTTGGAGAAGTTAAACTTACTGGTGATGTCACCTCGTGGACCAAGTGCCGGTCTTTTGGCCAACTTCGTCAGTTCCATGCCCATAAGCAAAATTGAACGCAAATAAACGTACCGATGTAGAGAAGAATTGTGCCATCGAGCTTTTCGTCGACGATATGTGCCGAGAACACCTTATCGTAGAGGGTCTGGGGCTTATCCACGGGAGCGGGCATTTTGATGTTTATAACCACCCTACAGTACTAAAGAGTGATCAATGACTCTCGTGAACAGGAGATATCACGAATGCGGGGTGAGAAGGTATGTAGTTGATTGTAGAAGAAGAAGGTAGAGTTGTGAAGGTGAAGAGAGGAAGCTATGACACCCCGCTTTGAAGAGGGTAACAGAGGAAATGATGCAGCTGAAAAAAGAAGAAATCAGGAATTGGACTGGAATTATCTAGAGAGAGAAAAAGGCGTCTCTTCCTGGGGTTTATCAACAAAATTTCACCTGAGCGCCCCCCTCCTGCCCAATTCCACGAGCTTCATAGAATTGGCACGAAGGCGCCGATGATCGGAGGGGTCCGTTTGCGGCTGTCAGCAATTGGAGCTCACCAAGAGGCCAGAAGCCCCAGGACGGGCGCCAGCGCGGGGTAGACCCACAGCTGCCTCCTGCACTGATTGCTAAATAATTGGCTACTATTGGTTGCTCGTTGATCGCTGCTTTATTCAACCTCCGATGTCAAAAGTCCAGGACCTCCGATTGCCATTCAGTTTTGATCCTTTTCTAACTCCACGGCTCTACCCTGGTCTAATTACGACATTAGTTGACTTGCCTCACTCAATGCCGAGTTTTAGACATTTGCAAATTAGCTAATAGCACCGGGTTTCGGTTGGTTGTTACACGGTGTTACCTGAACATGAACCTTATGAGTACGGAAAGCTAGCACAACTTGAGACATTGGAGAATAAATGCAAAGTAGACTGGGTCAGTTATTTTCACAATTAACTATGCGATAATCAAGGTACTAATCTATTCTGTATCGTAATGTCGTACTGTGTATCATCTATTTTTACCTCCCTCCGCATCCGCCATCGGCGTGCGGCTTGCCCCGGGCTATGTTGTCTCCGGCACCGGTCCTTTCCCGGGTATCCGCCCGGCCGTTGTGTACCTAGTCGTCCATGTAGACTCCGGTCAAGCTCCGCCGAAACATCGCCAATCCCTCGTCAACTAAGCAATCCCAGTCCTCTTCCCTGCACTTCATCGTGATTGCTGTTAACTCCATACCCCAAACCAATATCACCAACAGGCCGAATACAAGAGGTAATGCGAGACAAGTGCTGGCCAAATCTGTCCAGCCATCACTTTCTCGATCGGTAGCTCTCCAGTACGGAGAACTGTAATCAAATACAGGCTTCACCGCCTTCCAGTACAATCTCAAAAGCTGTATGTTGTACCCCTTGATCACAAACAGAAACTCCTTAATAGCATCCCACAATCCTCCCGTCATACCCTGCTGAGATCTATTACTGGAAAGATCTGCGATGCCGTCTTCGGCGTTGCACTGTCTTGGAAGATTGCCTGGCACGTGCATCCCCGGATCCGCTGCTTGATTGCTGACTCCTGGCATATATATTTGAGAGAGAAGATCCAGATTGCTCAATTGAGTGCTGGCTTTCTGACGAATGCTTTCCGTGTTCTCCCCCTTGTCGATGTTTTTGACGTCCATTGTGCAAGTGGATGTTGACGAACTGCTGCATCGTTCCTGCATTGCTGGTACCTCTAGTGGTTCCTCCATGATGTCGCACCCTTGTGCCTGTGGTCGATTTCTCGACTCCTCGAGAAGACTCTCCGATGTAGTATCGATCACTTGAATTTCTTCCATCGACGCCGATTTCAGCAATGAACTCAGTCCACGATTCTTTGGGGAAGCTTCCAAGCTGTTCGGCGTTGTGCCAAATCTCTTCAGGTTGTGGATTACCTGACTTAGGCTGCGTTTGCGCTGTAGGCCCTCCCCGGCCTCTTGACCTCTCTTCGGGCGGTATTTCGATATTATCTGGTCGCACCCAGTAATGATGGTGATGTTTGTGGATGCAGACGCCCCCTTGACTTCGTACCTATTCGTGATGTCGCGATTCGCGCTCTGCGCCCAAACCCGCTCCGTTATTTGATCTTCGGTCACGGGTTTCGTGTAGGCTTGGTTTAAGGATTGGGGAAGAGTTCCTCTGATTATCTGGTGTTTTGTTTGTGTTGTTTCCCCGGTTGTTTTGGGTGGCTTTTGCAGCCTCTCTTTGACTGTAGGTTCCTTCGAGGGAAATGGAGGAGCGGTGAGGGGATCTAGAGTTGCTGACCGCTTTGCCTCGTTCTGGGGCAGTGGGCCGCTTGTATTCCCAGCTTTCGTTGTTCGTCTCCGGAGCAGCAGGACTGTTGGAGACGGTGTTGAGTTGTTCAGTGCCTCTTGCTCCCAACTGGACCGTATCTTTGGGCTTCCTGTCAGGTGCGGGTTCTATACACGGCCTGTGAGGACTTGCTGGTGGTGTATCGAGACTCGAGTGTGTTGGTACTGGCTTTCTAGGGAACTTGACGCGGTCTGTTCCAATGTTGTCGGGCGGGTAATGGATTTCTCGTGGGTGGTCGTCAAATCTTGCACGTAGCTTTTTGGAATGCTGTTCTCGTGTTGGCTTTGTATCTCGATCTTGCCCTTCACCAGTAAGTGGTTGGTGCTGGATGCCGCGAGGTTTAGTTTCATCGACAGATCTGATGAAGAGTCCTTGCTGGTTGGCACTCGAGGTATCTGGGTTCCTCCCGGTTCTATTGCCCCTTCTAGGCCCTTCTCTAAAAAAGGATTGGAGTGCTGGTTTTGGTCGCTGTAGTGCGCCAGTGATCCGCCCGTCTCGTGGAATTTCTCGTTCCCTTGCAGATGTTGTGTCTCGTTGGCAGGTGTTTGTATCTGTGTATCATCGTGCGCGGATACAAGGAAAAACTCTGGGATCTGATCTCTGTCTAGCCTAGGCCCGCTTGGGTTATGGAATTTTATGTCATTCTCGAAAAGCTCCAAGGCTGAAGGAGATGGGTTTGCCAGGCTGCGTCTATGAGGGGTCTTGATCACTGTGTCGGATGAGTTGGAAGTTTCCTTGGGTTGTACAGCAGGCGGGACTTCTTCATCGGACGACTCTTTTGAGTTATAGTCGATCAGCCCTTCCTTCTTTGCCATTTTCAAGTCTCGGCGTGACGGGCGCCCTATATCGAAAGACGGATTTAGTTGGATGTGAAGGCGAAGGTGGCATAGGTTGGTAGATTAGGATACTGACTTGAGAATACTGAAGTACTTCTGTGTGATTGGGCAATCGGGCTCAAATCAGGCTCCTGAACCGACGACCACTGGTGTGTCCCCCTTCGCCATTTTGCAGTGGCAGAAGCTGCCAGTTGTTTCTCTGCTTTCTCTTGTCGTCGTGCCTTGGCGACTTCGTGGTCAAGATGTACCTTGACGATTTCAATCTCAGCCTCCTTTCTTTCGGTAGCCGATAAAGCGTTCTTGGACTGTGCCTCCAGGCTCAGCAGCCTTTGTTCCGTTTTCGAGCTCAGCGTACTCTCTCCACTGTCCGATGTAAGATCAAGAATACCCGTTTGCGGGTTGATACCTTGAACACCCAGGTAATCTCCGCTTTCTCTCAAACTTTCCCGGTCCTCCCGTGCTTTTCTCCTTGCATTTCGATTGGCTTCTAGAACTTCCAATATGCTAGGCGTTCCTTGGATGGCTGCCGCAAAGGACTGAGCTCTGGAAGAGCGACTCATAGGTTGATGTTCTTTGCCCTTCTCGGCTTCTATGCTGCCACTCCGTTTCTTCTGACCGCGCTTCTTGCCTAGTCTCAGGGAACCGAATTCTTTCCATCTACGATAAGTCGGCAGTGAAGGCTCATTCCCTCTGTCTTTAGATGCGGGTGTCGGTTCAGGCACTGCTTCACTTAGGTTTTTTGGCATGTTCCAATCTACAAGGCGATCTGAACCCCCGGTTCTGCTGCGTTGACCCGCTCGGCGATTTGAGGCAGAGTGATATTGTGCTGATGCTCGATTGTTGACTTTGTGTTGAAGTTGAGATGAGGAATTGCCAGCAGCCGCTCCAATGTCCTGATCTTCGTTGTTTCTCAATGTTCCCCCTCTCTCTGCACGATGACTTGGAAGTTTGTTCCTGAACCAATCTCCCACATCCCCCAATGTGGCACTCCGAGTAGGTTCCCGTGTCTCCTTAGCTGGTTTACCCAGATCTCCAAATGTTGGTCTTCTCTCGGAATCACCCATGTGATGAGGAAGATTCTGAGGACGTGAAGGCAGGAAAGGATGGTCAGATAATGCTGCCCTGCGGCGTAATGATGACCAATGTGGTTTCTTAGACATATCTTGGTGCAAGCAATCGCGCCGTTGATTAACGATAATATGGTAGAGGGGGTGATTAATGATTGTAATGTTTTCTAACCTGTGAGATGAGAGGCACTAGGTATAGATAGCAGTTATGAGGATCAGGAGTGATTGTCGAAGAAAAGATCCGTCACATCAAGTGAACCACGGGCATGGATTCCAAGAACCCATCAACTTCGCCTTCCTCGTCTATGCCACAACGATATTTCAAGGGAAACCACAGCGAAGGCGTGAAATTCTCCCACCTGCCATCGTTTCCGGCAGCCCTTGATGATTGACACATAACAACGAATTAACAGTATCAGAGCAGGCGTATATCATCAAATACAAGCTGACGATAGAAATAGGTCAAGGGGATTCAGGGTATTTATTCAGAAGCCAGACCTTAACGCCAATCTTTGCTATCTGGGGCTACACTCGGTTTCGATGCAGTTAAATGTATTAATAAACAAGACAATAATTGAAAAGCTACCACCGCGGATGACGATTGTCCGAGGGTGCTTGTTGCCGACCCAAACCAGCAAAGGGGTTACCGCCTCCATTAGGTCTTGAGCCTATTAGGCGACGACTCTCAAGCTTTTTCGATGGCGTTGTTGCTCCCCAGTTTCGTTGCTCGTAGGCTGCCATTTCTCGAGAATTCCGCGGAGATGCTGCTTCCTGGGGATTGAGTTCATTAAGACTGGTGGCCTTCTTGAGGGGTGACTTGTTATGGGTATGGATGCCCATGTTTCCACCAAAGTTCATTCCCTGAATCCCCGAAGATGTCCCAGTTGATGTATAGCCTGCAGGCAAACTATGGCGTGGGACGGTGCCTTTCTGGCTGGTAGCGGGTCTAAAGGCTTCCGAGCGTCGAGTTGCTGTGGGAGGCGTGAACATGTGAGGCTTCATTACGTTGTTGGAGGTGGGGGTGAGGGATCGTTCCTCGGGGGTATGATCCGTTCCGGTATATGGGTTAGAATGGACTTGGAAACCATGACGGATCTGAACTGTAGGGGTCCCAGTCTGCACAAATTCTTGATAGTCGTCGGGCTGGTCTGTCGAGAACTGTGTGCCAATGTCGCGCACCGTAGGGTGAAGCCGGGGGTGGACAAACTTGGTATCGTACTCTTTCATCACTTGTTCCTGAATCACGGCCTTATCCTTTGCTTGTTGCGCAAATCGAGAACAGAAGAAGAGAAGCTGAGCAGAAATAAGGGCCTGCAGAATGAGTGTATTCAGAACCGTCACACTCGGTCGGGGATCGAGAGGAGCTAGAGGAAGGAAGATCATGTACACCAAAACATGCCCAGGGCCAAAGAGACAAGACAGGCGTAAGGACACTGGCAGAGGATCCCAGACTGACAACTCCCAAACATCTGATGTCTTATCTGGGTGGGCTCGCGCCTCGGCAGATTCTGGTGTTATCAGATTCGCGAGATAGCTCAGGGGCGTCGAAGGCGATGCGCTCGATTGGTTCACTTTCACACGTCGCGCAGAAGGCGTCGAAAGCGGCCTGTCGACCTTGGCCAGAAAGAGTCGGTACTTGCGCGTTCGCGTGATCATGTAGAAAGCATTGGTGCAAGAGAAAGCTATGAGGGCCCATACCAGTGGATAGATCTTTACAATATATATGGTTAGCCTCAACATGATATACAGCAGTCCGAGAAGACGAGAACTTACCAAGAATGATAGCCACCCTGAACTGGTTTCATCACTGAAAATATCGTCACTTGGGGTAGATGATCCTGAGTTCGCGCGCGCAAGTAAGAAGATGAAGTTCATGACAAGGCCCATTTGTGTCCCAACCGAAGCTGAATCCCAATCTCTTGTTTCCAGTTCTTCGGATAGCCAGAGCAAAAAGTCCATGGGGTTGATTGCAGCCATGATACGCTCCCTGAGCGGCTGCCGGCGAACTAGGCGTGGCATGTTGAGCACACTGCAGGGTATTGACTCCTTGTAAATTGTGTATTCGGGATCGCAATGCCAGGGAGGAGAGTCGTGAGTCGGCACTAAAGTAATAAAGAAAGAAAGCCGGCTACTTTGCCGGACGTTGTTTACTTTAAGCTCACTGTTGCTAAGGACCAGCAATTCTTTGTTCACTATGGAGTACGGATAGTACCTGCCTGAAGCTGACCAGTAAAAGTCCAGTGGAGGCTGCAGCATCCACCTGACGTGGGGATCAAGCAGTAAGGTACCTTAGCCCCTGGGGGCAAGAAAATATCAGACCTTGATATCGGGTGTCAAAATAAACTAAGTAAATGTCATCCTAAGATTAGACTAAAGTTACCTAAATATTTTTGTCATTGAAGACTGAGGTACTGAGTTTTCTTTCCTCCCCTAGCTTAGGTACCTAGGTGCCTTACTCGCAATGGTCAGAGCTTCCAGGTTCCCAGACGGAGCGGAACTTCAGGCGCCGACCTCCTCGTAGGTAGTTGTGACTCTAATCATCAACTCAGCGCCATCAACACACCCAAGAGGGAAGTGTAAACACAAGCCTGCATTCATCAAGATGGCCTCGCAAGCAGATTACAAGGATCGTCAGTTCCTCGCGGTCATCGGCGACGAAGTATGAGCTGCAATGATAGGCTATTTGCTCGAAAGCTTGCGCTGACGTAGCTCTCATTTAGGACTCCGTAACAGGCCTGCTTCTCGCGGGTATTGGCGTAAGTCTCAATCACTGCTCAGTCCCTTTACGCAGGCTAACTCTATTCAACAGCATGTAACTACAGGCGCCGACGCTCAGAAGAACTTCCTCGTTGTTGATGGCAAGACCGATACAGCTGCTATTGAGTCCGCGTTTGATCGATTCACCGAGGATCGCAAAGATATTGGCATCGTACTCATCAATCAACATGTCAGATAACGGTCCGATTTATTTTGTCGCTGAACTAACTCTCCTGAAGATCGCCGACCGAATTCGACATCGTATTGACACCTATACCGCAGCTTTCCCTGCTGTGTTGGAAATCCCAAGCAAAGATCACCCCTACGACCCTGAGAAGGATAGTGTATTGAGACGAGTGCGACGTCTTTTTGGAGAGTAGGGGACATTGTGTCACTAGGCGCAAGGGTTTGTTTCGGGATAATGGAGCGAGCACGGTATAGAGGCAGCAGCGAGCATGGCCGTACATGATTTTGAGTTGGGCACTGCGGTTTTCTTCTTCTTCAACTTCATGTTATGCAGGGCAGTTCCTCTTACAGAGATGCAGAGCAGAGCACGATGCAATGGACTCATTATCAGATATGCTAAATAGATCTAAATCCGCTGCAGGGTGCCCGGGAAGAGCTAAAAGATTCGCCAAACCCAAACATTGACCCAGAATCCGACGAGAACGTGCCCAACGACAAGTCATGCCGTCATGTGTATATTATGAATGCGCCATAATCCCAATTACAGATCGCTGCCGAAAAAGCCCTTGCTGCTACGAGAGAAAGTGACAGTTGCTGTGAGGCAGGTAATTTGGACATCATCGGCGGTGAAGACGTCGGCCAGAACAGTATATTTACCCTGGTAGGAATTAGGAGCAGGCATGGGAGAAGTAAGGAGTAGTGACATACCGGAGGGATCTCGGCAGGAAGGTCTACAGTCTTGGTGATCTCAACCTCACCAGCCTCGACGGGACACTTCAGGTCGACATTGCCAATCTGCTCGCAAAGATCGGCCTTGGTGCTGATAAGGCGAATAAGTCCATACTTGACAGTTAGAAGAACATAAGCATCCTGCTCAATCTTCTGCTTGACTATTCCCTTAGCCTTGATCAAGAGTTCCTGGCCGCTATCAAGTTGTCAGTCTCTCAGGGTTGTGCAAGTATAAGTAGGTGAGTCGTACGCTTTGGGAGGGTTAGGAGCAAGGTCGACCTTGTCAATCCTGATCAGGTCGGCAGTATGGTCTCCAGGGCACAGTTCAAGAGGAGAGTCGCCGGGAATCTTGAGGTCGTCGCTGATAGTAACATCGGGAGCCTTGCCATTGAGAACGCTCAAAGCAGCCGCTGGAGCCAGGCATGCCGTCAGACATGCGGTAACGGTAGAGAATCTCATCGCGCGGGGTTATCTCGCGAGGTTTGATGGGCTGTGAGATATAGCGATGTTTGCGAAAACAATACGAAGCAGTAATTAGATGATGGAAGTCGTGTGAAGATGATGAGAGGGTCGTTATCAGGGCAGAATGGTGGATGGCGAGTGGCTCAGTATTGAGTGCGTCATGGGACTTGTCCTCCACTTTTTGGTCCAACTACTGGCCGAGAGCGGCTGGGAATTGATGCCTTACCGCCTTGCAGATGACCGCGGGCCGCATCCGAGTGCACTAAGAAGCTACGTACCTTACCTTATCATGGAGGCAAAAGTCTAGAACTAAATGGTTGAATCAAGTCTAGAGCATGAAAGCCATCATAATAAGCGAGGAATGAGTTTGTATGGCAGCCAAACAAAGCGTATACTGTTGGCTTTGAGTGAATGATCATTTTGCAATATCATCAGAGCCAAAAGCTTACTACCTGCTTCCTGCTCTTCTCATGCAGGTTCCTGTCTCAAAGTTTGCGGAGGTGGAACACTCAATGTCGAGTTGCAAGCCCAGCCTCCTCACTTTCCAATCATGTGGAGCTATTCGAGCTTAGGTACCTTAGTGTTACTGTCCGACATGCGACCTGAGGCACAAAAGTTGAAGCCTCGTGCACGGGCCATGCTAGGACATCAGTATATATTCGCGCTTTTCTTCCAAACCTTTTTGAACTCTTCATACTTACCTTGCCTCAGGAAAGCCAGCTCAAGAATTGGCCTTTCTAGTGTAGAGGGCCTGCATTGCACACTCGCGGAGTCACTCTACTCTCTATTGTCCTTCGGGACCATAGGGGGCGGAATTTTTGATTTATCACCGTCTTTCATTGTGATCTGCTGCTTGCGGCGGGCATGAAGAAGGAACATCTGAAATCTGCTACAGAAACCTGCACGCGATTGCTGTCCCATCTGACATTTTATCGCGCTTGCTCGAATTCCTGTCAAGGAGGAAGGGTCTCAGTCATTGTGGCATGTTGCTGTTTATGGTATGTCACAGCGAACATACTGCAAGAACGACCTCCTCAGTGGGCAGGTGGGCCACGGTGAGACGCGTCGGCTTTGACCTAGCTGCCTAAGGTAGTGTTGCTATTGGCTTAGGGCGTAAGACGTATTGCTCGGCAGGAGGCCAGGAGCTTAGAAAATCGACTCTATATCGCACTGTCTGTACCATGCCGAGGGAACACAAGAAAACTCGGGACGTATACCGTATGTAACAACAGAATTGGCCCAATTTAACAAAAATGCAACGAGTCTTTGGATTGGTGAATTGGCATCACAGGCCAAGGCTTGAAGTTTTCTTGCTTCCTGATGCTGTGTTACCTCTGGCGCAACTTTCCCCACTTCTGTAAGTGTGAGTATTTGAGCCTAAGGTTTCGTCACGACGGGGGCTAGGGGGGGTAGGGGGTTTACCAGTTCAGAGGAATAAAGCCACCTTTGGCTGTTGGCGCTGCTTCGCGTTGACTATTGCCTCGTACCAGGCTCAAGCTGTCAAGTTCGAAGAATAGAAGCCGCCACAGAAAGATGCAAGATACCTTCCTGGGCGGCACTCTGTAAAACAGATATTTTATTTGCAGCAGTTCCGCGTTGCACTCGGATCCTATACAGGCCATTACCATGCCCTGGTCATCCAAGCATGGGTGCGAATACGGGCAACATCGCGAGACAGACACGAACCGATAGTGATGGAAACTTGTTGCACATATCCCTCCGGAGTAGATATCTTGAACAGACCGTGGGACGAGCACATCGGTGTCTCTAGGAAAGCGATTGTTTAAATGCTGCGTTTTCGGTTTCTATCGAGGTGCTCTAGAGGATTGCAAGAAGGTATCAACCTCATGGGTTCTCGATAGGTGTATTCGGACAAGAGAGAGTGTGGTATAAACAAATACTTCCTCGTTCGCGCCCTTCATTCATCATAAGGAGTACTTTTTGCATCTCGGGCTTCCAGTTCAAATGTTACCTTTTACAAAATGCAACGCAACAGTCGCTCCTTTGGCACCAAGCAATTTGCGCGACGGCGATGACGCGACGAGTATCATCATTATCACGCTGTCAGCTTGCACCACACTTCCGTTTCTCATGGCATCTTTCACAGGCTCCTAACATAGATTCGTATGCACAATGTAGTAATGAACTTGGAACAGCCCGCACTGATTGGGTTGGAGGTAGGAAGCCTGACTGGCACCAAGCCTGCTCCCTGCAAAACAAGCCAGTCAAAGCAACAAGGATATGCCGTCCTTGTCAAGCACTACCTACCTACCTTATTCTCGCATACAGTACGAACAAGAAGTCTGACATACTACAATGTGCTAGTAAGCTATCTCTACGGAGTAAGCTCTTACATACCATTTGATGAATTACAGTAGTCTGGTCCGGATCTCGATATTAGGTACCTTACCTATTCATGAAGTTTTGCAAGTGAATGTCGTAGCTAAGATGATGATGCCCTACATTCGCACCTAGTGGCCAAGCTTCTTTTGCGGTACTATCTCATTCTTCTCTTTCGCGCAAGTCTCTGCTTCGTACGCGGCGAACAACGCCTAGGTACCCTGAGTAAAAATACTATGTACTAACTCAGGCACACAGTAAGGTATTGCTCCCCTTACTGCGTATGTAAGTTCCTGGGACTTACCTCGGCGGCCTCGGGTTAGCTTCGCACTAACTTAGAATGAATGGTTTCTCGTTTCACCAAGCGTACATAGAGATTTGTGGCGGGTGCCAAATTTCAGACACTCCACTCATCTCCACTGCAAGCCCACCAACCACAGTCATTTCTTGGGGCTAGCAAACCCAGCTCCAGCTGTCATCTGCTGTTTATTGCCTTCGACTGGCTCTGAGACATGCTCAGGTTACGTGCCTGATTCTCTGAAAGTGGCCGTCGTCATTTTGCCTTTGAAAATCTGGTGAAGCCCCTCCCGACTCCTTCGCTTCCCGTTCATACCGAAATGCTCAACTCCTAGTGTCGACCCATCACCAAAAGCAAAGCAGAAAGCATAGCAAAGCAGACTCGATAGACTCGAAAGACATACATGGTTTTCTTGTCTTTGTCTTGTGCCCATCCCCGTTCCTCTCACACATACATGCTATCTCAAACGATACTCGAGTCTCAACGGACTTACTCAGTGACAAACAAGCCCCTGGCTGGCTACGCCAACGCCAACAAAAACTCGCCGTACGCAATTTCCAGCAGAAACCCTCTCCCCTCCGTTCTCTTGAGTTTCTTTCCCCTCCTTAGCCCTGTGCTCAGGCGCAGCGCGGCAACGGGACAATATTGTTAGTGCCTCAGGCCAACAATGCGCCCTGCGTGCCCTGTTTCCTGCACTAAGAGTTCCTTATCCACCGCCAGTCAAAGTTTGGTCTAGCGCCAAATTTTGGTTATTGTCTCGTCTCTTCTCTTCCATGTCTCTCTGTCTTGTCTTTTCTTTGGGGGGGCCACTGTCACTGGAGTGGGAGTGTCCCCGTTCCCTCACTCGCACACTTCCTTCTCAGGAACTTCTGCCCAATCCAGCCCAGAAGCACCAGGAGAGGATACCAAAAACGGCCCAGTGGCCCATTCGATTTTTGGCACCCTCTTATGCTATCACTGCTGCTTCTGCGCGCTGAGATTGAGTGGGAGCCATCAAGAGAATGAGACGGGAAGCGTGAGCCGCTGATGAGGTGAAGATATCAGAGGTACGTACTCTTGTTTTCTGCCCTTCCATTACCTTACCTGAGTTGCTCTCCTCCCCCTCTTAGCCAACTGGAAATGGAACCCCAGGCAGGTCCCAGGCCGGTACCTCAGTACCAGCACCAGCCCAGCCTACCACCAGTGAGCACCAGTACCAGTACCGCACTTGTCTTGAAGCACTCCCGGGCTTGTCGCTCCTCCCCATCCTCTTTCTTCCCATCACCCACCCTTCTTCGTGCAGTCCACGATCTTCAACCTTTACTTCTCCTTATCTCCATTCTGCTTCAAGCGCTCCTTGTGTATGGATTGTGTTTGAGTAGTCTCAATCTTAATTCTCTTGATTTTCCTATCGAACTTCGCCACCTGCACACTTAATCTTCGTCTCCTCCGCGCTCGACACCTCGACCTTAACTCGTCTCAACCCTGCCGTGACCGATCACAACGAGTTTTGCGAAAACACAAACCGACCGACCGTGTCCCCAACACGCCTCCGACTCGCGTCTACGCTTCATCTTCGACGTCTTCTTATCAACTTGATCACGACTGTCGATTTCGTTTTTCCCGTTGTCGCGCCGCTGACCCTCCACCCTTTGTGTCGACGTCTCGACCTGCCTCGAGTCTCTTGTTCGACGATTGCGATTCCTGGCGGTCGGAATACGGTCCACCCTTGTCCTGCCGAATGAGACTTCCTCTAGCCACTCTGGTTTTCGACTCCTTCTTACGGTCTCCCCGACGCGCCATCTGAACGGCGTCGTCATGCTCCAAAGACCGCGACAATAGATTAGACACATACCCCCCTCAGGTGTTCACTACATTATCTCTAGCACAGATTATGACCGACAGACCAGCGCCGCTGTCCACGCAGTCTGCGACTCCTAGTCAGATCGCCCCTCTTGCTCTCACGGGCGCAACGCCTAAAGACGAAGTTGCCCAACTGAATGAGGGAGCGGAAGAAGAGCCATACACCATCAAGTGTATATGCACTTTCTCTGTCGATGATGGAAACACAATCTATTGCGAGTCGTGTGATTCGTGGCAGCACATCGACTGCTTTTACCCTGATAATCGAGAGGAAGCTGTGCGGGAAGATTTTGCACACTCTTGTGCAGAATGCAAACCGCGCCCTCTCGACCGTCAAAAGGCTTATGATCGTACATTACGCTTAATTAATGGAGAAACGGACGAGCGTGCCGACAAAAGAACAAAAAGACCGCCTTCCAAAAGCCATAAGAAGAGATCGAGGCCTGCGGAGCTACCAATAAATAGCCATGCGAGTCCACAGGAAAATGGAAAGTATGGTCATTCTGGAGATCATCATCCTCCTCCCAAGAAGGCGAAGCATCGCTCATCACACTCTGTCAGTTCTCAGGCTCCTAAACGGAGCCCTTCATACGGAAATGGCCGATCAAATACTGCCCATCCTCCCAGCCCTGCAACTACCCCTCCCGACCTTCCCGATGATTTTCAAATCCACCATTACTCTGAAAAGTTCTACGACCTATATAATGCCAGGGACGTCCCCGAGTCAAGGAACAATGCTTTTGCCAGTCTCGCCATTCCTACTGCGCTGTCTCGCTGGCTTCGCGAACCCAATACGATGCGGAGTGAAGTTGGCAGACGCCATTCAGAAGTATTCCAAAAGGCTCCCTCAAACCTGGAAGCCAACAAGCCTAAGCTTCAAGTCAGTGATGCAACACGAACACTGGACGATGGCAAAGCTATAAGGTGGAGGTTTCTCAAATCAAGTACACCAATCGACAAGGATGTACCTCTTGTTGAGCTGAATGGTGAAATTGGCTTTCAAAAGGACTACTGTGCTGACCCTGTCAACCTCTGGGCAGATTTATCTTCCCCTCTCCCGTTTGTCTTTTTTCACCCTGTCCTCCCTTTGTACATCGATACAAGGCAAGAGGGCTCTCTCGCTCGTTATGTTCGCAGGAGTTGCAAGCCCAATGCTCAGCTTGATACATATCTTTCCGATGAAAGCGAATATCATTTCTGGATCGTTAGCGACAGATTTATCTCCGCCAACGAACAAATCACTTTGCCCTGGGACTTCCGACTGGAGAAGAGTGTGGATGCGCGATGGCTTCATCTTCTTGGCCTAAGTGACGATGACTCAACCAACAATACGGAAACTCCGGTAGATAGGACAGAATACATGGCAATATCGAATTGGATAGATCGAATCCTCTCAGAATACGGCGGGTGCGCGTGCGATCTGGATAACAACTGTGCATTCGCACGATTTCACCGTCAGTATCTCTTCGGCAAACCCCAGGGACGTGCGCCAGCAAAAAAGAAATCAAGAAAGCCAAAAACACAAGCCATTTCCCCAACAAATACGGGGCAGACTGCCACCAGTCGAGCCACAAGTGAAGGCCATGTTGACGATGCTGGGGATAACGATAACAGATCCCAATCTGGGTCTATGCGAAGCAAGCCACCAAGCCGTGACCTTACACCTCTTCGCCAAGGATCTTTCGACCAATTAGGCATACTGACTGAGCCAACGGATCGAGACAAGCGGAAGGTTGCCATGGTTGAGGATTCGTTCCGTCGCATGGAGCAGCAACAACCCTCACGGAAGAAAAAGCGAGTATCGGATGGTACCGGTTCAACGTCATCAAAGTCGAAACACCGCAATGGCTCAGTTGCGTCTCATGGCAATTACGTGGATGCTGGGACTTGCAGAAGCCATTCAGGATCCCCTGCTAGCTCTTCTCCTCATATTCAACAAAGGTCGTCAATCTCGAATCAAGACCCCGCAGCGACTCTATCACGCCAATCATCAGCTTCTCCCAGAGGAGTATATTGTGATGCAGCGGTACAGACGGACCCTGTCGAAGGCGCCTGGTTTAGTGGCCTACATCAATCACCTCGCCCCAAGAAGCGGATCATTTCGCTCTCGAAGCGACTCCTAAATAGCCGTCATAAAGTCCGAGCTGAAGGAGAGGATCTGCGCAGGCGATCATCTGCCAGTCAGGTATCTAATGGCACTATCATGGAAGTTGACTCGCCTCTGGAGCATGAGGTAGTCATCAAGCGATCGGATTCAGAATTACCACCTTTGTTTTCTGCACCGGAGGATACACATATGGCAGATGCCTTATCACCAATAACGACTCCTATACTGGGATCGGCTGCGAGCGACACATCGACCAAGACAAAGACTCCCGACCTACGTGTGCAGCTGCCTCCTGTGCCAGCGTTCGATAGTACAGGACTGGGGATTCATAACGCAACAACGCCAAAGTCTGGCGGTGTCGGTCACTCCCCCCTTTCAGGCCCATTGCCAAGTCCATTCGCTCCGCCGGCTGTAAACGGCATCGGCACCCACCCTAGCCCTGTTAAGAAAAAGCTGAGTCTCAGCGACTACACCAAAAGCCGGATGAACAAGGCTGCCGGGAGAACAGCTGGAGGACACGCCGTTCTTAAGCCTTCTATCTCAAGCCCTGAGGACACCAAGGTTGATATTATGGTCGATTCCCCGTCGATTGAGAAGCCGGCGGAGACTGTGATCATGGCTCCCGTAGCCGCTGCCAATGGGTCTTCATAAAGGATAAAGTACCTGTACGTTTTATGTGTCAACCGTTTCAAGATTTTCTTTGTTGTTTCGTTTGGAATTGGGGATGACGGGATCAAAAGCCTGGAGTTCTTTCCTTTATATACACTGGCTGGTACGTCAGATGATTACCCCTTTGATTTGGCGTTTGGGGAGGTTGTGGGATTACGGATGCTGGGATTGAAGGGCTCATCAATCGAACCCTGGCATCTAAATATGGGAACGGCGCACCAGGTCTGGTGCCTACGGGTCATGAGATTTCTCCTGGGAGAAAAAGCAGAGATGTTAAGTGGTCTTGTTCGAGATATTTTTTGTTTGATGTCCAGTTGAAGAGGGTTGGCCATGAACCAAAACAAGTGAAGAGTAGGATGGGGTAAACCTCTTTCGGAAAGATGCTGGAGGAATTGTTGTATGTAATTATAGGCGTCGATCCTACTTGCGCGTACTCACCATAGTCATGTTGCATTGCCCTGGACGATGGGAAATACACCCCTTGAAAGAAAGATTCAACGGCCATCTTGAACTGCAATCTCTTATGACGTGTGTAACCGAAGGGCAAAAATGATATTCACAGTAAGCAACACTCATTCCGTGACGTCGTGGTTATTATTCTATTCTAAATAATTAACTTTCCAACCAGTGGAATGATAATCTATCTGGACAAGCGGTACGGCTGTGGCTCCGATCAAGGCGCAGCCCCTTTCCTTTCTGTGTTAATATTGCGCAGCAGTCCCCTAGTTATCTTCCTTAAAGACCAACAGTGCGAGACGATGCCTCACAAACAGTCCAAAGAAACCAGCAACAAGCTGAAGCATAGTAATCTCCAAGGCCAATCGATCTTCGCGGAGTGGTCCCCGCCAGACAAGCCAGAGGTTGAGGATGGTGAAGTTGCTTGTCTCGACAAATTGACCCTTTTCATCGGTTGTCACCTTTACCAGGCGTAGCTTGTTGAGAAAGTGTAGGCCATGGGCGACCAAGGGATGGGGTTGACGCTCGGGTGACCAAGGAGTCACAGACGGCTCCATGAGGCCAGACCGGGCGTTGAAGTGAGGAAGTCGGTGGCGTGGGCAGGGAATCAGACCGAAGACCTGAGGGCATGAGTAGAGGAAGTTAAATATTTGAGGGACAAGGAGGAGTCCGAGAGTCTTTGAAAAGTGGCCAAGGATACCGACGACAGCAAAAACCATACCCGAGAAATAGCAGTATGTATCGCCAACAAATACCTTGGCAGGATACCAGTTGTGGAGGAGCAAGGCGAACGAGACGCCTATCCACGGGAGGAGGAAGTAGAGTGAGAACAAGTGCGAGTCGGTAGCAGGGTGAGGATATGGCGTAAAGAGGTACAGGCAATCATTGAAGACGAGGAGAAAAGCGATGACGATGCATTGCGAGACTTCAATGCCGTTTATGCCTGCCAGCATGTTGATACTCTGAGGGCAGAACATGGCAACGCACGCCATGTAAACGTAATAGAGAAACCCGAGATCAACTAGCTCGCCGAGATACGGCTGAAGCTGAAGAGGTAGGACAATAGAAGTGACGTCGAAGTCTACAAAGTAGACGACAAGAAGAGGGATCGAAGCCAGGCCGGGAATCCACCACTTGTGTCGCCAGCGAATATCGAAGAGATCATCACCGATACCGAGAAGTGCAATTGTCTGAAGGGAGATGATGGCACCCAGGAATGACGCAAGCTAGCGACGAGGTCAGTAAAGCACCAGACATGACATGATATACATGCATGTTTGGGTACATATGCGCACCTTGTTGTGTGGAAAGCGATGTAGAAAACGGCCCTGGTTGACGTGCTGAAGCTCAACGACGACATCGCGGTTTCCACCGCCACTAGTCGCCGCAACAATGTCCTTGTAGAACGGGAATGGGATGAAGACGATGACGCTGAGGAGATAGACCGCAGCACACACAGCACCCATGCACTCGGGGATCTCGGCGCGGTTCGCCTTGCTCATGTCGCGGCCTTGGAAGCCAGCACGCATGAAGGTAGGGCCTAGCCAGCGGATCATGGCAAAACAGAGCGCAAAGGCGAGAACCGACAGGGCCAGAGATGCCATGAGGGGCTCGCCATCACCATGGAGGGTGTTTGCGAGGACCGCGAAAGCAGCCGCAGAGATGGTCGAAAGTGTAAGTGTTTCTGAGCGAGAGAGTGAGGTTATCATGGTTGTAGTCATGATGGGCGGCTTTTGGCGCTGTAGTACAGTAGTACGAAGTTTGACGACACCGACCTAGGTGCGCGATGATAATGATGATGATGATGGGTTGGGCGATGTGTAATGAGGGTTAAGAGAGCATCATGGAAGACGATATTGGGGGAAATCGCCAGCAGAAATGCGGCTGCTATGGATTGTCCAACACAATGCGCTCCGTTACCCACCTATTAAAGAAGTCTCTACCTACTAAGGTATTGATTGTTAAGGTGAAGCTTGGTGACACGTTGTTACACTGCGGAACACGGCCAGGGTGGGTGTGGACTGTGGAGTGGCATATAAATTACGCGGAAACACGTGCAAGATACCTACACGAAAGAGATTTGATACTAAAGTTCACCACCAGGGATCATCACTCAGTCTTTAAACTGCTCTCGTTGAGATTCATGCTTCGTAAATCAGTCAGTCAATAGACTTTCGTCCACCACCGACGTCTTTAGCCTAGAATATATGCAACATAGGTAATCATCGATCCATTCGCTCTTGAGGGTATATCGATATCGCTTCCGCCTTGAAACCATGTACAAGCAAATGATCAAATCTAAGGTAAGCGGAGAGTTCATATCCCACCCAGAAACAAATCAAAGCAAAGCAAAGCAAAGCAAAGCTGAGGCATCTACTGAAGCCATCATCAGTTGAACTCCCAGTTGAACCCGTAATCCAAAGCGCCTGTGTCCGAAAATCGCAAGGTACAATCCGTCTAACTTTTGGTACCCAATCGTCCCTTATTCTTTTTTGCGCATGTGTCGGGTATCTCGTGTTCAATATTGTCGTCGTTCTTAAATTTCCTTCACAAAGCCCACCTCTACCAGACTATCGGGGTCAATATCCAAATTGGCCAGTTTGGTTCGTGAATTCTCTCGGATCCACAAGAATGCTTCAAGTGCTACCCGGCGTAGGATACTGGAAATACTCCTCTTTTCTGGCCTTTGCACCCGCATAGTCTGTTTGCCCATGAGATAAACGGTCTGCGCTTCTTCGGCGGCCCGCAGCGCCTCAAGCTCTTCTCGAAACTCTGGCGGCATGTCATTCTCATCAGGTGGGAAAGGACCTCGTGTAATAAAGGTCATCAACTCGTTAACAATTGTAGGCGCCAAGTTCGGCGTGAGAACGTCATCCATGTAACCATGTCGTAGAACAATACGATAGCATGAAGGAATTTTTGCTGTAACACGTGCAATGACGAACCGTTGGTCAGATGGAACCGTGGGCTGAGAAAGTGGGCGCATGTGGAAGAAAACGATCACCTGTGGCCTCGTCTGGAACTTCCGAACGAACTGCGAGAATACCTTAGGGATGTGATCACCGCTCCCGCCCACTTTGTCGAAGAATATTCCGAGTCCTGGAGCGACCATTACTTGTCCGCCTCCAAACTCAGGCGAAAGCCTCAGCCTCGTTGAGCGCAGAGAGCCTTCACCTTGAATTCCCCTTGCGATCGAGTTGTTTCTCGAGGTACTCCGAGAGGACATGAGGAACTCTGCAGGATCCACCATGTCCCTTTGCTCTGCTTCCCACTGCTGTTCCTTTCCCCATCGCCAGAGCATGACGAATGAACTAAGGATGGCGGACAGGACCAGCGCAAACCAACCACCGTCGGGCACCTTGTTCATTGCTGCACTAAGATAAATGCTGTCGAGAAGGATGAAGATGAGAAACCCGATGAGAACAACGATTGATGAGATACGCCAGATGATGAGTGCCACGAGTGACACCATGCACGTTGTAATAAAGCTAACGATAATGACACATGCGCCATAAGCATGACCCAAGCTCGTTGTCTAGTTCCAGTCATGTCAGACGAGTCCGGTTCAAAGTGACACAATGAGGCTGGGTAACTTACATTGTTATAAACGGCCGTAACCACAACAGTACCGGTCATGAGTAGCCAATTTGCTAGTGGCATATAGATCTGGTCATGGAATCGACGACTGGTGTGAACAGTCTTGATGTGAGGAAAGTAGCTGAGCCTCATCAACTGAGAAATGAGTTGGAAAGAGCTGGTGATCACGGCCTGGCTGGCAACAACAGCAGCGAGTGCGGCAATGATGATACTGAAGTACAGTGTGCTTTCAGGAACAGTGCGAAAGAATGGGTTGGTAAAAGCCAATCCAGTTTCATCCTGTGAAATATAAGCAGCTTGGCCACAATATGTGATCAACAAGCATGGGAATGCCAGGAACAACCACGAAAGCTGTATGGCTCGCTGTCCAAAAGCACCGAGATCTGCAAAGAGTGATTCAACACCGGTGAAAGCGAGAAGCAGCCCACCAAGAGACTTCCATCCATCAGAATCGTTTCGTATTAGGTATTTGAACGCATAATGGGGGCTGAATGCCTTAAGTACGGTATGGTCGTACAAGACAAGATTGTATATGCTGATGGAGAAGTTGTAGAGGAGCCAGACAACAACGACGGGAGCGAAAGAGGTGCCAATTTTGGACGTGCCAATGAACTGCAGCAAGAAAAGCGCAATGAGAATCGCGCACGAGGTCCCCACGATAGCTGGTCTTCCCAGATCAGGTCTGATAACCTGAATCCCTTGGACGGCGCCCAAGACGGACTGGGCTGGTGTCAGAATGCTGTCGGCCACAACCATGGAAACGCCCAAGACGCCAACAATCTTGAGGACGCTTTGTGCAACCCGACTACGTTCCAGAAAATCCCGGGCCATTCTCCCAGCGGGTGCAAGTTCGGCGCCCGTCTCACGATCGAGGCGCACAACAATTCTTTCCGGGCCGTTGGGATCGACGCGGGCAATGTTGGCATATCGAGCAAGGAGAGAGTAGAGAGCAAAGGTTCCTCCTTGACCATCGTCGTCGGCTGACAGGACAATGAAGCAATATTTAAGTGTCACGATGATGGTGAGGGACCAGATGATTATCGACAGAGCTCCCACGAGGTCGTGCCATGACGGCTGTTCGCTAAAAGTCGAACTGAAAACATAAAGGAGACTGGTGCCAATGTCGCCATACACAACACCGGTGGTTTGCCAGGCCAGCCATAATAAGACTGCGCCCTTATACGTCTTTTCGAAATGAGAAAGTCAGACCTTCATTCATAACGTCGCACAATTTATTCCCATGGAGCTAGGACCTACCTGCTTCTTGTCGCGACACAAATCCTCGTGCTCGATTCGCTGGGCTTTTTCCTGGTCATGCAGGTCGCGGGCTTCAGGATCAGTGGGGGCGGCATCTTCGCTTTCTTCGGCAGCCGCGTTGACCCAGGCTTCTATTCTCTGGTTGCGGGCATTGTAGGAGATCATTTCGATCTGGAGTCGGCAAGGTAGGTCACTTGGTGACGCTGGGTCCAGAGGCCAAAGGGCAGAGGCAAAGGGACTAAAAGCTGGGGCTCATGCTTATATACTCGGCCATGTTCTGACTACCTAGGTAGGTACAGTAGTGACGGATAGGATGGTGGTGGAAATGGCGAGCCTAATCCCAGATGAGAACGCCATGGCTAGGCGAAACTGGGCTTCCTGGTCCACTCTGCCAACAGCCACAAATTCTCGAGACTCGTGGACGCCTGGACGGTGAACATCTTGACTGCCAAGACGTCCATCCATTGGCAAAGTGTCGGTGGTGCTGATAGGTCCAGGCGTACTCGGATAGACCCTCATGTCCTGACCCTCTCCACCCAAGCTCAAGAAGGGTTTGATGGTCCGTTCTATCTGCGTGCTGAGGAGATGCACGCATATGCAGGTTTGAGGCTGTGCGTGTCTAGGACCCAATTTTCCCCTCACTTGCAGACGGCTATACCCATGATGTCGCCGAAATGCTGCTCACACTCGACCCAAAAGATTCGAGAAACTGTCAGAGGGGACCGTTCCCTGGTGGTTACTTTGAGTCAGTCCAATGACGTGCCGATATCCATCCAGGTCACTCTGACACCCTCCAATCTTAAGCGTTAAGAAGTGCGGGGGGGTAGTAGGTATGTAGGTAGTCAGACTGGGCCCACAGCACTTGGAGATGGTAGTGCGTTGCATTAGGTTCGTACCAAACGCCAAGACACTTGGGTTTCTCTGCTCTTTGTAAAGAGTCTTGGCTGCTTATTTATTGCATATGCTTTCGTAAAAGGGTCCTTCATCGGTCGTCCGAGAACAAGTTGATCGGCTTACCGAGTCTTTCCGTATGACGCTCGAGTCAGCCTTTGGTTGTATTTGTTGTGTAGCATCATGCAAAGCAGAACCCCTGCTAAAAGTACTTGTCAGTTTATCAGCTTTAGCCAGTGCCCCACGTGAAAACTTGAGAGGTTTTGGAGTCATCGAGGTCTTGCGTTGAATAGTGCGATTGCGGCGGTTCTCTCATGCTGGGCCAAGACTCTATACCGTCTTGCATCGGGCAATACTGTACGGAGTAATGGTACCTTTGCATATTACGAAGCCCTCCCCACCATCACATCACCATGTGCATGCAATGAGGAGGCCGATAACAATGTCAATGCCAATGCTGTGAGTCTGAAACTGACCTGGGTGATAAGCGGGTGTGGTATAAAAGTGCCTTCCTCTCAAGGTCAGTTGCATCAAACCCCGAAGTTCGTGATTACCCCAAAGTCACGATTGCCATTCTTGCTATAGTACCTACCTACCCTGTTCTGTTAGGACCTTGCTACGTACCTTAAGAACCTGTAGATGCGGAGAAAAGAGGCGCCTGCATGACGGCGGCTGTCTACGGATAAGGCTGTATTTGGATACTTGGTCGCTGGCCTTTCTCATAAGTGGAGGCATTCTGAACTGCTTATCAGATTCGATTGGCAATCTATCATACCAAGACTTGGACAGTCATTCACCATTCCAGTGTAGATGACCATATTATGATGAATTATATAACTCGTTTTAGAGTATTTCACATTCGATGCTTGTGGGTACCTACCTTAGGTACTTAGACAGACTGCTAAGGTACCTATCTAAGTATTTCGTCTTTGGCCATTCTCTAACATAGTAGCTTGTACAAGCCGATTACTCATGATACCTTACCTTTCGCTCTCATGAGTTCTCTAGCCCCCTATTAATATACAAATGGTCATTCCCAAATTGCACCATTAGCAAAACTAAACTACCTATGATACACTTAAATCTGTACACGAGGCCATTCTGATATCATCAACAGGAGCACAGCCTGTGTGTGCGTCATGGGAATTGCCAAGCTGAGATCAAAGAAAAAGATGCAACTAAAAGGTGTCTTGTCTCTTCATTAATTCTCGTCGTTCGGTTCTAATGTATCCTGAAGATCCACCTTACCCCTCGCGGTAAGAAGTCAAATTCGACGGGAGGAGTTGCCTGTCGATCCTCAGTATTATGGTGCTCTATAGAACCCGATCAATGACAATACCATCCAGCAAAACATCATCATAACTACTAGCCTATATCTCATTGAGAACATGGGTGCCGACTTTCTCCTACCCTCTCATATTTTACTCATCAAAATACCGTGGGAAGCAACTTGGATTATAGCATTCAGGAACTGGTTTTATGCCCCTGTTCCTGTGAAGCATCGAGTTTCCAGTGCATAAACTCACCATCTGCACCAAAACATGGCCCACGCCATTTTCCCGAGGGAGTGATCGTCAGGTGTCTGGTTCATGCACCTAGGTGCGGAGCGGAGATTTTACGAGGAGGCGTGTATTCGCCAAGTCTTTCCAGACTACAACATGCAGATATATAGTACCATCAGGAGACGCCAAGTATGTGACTATCAGATGAGAGGCCTCAAACCAAGTCCCATGTAACAAGGTACGACCAGCCCATTGCGCATCTACCGAACTTGGCGAGGAATTCTTTGCCTGTGACTCCCCTTGCATCTTCGCGGTCTCCGAACTTTGTGAGAACAAGCAGCCGTACCGACTTACCCCGAGGCCCGAGATCGCTTGCATTAACGTCAAGCCAATACCAGTATCCATTTGTTTCCATGGGTATCATCTCTTCCTTCTGGCCATCGCCTCGGGGAAGGCAGAGGAGCACCAGCCGCTCTTTACCCCCACACATATTTTCTGACCAGTGCTCGCAAACTTTTGAGTATTGGAATCGCACAACCTCACCGCTGTCAATAGGTATATGCCGCTGCTTCGGCTCTACACTTGACTCGGCGATGCCCTCTTCAGCAGTAGTTGAGCACATTCCATGGGGCTCGCCATCAATTCCTCCAGTATAGTAGTTTTCCCACGTGACTGGTAGACCGTCCGCCCTGAATTGATATCGTGATTCAGACGGGAAATGTCTGAGGCCAAAGTTCTCGTTGGCGTTGGTGAACTGCAGGGGAGAGAATTTGGGCTCGTAATTTTGCCCATTTACGTGTCCGGCACCCCAGCATGCGTCCAGTAGCTTCCAGTCACCACCATCGATTCGCACTGCGTTCCAAGCATGTCCGGTTGGATCTGCTCTGGGTGGACGCTCGCCCTTCTTGAGCGGAGTGTATCCAAAGCCCTTCCCGTGACCAGTGACGACCACACACTCTAGGCCAGCTCTGTTGGCGATCGCTTTGTATGTTTCTGCATAACCTGCGCATACGGCTCTACCAGTAAAAATTGTATCTTCAGCCGTCATATGCCTTACATTATTGCCAAAGAATGCAGCGGTATCATAACTAATGTTGTGATGGAACCAAGTAAAGATCGCTCGCGCTTTGTCCGTGTATGAGGGGAATGGGCCGCAAAGAACCTGAGCCAGATAACCCACCGGGTCATCCCTCGGTATAGAATCTCGAGGATACTGCGCCGCTACAGCATCTGGATCGCTCCAGTCCCGGCATATTAAACATCCATATACGCGGGTAGATGGAGTGAGAGCCCGCGTCTCGAACGCTTCAATCTGGGCAACTGAGGGTCGAGAAGAGAGCGGCACTGGCGGCGGCTCATCTCCCGATTGCGGCCGGCCTGGGATCGGAGGCCGTGTGGGCAGTGCTGGCTGGGAGTCCTTAGGTTTGTCCTTGTTAGAAAACCCAAGTATCACCGGTGTCTTCGTTTTTGAGTTCACCTGTGTTCTAGGGGGCAACTTCCTGGGTTGCGGCGCGGTTTGAGGTTCAGGTGTGGTATCCGCTTGTGGTTTTGCTGGGCGTGAAGGCAGCCTTGGTGGCAGACTAGGTCGAGCTGGAGGTGCAGGCTCAATAGCCCGTGGAGGCTGCGGTGACGGCGGAGCACGATTGGGTTTCCCTGCCTCCCTGACGGCTGCTTCCTTTTCTCTTCTTGATGGAGGAAGTTTGGGGAGACTTGCAGGATCATAAGCAGGTGGTAACTTATAGCCAGCTCCATCAGAGTTGACACTCGTCACTGATGATGGAGGCCTGCCCGTAGATAACGAAGATATCGCTGAGTTCTGCGATCTCTCCGACGATCCAGAGTTCCGCCGCACTGTTAGACTAGACTGCGTTGACGGTCGTCTTGGTGGTAAAGACGGAGCGGACTGCATAGTTGGGGTCCGACTTGGGAGCGGAGGCGGGGCTCGTTGTTGGACATCATGCTGACCATTCTGCGCTGTTAATTGTGGTGTCGACGCTTTTCGCGCAGGGCGAGGAGGAATCGCTGGGTTACTCTGCGATAGTGTTGACGTGGTTGAAACAACCGGTACCGTCTGACTTCGGGACTCAATGACTGGGCGGCCAGGAGGGGGAGGAGGCGGCGGTCGTTTGCGAACTGGTCCGGTACTTTGGCTTGGGGCACCTGTGAAACTCTTTTGTTTGTTGAGAGCAGCAATGCGCTCAGCTAGAGTGTTGAACTGGGGCTCCTCTGTGTCGGCCATTTTGATCCTCTAAGCGGAAAGCAAAGCTTCAAAGTTTTCGTATTCACAATATTTACTGAGACCGGGGGATGAAGGCAGTGTTGAAAAGCACGATGAGACAATCTCTCTAGCTGGGAAAGCAATCCCAAAGACTCGGGTGGTGTATATAACAAAGATCGTAACGACAGACGTGGAAGATGTCAATTCGGTTTCAATAAATAAGAACAACAGTCAGAGTGAGGATGAGGATGGAAGAAATACGACAGAGGATGAAACGAATGACTGACAGGTGCCTGGGTTGACCGAGGCGCTGATTCAAGGGGTCTAGAGGGATCGAACATAGCCACACAGCCCTGCAGGTGGAACCTGAGGGCCGCAGTTTAGAGGGCGGGGAAGAATGATAGAGCACCAGGTGCACCGACTAAGGTACCTAGGTATAGTTTCATGATGCTCTTAGAGCCAACGCTCGCTTTGCATTAGACTTGGAGAGCTGTTGGTCATGATTGCGCTGACCGTAAAATTTACGAGCGTTATACGATACGAGCATGGGTACACGAGCGTTAAATTGTTTAACTGGCTGTTGTACTCGTCGTTCCGTATAACAGTCTGCCTTCCAACCATTTGTTGACTTGGCTCTCGGCAATTATGTGCCTAGACCCAGATACTTGTGATGATCGTAAGTAATCAAAATATTTCCCCCTTTTCTTGCTCTGCCACGTAATCAAAGTCAAAGATCAATGATTTTTTCCCATATGAGACCAGTCAACGCAATGTTGTTATTACAATTACTCCATACCTACATAGAGGACAATATCAGCGCTCAATGACCACGCCGTTCTCTCGCATAGTAAGCCTCAATTAGAAGTGATCCATGCAGAGAATAATTGCAGTGGTCAGAACGCCGTGTTTCAAAATAGAGTGCAAATGACTCGATCTGGCTATAAATGGCAAGATCTAGCAAATAGGTGTTTTCTTTTATCAATACCTTTGGTTTTATAAAATTCCATCCTATATAAAGAGAAACAGAAGATTTCAAAACATAAAACAAGACACTAGACTACCTTACCTTAGGTAGGGATGCTAGGCTAACCGTTAGGTGGGGGCGTTTTTCGGACAATGTAGATTTACACTAGCTATCCGTAGAACCTAGTAGCTTCCAATATCAAACGGCTAGTGCATGCCTGGACGGGAGATCCAAGGCAGTGTTAGTCATGAGTTGCACTTAAGAAACCAGGATGCGGGTTTGGAGATGTAGTGTTTCCTGAGGTTATCATGATAACTTGAGACTGGCAAGCAGGTATCTAATGGTTGAGGGGCATATACTCCATAGCATCACTTTAAATAGACCATGAAAACCATGTTCATTTCCATCCCGGCTCCAATTACTAATGTGTTGTCTTCGTCAGTGTGCCTTGCTGTAGATACTAGATATCTTACTGGTAAAATACGCTGAATTATTTCATAGGGTAGAATCGCCATGAAGTTGATATTTATCAACTTCGAGGATTAACACTTAGTGGGAGTCATACTTTGTGCTCTACGACCGTTGGCTTTCTCAATCATGTTGCTGAAAAACATGCAGAGCAAGTCGAATGTTGCCACGTGTGTAGGATGAAGTCAGTGAAGAGTTTGTATAAATCTTTAGACTATTTAACGTCAGTAACAAAGTTAGCTGTCTCTGTTTGTGACTCATATACAGTTGGTATCTCCATCACAGTGACACCTGGCACAAGATATATGTAGGTGTCCAGATGAAGTGTTGAACGCTAAAAGGCAATTTATCATAAGAAAGAATCCATGGCTGCTAAAAACAGGATGTTATAGTTTTATGATTCTGTATAAAACCGTGGGTGCCGTTAACATGCGCTCCAGGCGCTGTTACACCCGGTACACCATTTGACCGGTAAAGACAAATTAAGTACCTATCCAGGCACTCTAGACGTTAGAAAGGTTCAGATATCGCCAAACTTCAACAGCTAACTGCAACGTCTCCACAGCTGGAAGAAACACTCTAGAGTACCTACTCGGATTTAGGAAGACAGTTATCTATCCTCCAGGTCGTTTATTCAGTGCAGCAGAGCCAAACTCGAGGTGCTGGCAGTCATCAAGAACTGCTACACTACCTTACTGAGGTCCCTAGGTTAGTAGGTAGAGTGAGTTTCTCCACTGAGTAATACGCACTGGGTCAGAAGATCCTAGCTGGTCATCGTTGATCCGCCCCGCACTAGCCGCCATTCACAGCCAACCAACGACCAACAATTCAACTTCAGCTAACGTTAACCCAGAACTTGAGACTTGCGACTACGACCCCAAAGCGGCTCGCGACTGATTTGCCTGGGACTTGCTTGGATTTGCTTCTCCTCCATCCTTGCCTCGTTTTTTGCTCCATTCCCTACTCAATCGAATGATTCTATCTTCATACACGTCTCCCTATCGCAATCGTCGCTTCGGCATCTCTCTCATCTCTCAGGCCCCAGTTTATAGCCTCCTCTTTAGCTCCTGCTGATCGACGCTATCCATTCGAGCACATCCTACATCGGCGCATCTGCATGCCCAGCGCAGCGCATCGCATCGCATTACCCCAGTCGCATCGCGAAATACCCGTCCATCCGTCGCATCGCCTGTTGAGACTGAGGCGGTTCTACTGAGGGAGGACCTTCTCCCTCTACTCCTCAGTCTATCTACCTGCTCCATTGTTCTCTACTCGCCTTTGAGCCAGCCTAGTAGCCACGCTGCCCCCGCTCGATCATCATGGCTGCGGAGGCCACCGGCAACAAGGCTGCCACCCCGCCCAAACGGAAACTCACCTTTCTCGATCTCCCAGCTGAGACCCAGCAGGACATCTTGTCGCATGTTCGTGACTAGATTCTCATTGCTGTCCCTCGTGCGACATTGCTGACGACCCCATAGTGCTCCCAGTCTGAGTTAATATGTTGCGCTCTTGTATCTCGGCACTTTCATGAGTTGGCATCCACGCAGCTCTATCGTAGCTTCAACATCCTCTTTCCCGATGACGATGATGTGAGGTTCGAATCTCCAATCGACGGCCTTGCAGGTGGCCTCGACACCTTCACCACGAGCGAATACAACTATGCGAAGCACCTGAGAGAACTTTCTATGGATACAGTGAGCACTGGCGTGAAAGCCGAACATGCCTACAAGCCTTATCTGTATAGTGCCAGCTGTGGCAAGTTCCTTAATACTTTACTCTATCTGACTTTGAAGAAAGCCAAGTCGCTCGAATCTTTTAGGTGCGTTCCACAGCAGGCTGTATCTGGTTTCTTGGAAAGTTCTTGATCGCTAATTTTCTGGCCAGGTGGAACATTCGCGTTGAGTTAAGCAGACCGGTCTTTCGTGAGCTTCATAAGATCAAAACTTTGACAAAATTCCACATTCGCCTCCAAGCCGGGGATACATACTACATTACACCACCTCCTCTCCCCCTTAGCATTGACGCTCTACCTCCGGCCTCAACTCACTGGCCAGATGTTCCCCCTCCTCCGCCTGGGCCTCCCCCAGGAGTGTTCTCAGCCCCACTGGCCGGTGCCATGACATCTTTGCCAGTCATCACCTCACCACCTCCTCTGTTGCCACCGTCAAAGCAATCCTCCAAAGCAAAGGGAAGTAAGCGAGACTCTGTGGCAAAGGAGCCCCCAACGCTCTCGGGTTTTAAAAAACTGAAAAGTCTTTCCGTTCTCGATATCGACAATCTCGAATTGGTAACGGAGCTCAAGACTTGCGTTCGAAATTCTTCCGCCACACTTACCGAACTGCAACTTTCTCTTTCTGATAGTCTAGGCCTACAAGCTAGGCGACCGCCACCTGACTCAGACCCGGACGATTCTGATGTCGATGATGAGTTTCAAGTGGTTCCCGTTTCCCAGAACACCAGCTTCGACGCGAGCGGCCCTGCGAAGACGTTTCGCTCCCAGGAAGAGCGTAAACTTCAAGAGGGCATACTGGGAAGAATATTCGATGTCGAACCTTTTATTACCAAGAAGCCTGCGCTTATCCAGAGTCCTCGCGAGGCGGCAACCAGCCAAGATGATGATCCAGAAGCCGGCACTAACGACAATTCAGAAGATCCTCGTGAAGAATTTGTGTCATCTATCCGCAGTGTTTCAACAAGACTTATGTCACATATAAATGGCACTCGTGACTTCTCGACAGCCCAGCAGGATATTTTGGACGTGATTGAAAAGGCAGCAAGAAAATATGTGGATTCATGTGAACTCCCTTCTCAATCAAACAACGAACCGTCCGGTAGCACCTCAGCGACACCTAAGAATGATGAGGAGCGACAGAATGATGAGAGTGGTGGATCGAAGCCGACGACAACGGAATCAAGTTTGACCCCATTGTCTAAGAATAACGACTCAAGCAACGATACATCACCAGACGATATCGAAATTGAGCATCTGGATACCATAGATGAGTTGGAGGTGGATTTGGAAGAACAACAGACCAAGGACATTGAGGAGAAGGAAGTTGGAGTTAAAGAATCAGAAACACCAGAGGCAGTTGCTGACCCCTCTGGCTTACCCTCGAAGACACCGGATGCTAACTCAGACCCATCAACGACCCCAGGGCTGAAAAAAGCACACACAAGCTTGGATACGCAGCGGGTGAATTATGAGTCCCTACTGTCAAATCTACAGCAGTTGCAGGACGAGAACGATGCTTTCATCCAGAAGATCAAGGCGATTCGTGTGCAGGGTACTGTTACTGAGTTGGAACAGTTCAAGGACTCAGTAACACAACTAAGAGAACTAAGTCAGGAAGCTGAACATATCAGAGGTGCGATCAAAACGACTCATCTCGAGATCAAACATATTGAGGATCAAGTCTTCGGAAAAGCTCAAAACAACGACGGCGAAAAGGCACGACGCTCGATCGACGAATACCTGCGGGATACTCGTGGCATTGCACTAGAAACACTGAGCATTCATCTCATCCCTGTAAAGGCATCCGTTCTGTCTAGAGCCATTGACCTGAAGTGCATCAAGAACCTGACCCTACTTAATGTTGGTAATCAGGGCCCAATCTGGACATTGCTCTCCAAAGAGAATAAGGTCTCGCCATTAGCCTTACGGAGTGTCTTTACAGACAATGTTTCGACCGCATTCCTCAACTGCATGTCCCAGCTTGAAGAATTGCACGACTTGTTCTTATTGGAGCGAAGCGCTAAATATAAACCTGAGAGTTTTGCACCACGAACTACCGTCACGATCGACCAGATCCGTCGGCTCGTCCTTAAGAAGCACATGCACTCACTCAAGAGACTCATGATCAAGGACGAATCAAACAGCAGCACCTGGGATGCGAATCAGAAGGCAATGATACTTATTTGTAACCGTGGCGTGCAGCTCGAGGAGCTGGCTCTTAGCATGAATATCCACGCAGTGGTAAGTTGGTATGATCAGAAGTCCAAGCAGTCACTAACACGAAAATTAGCACGCCTTCATGCAGTATTTCGCTGGATTAGTCAACCTACGTGCTATAAACATCCTTCGATTCAGAAATAACGACACATGTATATGGGTCATGCGGGAGATTCTGAACTTCATCGTGGATAATCTCTCTCACCATCCCGAGCTGAAGCTGGAGTGGATCGCTATGGAGGACGATCGTCTCGACAGGGTCATTCGCCCTACGGACGGAATCGAAGAAGGGGAGAAGAGAAGAGGCAAGGGCAAAGAAAAGGCTACGGTTCATCCACATCACAACAACAGCAATCTGCCTGTGCTACCATCCTGGGGTTCGGATAGCGAAAGTGAGGAGGACGATGATGATGCCTCGAATTGTGGAAAGAGGCTTCGACTCAAGACTGTTGGAGTCCTGCAGTTTTATGAGGTTTGGGGCGTCAAGATTTTTGATAAGGAAATTCGATCTGGCCGACTATGAGGTCTAGAGAAACCTCCCGGAGTTGCTTTTGGTGACAAATGCTCCCCAGGGTGCGATGGCAAGACGGCGCAAACGGCTCAACACCTTGGGTTTTTGGATCAGGGTAAACTAGATGGGATAAAGACGATGATGCACAAAGGGGGTTGGTGAATCTGGACCTGCATGTAACTTACGGGGCGTCACTTATTATTGCACTTTGCATTAGGCATCTACAACTTAATAGTGATGACTGGGGCCAACACTGAACTAGAAGTGTAATAAGATGGGTTAGAGTATGATTTGGCACGTTAAGTCAAGTCATATCTTTTCTTCGTTCCCATCACCTTGATCTAGCTGAATGGATGCTGTTGGCGGCATTTCTTAATAATCTTCTCTGCACAAATAGTCTTGTTTCACATACGAGAAAATACATCTGTTCAAAGACCCCATTTGATATAAATGCCACCCTTCAAACTTACATAGAGCACGGTGTAGGGAATGGTGCAAAAGGGTTCACAACGGTACAGAAATTTCCAATAGAGCCGAGACGGTTTGTATGAGCTACAGGGTAGCCAAAGCTTCCTTTGACGCAAATATTTGGTCACTACTCCGTACCTAAAAGGGTATGAAACTCATGATAAATGAGCATCATGTAAAATTATAGCGAGACAGAAAATGAACTTTACCGTGGACTAGAAGTAAGCATTGTCATGAAAGCGATACGAGAGTGACAAATTTTGAATTTTGACTATATTGTTACCAATGTTATATCGCATAGCTCAGGCATTATCTTGCACTGGTTCTCATCTCATACACTATTTTTGTTGGCCCCCCATCATGAAGAGCAACTCCGTAACTTAATCATTTCGCCGTGCCTGATTCTAGGTCTGGTACACTCAATAAGTACACTGCCCTTAAAAAAAGAAAATCGCGTATAAACCCTCGAGTGAGGAGGCAGGTATCTAAACTAAAGGATGCATATTTACAGCCTGGAAATGATGGCAGCGGCGTATTCATTGGTCTTGGCCTTGCCGCCAAGGTCACCAGTGAGAGCCTTGCCTTCGGCAAGAGTATCGAAGATAGCGGTTTCAATGCGGGAAGCGTGCTCGGTGAGACCCATGTGTCGCAGCATCATGATGGAACTGAGGAGGAGGGCAGTAGGGTTGGCAAGGTTCTTGCCAGCAATATCGGGAGCGGAACCGTGGACAGCCTCGAAGATGGAGCACTCATCACCAATGTTTCCGGAAGGGGTAAGACCAAGACCACCGATGAGACCGGCACACATATCGGACAGAATGTCACCGTAGAGGTTAGGCATGACAAGGACCTTGTCGTTGTAAGGAGTGGGGTCAGTGACCATCTTGAGGCAGCTGTTGTCGAGGAGCTCAGCGTCGAATTCAATACCGGGGAAGTCCTTAGCAACCTCCTGAGCAACCTTAAGGAAGAGACCATCTGAGAGCTTCATGATGGTAGCCTTGTGGACAACGCGGACCTTCTTGCGGCCAATGGACTCGGCGTGCTGGAAGGCGAATCGCAGGACACGCTCGGAAGCCTCACGGGTAATAAGCTTGATGCTCTGAACGACGCCATCGACGACAACATGCTCAATACCAGAGTATTCACCCTCAGTGTTCTCTCGGATCAGGACGGTGTCGACATTGTCATAAGGGGTCTCGTAGCCAGCGACGGATCGGCAGGGTCGCAAATTAGCGAAGAGGTTAAATGTTCGTCGGAGAGTAAGGTTCAGAGAGACATGTCCCTTGCCAACAGGGGTCTTGAGAGAGAGATGTTAGCCATTGGGTCATGAGAGAGACGTAGACCGTGACAAAATTTGCGTTCATGGTGACGTACAGCGAGGGGACCCTTGAGGGCGATCTTGTTCTTCTGAATGTTCTCAATGGCAGCATCGGGGATGGCAGTCTTGCCGTCCTTGATAATGGGGGTAACGTCGACAGGCTCCCAAGCAATGGGGGTCTTGAAGATATGGTGTTAGCATAACTGAAGTGTTTTGTATTTGGTGCGACTTATACGGGTGGGCGAGTTGTCATGACGAACCTTGGCGGCGGCGAAGATGTCCTTGACGGACTGAGAGATCTCGGGGCCAATACCGTCACCCTCGATCAGGCTGACCAGGAAGTTGCCCTGCGCGACAAATTAGCAAGACATCTCTTCAATTGACTGAAGCCAAGCATTGTGTTGAGCGAGACTGAGTTATTTTATCTCGGCACCTTGCTCGGCCCAGCCGAGCGCTAGGATCATCCAGAAGGTGTTTTATGAGGGAGCGCAAAACGTACATTAGCATCCTTGGTACCGTTGTACTTGGCGACTCGTTCGCCAGAGGTTGAGTAGCATCGGTTCTGTAGATAGGGTGTAAGTGAATGTCCATGTTGCGCCCAAATTGCAGGTTTGGATAAATTTGGGGTAGTTTTGGTGGTGATCTCATACGTAGAAGATGGCGGCGCGGGGAGTAGCAGCGCGCAGGGCTTGCCTGGAGGCGGGAGTTCGGAGAGCTCGAATGGCCAGCATTATGAAGAGGAGCGAGCAGAGAGACTAGCTAGACACAGCTTGAGAAACAAGAGGCAATGTAAGAGGAGGATTGGAAGAGAGGAGAGGGTATAATGGGAAGAGCGTGACGAGAAAGGATCAAGAAATAGAAAAGAGGAAAGATTAACTCAGGTCAATGGAAGAAAACAACCTCGCCCAAACCCAACCACAACCACAACCACCACCACCACCACACACACCCCAAACCAGACCAAATCCGAATGGCCAATGTTGCTTTCATGGCAGTATAGCCACAGGTTGACAGCCTGAGCAGGGCCACTAGCCACTGAAAACAACGGTAGGCCAAGGTATTTGCGGCGCCCAGCTCCACTACCCTCCACTTTTTCGCGTCTTTTACAGTGGTTTCAAGGTTCCCTTTCGGCTACAGCCTCGTATCCCGCGCGGACTTCCGCTCTATTGCTAGGTTGATGTAATTTTTTTTTAACTCTCCATTCTTCCCGTCCTTCCACGGGAGCGCTCACAATCCAGAAGCCTTCTCCGAGCAACGAGGGGCCGGTGGGCATCCGTAGTTGACCTGATGTTTGACCAAGAAACCACAAAAATGCACGTCACAGCAATGAGTGACGCCACAGCTGGACTGCCACACTTGAACCCCACAGCCCATTCATTCATTACCTGGCCATTGCCCAGCCACATACACTGAGGCTGCCGTAGTCCATGTACCCCAGGAAAGGTGAGCTTCTAGCTCATCATAACACTAGATCTCCAAACACCTATTCACAGCAACATCACCTGTGATATAATAGACCCGTGCAACACTGCGCGTGTGACATTCGTTATTAGATTTGATCTCCAGACTAGAGAATAGTTCGCAAAGATAACTGCGCCGACCCGGCGCAAACCAGTCCGGCCCATCGAGTATGCGACGGCACCCCTAAGTTCTAACTACAGACCATCACCAGAATCACCATGGCCGATACCGAGCGTACGATCCTCGATTTTTACCAGATTCCTACTCTGTATCCTACAGAATGGCCGGCTGAGAAGGACCTGGAAGACTTGGACGATGATGATGAAGGCGAGAAAAATGCTGCTATAAAACGAAGACAGTCACGTTATCAGGCGCTCGAGAGAGCCGTGAGCCAACGAAGGAGCAACATTCACAGAGAAGACGACCAGGGAGGTGTTGGAAATATTGTTCAAAAAGACGAGCCGGATCCGCTAGGGACTACTGATAGCGTCGTCAGAACACTGAAGCATCTTGGCCTGCCCCTCCAAGATGACCACCGACTACGTATGCTCCCGTGCCATGACTGTACGACTCACGGATATGATAGATTGACGGCGTGTGGCTAAACCAGGCAATCGATTCCTACTCTCTTCAACAACATTTTCGCCAGCTCTCTTCCTCTCCCAGATGCATGCTACTGCCGACACTCGGAGTCTCCTTACTGGTCTCGATGTTCTATCACAATCCATCGATCAAAAGTCAGCGTCCCTCAAGGTTCTCGTTGAGACCAACTTCGAAAGATTCGTCAAAGCCAAAGCAACAATAGATAATGTCTATAAGGAGATGAAATACCGCGGAATGGAACCACCTGACGCCAATAACGCGCACTCTAATGCAGCCCAGCGTCGCAGTTATCGTAATAGTGTGGCGGGCGGTGCTGGGTTAGGGATCAACAATCCCCTGGCATCTCCGAATATTGACACGCGTAAAAAGAATGCACTGACAAAAGAGAGCGAGTACGGTGTGCTGGGAATAAAGGGCCCTCTATTGGAAGTTTCTGCAAAGGCTGAGGACGTATGGGGACCTGCTTTAGGAGGAAGAGAGAAGGAGGAAAACCTCAAAACCGTCTCAAATCATCTGACAAGATTCAAGGACTACGTTGAGCTGAGCACGTCCATAGCGGACAGCATCAAACGCAAGGACTATGAATCATTAGTCGACGAGTTCAGCAGGGCAAGAAAAATTGCAGATGAAGCACGGCGATTGACAGAGGAAATAGGGGACGAGACACCGACAGAGCCCCAACTTTACCAGTTGTTGATAGCGGGACGCATGTGGTATGATGTCGACCAGCAGATACGCGCCTTCAAACGCGACATCTGGAAGAGGCTGGTTACTCTTCACACCGCATCCAGGACGGACGGCACAACTGGCCGTATTCAAGACCAACATATGGAACTCATCGGATTGCTTCTTGAGCTTGGCGCTGATGACAATCCCATCTGGGTGTGGCTTTTGAGTCGATACGACCATTTGAAGGGCAAAATTCAATCGACAGCAGACCGCTCAAAAGTTGAGATTGAGGTGCTTCGCCGCCGGCTGGCCAGTAACGATAAACCGAACCCCAGCATTATTGCTGCTCATCTTCGATCCCTAGGACGGCCGGTGATTGAGGATAAGCCTTTGACATTCGACACACCAGAGGTAATCGAGCTTTGGGAGAAGATGTTATCGTTCCTCAACAGTCTCCTGTCAAGTGAAGGTATTCTGGGTGAGGTGATAGAGTTCTGGCAGACAGTGCAGGGGTTCATTAATGGGTCTGCTCAAGCTGCCCTCCCCGTTGGATATCGCGGCGAGTCTCGGCATCACCATGAACTCTCACCGCAGAGCGTTGACGAGTTACAAAAAGGGGCTGTGGAACTAGTGGACTTGCTCCGAGAACACGCTTATTCATTCTTCGTGGATATGCCTCCCGAAGATGTATCACTGCTATTCTCACCAATTCCCAATACACCAGCCCCGACGACGCCCGGATCCGCCGCATTGTCGTCTCCCAGAGATCCTCGCTTCAATTTCGATCCAAACAACATGCCTCCCCCGTCGCCCAAGAGAGGCGAAGTCTGGGAAAAGTTGGCATTTTGGCCCCCATGGTCTAATTCTATCAGCGGTGTTCACTATCTGTCGAAGATGCTGACTTTAGTTGGCGCTGGAGCCGGTGATTTAGCGTGCATTGAGCCAATAGAGTCTGGTGAAGGCCAGGTGATTGATCGCCTCAGGAGTCTTGTTGGAGGTTCCCGAGAGCGATGCGTGACAGCGTTGTGCGCAGCCTGGAACAGAGATGCCGAGAATATTAAGTATGTTGAGGACTGGCAGCGCTCGGTTGAGATGGGGGACGTGACACGAATGCCAGCTAGCTTCGCTGCCTTCGAAGGAGCAGTCCTATCAGGCATGCAGAAAATACTCTACATCCCCGATGCCATGTCCAGGTCAGGTTCGGGAGATATTGTCTTGCCACCTCCGACCAAACTTCTCATGATGGTCCGCAGCCAGTATGTTACCACTCTGTATAAGGCATTGAGTGGCATGGTCGAAAATGCCGAGCGCTCTTTAAAGAAGACGGAGGACGACTGGTTAATCGATAGCGAGGGATCGCTTGCATTGGCAGCGGCGCCGAGCATGGCGGGCAAAGGGGCATTGGACTCAGGGGATAGGGTAGGCCGTCTACCACCCACTTCGAACGAATTCACTGTACTGACAATTTTATCTAGAACATTCGCATGCTCATGACCCTGAGTAACTTGTCATCATTGCGGTCGCAAGTAGTGCCAAGTCTCAACTTGCAATTCGAGAATGCCTTCTCCGTCAAGTTGACTGACGAGTCCAAAAAGATCCGCGAAGTTCTTGGGCAGATTCATGAACGACTTTTCCAGTCCTACACGAAACAGTCAATCGAAAGGCTTCGCGATGTCATCCAATCAGGCATCTCAGCCCCTGACTGGGCTCCTGGCCAAGGGCAACGTACCCAGGCAGCTAAACCATATGTGTACGAGGCGCTTCTTACTCTCGTACTTGTCCATTCTCAGGTTTCTACTACTGCGCCGGCTCTTACAGTCGAAGTTTTGTCCTTCCTCCTCGAACAGACGTCCACCCAGCTCCTAGAAGCCTTCCGACGTCGGCCACGATATACTCTAGAGGCACTCATGCAAGCAACCCTCGACGTAGAGTTCGTCGCCCAGACCCTCAGCCACTACACTTCGGAGCGTGCCTCTGAGCTTCAGAGCCAGATCTATCAAGAACTTGATGCCCGTACGGACAACGAGGCCCGCGCACGTCTCCAAGGCGAGCTGTCCGAAATGCGCAACGTTCTTAAACGTCTTAGAGAAGCGAGCAAAAACGAATTTGCTTGCTTCAAGAAGCCAAAAAGGCCAGGCCACGGCCCAAGCAGGAATAATAGCGGACTGTCCGGGATCTCAGCCTAGAAGGTTCGGGATCCGCATATTTCCAGCATATCAAGCAACCAAGAGCGGGAGGATGATAGTTGCACAACGGCCATGGACTCTACGGGTTAGAGCGCACTCGGTGAAGAGGTCTGTGTATTTAAGAATGCGTAGTACTAGAGCATAAGCGAAGTGAATCACTATCAACTTTCTTTACTTCTGGAAGCCCGTCCCATCTCCAAATTTTTCATATTAAAAACCCCCGAGGTATATTGTTTCTTGTTTTTTTTTTATCTATGCCGTGAACGCCAGAATTGAACCACAACCCCTGATTTCTATTTTGTGTTCGTTGACTTGTCCTGCTCCCTCTCATAACGCATTGGGCCAAAGGCACCGTGCCTAGCCATACATAGGTATAGTATATATCGTGTGGTATCAAAATTCATATTCTTTTCCGTCCAGTCATTAGCCATTAAACGATTCAAATCAGAAACGTCTTCCCCGTGCATGATTTATGTCAATATACTCCGTTCGCAACGTTTGTAAGTATCATAAGCATCGACCTAGGAAGAATCGTTCAAGGAGTGTTCGTAATGAGAAGGTGAGAGCAGAGAATCATCTCGAGGGATCGAGAATCTGCTGGGGAGAAGGGAGAACCATCTTGGCGGGCTAGGATTGTATCGTCTGTTACAGTGATTAGCCGGTTATTGCAAACGCTCAGAACGGGTGATACTCACAGTCCAAATCGATGCTTTGGAAGTAAGTTCCTATAACAGGGTCTTGCTCCGAGGTGATCAACTTGCCTGTTTCACTGCGAAGTGTTTGTGGCAGGGCTTTGCGGATCGCCAGAAGCATCTTCAGCAGCCCTGCTAAATTACCACCCTGCTGTGTGAAGACACCCGGGTCTCGTTCTAGGGGCCAACCAGGGCGTAGATGATCTTGCTCCCAAGCCTTAAAAGCCCAAGTCGATTTCTCAAGACAGTTGAGGAAGATGACAGCCGTCAGATACATCTTGAAGTTCACCTTGACCTTGCTGTCCTGAAGGACGCGATGCATTCCGCTGAGCAGTGCCTTTGAAGTGTTGTTGGCCTTTCTCTCAGCTGCCGCGTTCAGCTGCATGCAAAGGGTTGTATAGATGTCAGCATCGTTCTCGCTTTTGGCTTCTTGGATGCGCCTGGGCTCTTCGTTCTTATCGGCTGGTCTTTCAATAACGTTCCACTGCCTCTCGCGATCGATGCTCTCCACCAAACCCCATAGCTCCAAGGACTTTCGAAGTAGATCATCCTCTGACTCTTGCAATTGCTGAAGAGCAAGACCCAGAGTGACACGCATGAACTTGGAGGGCTCTCGGTCGATAAAAAGCTGAAAGACATCACGCATATAGGCCTCAACCTTACCAGGAACATCTTCCTTGTCCTGATCGATCATAATAACCTGAAAGAATGAATCCTTGCTGCCTCTGGATTCTGCTAGCGACTCACTAGGCTCTAGCAGTGCAACCAAAGCTTCGAGGAGTATGACTTTGCCAGTTTCAGGAAAGTGCGAAACCTCTATCATGGTACCATCATGGGTCATATTTAGCTGGTTCTTCAAGAGGTTGATGCGATTTTGGGACAGGACAACCTGCACACCCGCCGAGTACAAATCAAGCTGCTCCTGGAGCCTCGTTCGCACACAACCAGTCCTCCAAACCCTCGGTGCGAGAACCTTCCTGCACGTGTCACATGGTGTTCCTTTGCCGCAATTTTTTCGAAGGATTCTACACCTAATGCATGCACCTATTTTCCGAACTTCTTGCACCTCCTTTCGTCGCGCAGCAGTAAAGCGGGATCGCGCGTGTCGAGGTCTGCCATTGAGTTGACCATCGCTTGTGTCCATCCGAACACCACCCCTGCTCATCTGGATAGGTGTCGGTGGATGTTCGTGAAGTAAAGGAACAGGCGAGGCAGTCGCCAAGTATGTCATTTCGCCCCACGGTTGCGAAATTCCACTGTCGGGAGCTGTTACGGCACTGGGAGAGGCTTCTGTCGGGGTCGGAATGTCCATGGACGGCGGTGTAGTCAAGGTACCAGTCTCGTGAACGAGCTGGGGGTCAAGAAGCGACGGGTTTAACCTAGCTGTAGCAGCAACGGCGACCGAAATGTTCGAGACGTCTGGGGAAGCAACGCTATTAGGAAGCAATGCTTGAAGTCGTTCCTCGGGTGATAACTCGGTTCCTGGGAGTGGTTGCTGGATTGCACCTAACACATCTGTTGTGAGAAGCGCACCTTGCAAGTCAGGCTCTAAGGGGCCATTACCTCTGTTACCCTGCTGCGACCGGTTCTCGTAGCTCACAGGAGGGTTATCTAGAGTGAATTGCTCTTGAAGCTCGAAGCGTTCTGGAACATGCTGGGCGTTGGCGGGGTCAGCGGGGTCAGCCACGCCTGCCTGTACGCTCTGAGCACGATTGTTCTCATTCAAATCAACCTGTCGTGAGGCTTCGGCGAGTGTCTCGAGGGCGCTCCACCCTTGGGGGAGGTTGGGGGCATCGACTGGCTGTCCGTTCGGCTGCGCTTCAGGAGGCGGTCGATCGACAGGTGCTCGTGCATTGGTGATGCCATGAAGTTCGAGGCATGCTCGCATACGATCTGACTCGGAGATGGCGGGACATTTCTTGGTGATGTGTGTTGTCAAGCTATCGATCCTTCCCTTTGGAAAATTCTCACCGCATTGTTTGCACGTATGCGGATATCGATTACTGTTGTCGTTGAGCTTAGGTCCACGGACGAAGTACTCGAGGATGAGGGGATTGGGCTTGCGGCCCATTGCGCGCTCTGGGGAGTCGTTGCAAGCGCGTCGCCTGCAACCTGAACCGTCAAGGCGTCTGATACGCCGTTTCCGCCAGAGGCCAGTGCCGTAAGTCCAAGAGGCTTCAGAATGGCTGCAGGATTGGTAACGTAGGGCTGGGGTTTGACGATAGAATTGTGCCGTTACTGCGATTCTGCCTTGACAGACCGACAAATTTCTCACACCGCCTGTAGACGCGGATTTGTGGTTTGTCCGGTCAGGTGGAGCTCGAGCTTGTCTGATTGGTAGGAAATTTCCGACGCCTGGTGAAGCATTCTTACTCATAGGTTAGTAGGTACTCCGTAGTCATACTCCATCTGAGACCGCGGGGCATCGAAAAAAAAAGTGAACCCCGCGCTTCAGCTATCATCTACTATCAGGCGTTGTTGTCTACTGATATACCAGGTTTTCAATTACCACTGACAAGATACTTTCAAAATGAAGAACATTCAGCGTCTCGAACTGCCGGCTGCGGCTGACATGCATGTCCATTTACGTCAGGGCGATATGATGGACTTGGTTGTTCCAACGGTTCGCCAAGGAGGAGTCGATACGGTATTCGTGTATGGACTCTGGACTATAACAGATTGGATTTTAAAGGCTAATAGAATACAACAGTATGCCTAATCTCGTATGTCGTGTCTTGTAGTGATACTGTTCAAAACTTAGAATTGTCCAATGGTTTGTATACATGACAGCTGATCCATGCCACGAATAGTTGCCTCCTCTTACTGCCGTCGAGCAGGTACGTATCCATAAAACGGCCTTAGTAGATTCTGCAAGATCGAGCCTGACTGCGATACCTGTAGGTTCTCGAGTACAAGGCCAAGCTCACGGCCATCACCCAAGATGTCAACTTCCTCATGTCACTCTATGTGAGTTTCAACCCACCCTATACTATCAGTCCCTAACTCGTGTGAGCTTCACCCTTCAGTCACTCCTGAAGTGATAGCCAAAGCTGCCGAGGCTGGTGTAACCGGTGTGAAGTTGTACCCTCAGGGTGCGTGATCCTACCCAGTTCTATAACTGTAACCACTTACACCGTCCGTGTAGGTGTAACCACCAACTCTGAGAGTGGTGTGTCGGATATTACAGCCTTTTATGATACTTTTGCCGCAATGGAAAAGCACGGAATTGGTAAGAACCCCAAGAAATCCTGTCCCAGGCCGAACTGACCGTTGTTCTGTGCTAGTCCTGAACATACATGGCGAAGTCCTCGAGTCTCTTGCGCCAGCCGACACAACCCTTGAGGAGGCTTTCCTCCCAACCCTAAAGCAGCTCCATGACCGATTCCCTCAGCTACGCATCGTGGTACGTCTGCCCTCATCACGATCAGGGTGGTAATTGCTAACACCTGTTCCAGCTTGAGCACTGCACCACCTCCGCTGCTGTAGAGGCTGTCAAGGCCTGTGGCCCAACTGTAGGCGGTATGGTGTCAAGTAACCGATGCTGATGATGCTTAACCCTGACCATTTCCATAGCTACCATCACCGCTCACCACCTCTACCTCACTTCTCACGAGGCCTGTTGCGATCCTTTCGCCTTCTGCAAACCTATTCCTAAGAAACCAACAGACAGAGATGCCCTAATCAAGGCTCTTGTCAGTGGCAACTCCAAGTTCTTTTTGTAAGTCTCGGCCTCAAGTTGAAGCTAAGTTCTTGTTGGTACTAACTCTCCGATAGCGGCAGCGACAGCGCTCCCCATCCCCTGCGGTCCAAGACATCTGCTGAGCAGGGTAAGGCACCTGCTGGCGTTTTCACTCAGCCCTACGTCGTGCAACTTGTCCTCCTTGGTCTCGAGGAAGCCATCGACCGTGGCGTCATCTCGGAAGCTGATGTGACACAAGAGATACTCGAAAACTTCCTCAGTCGTAACGGACGTCGCTTTTACAAGCTACCCGAGACCTCTGGTAAAAAGATTATCCTAGAGCGCAAGGGGGACAAGATCCCCACTAGCATCAAGAGTGCGGACAGCAAGACTGAAGTTGGTATCTCGCGACATGGAGCTGAGGTATTCAGTTTGACGTGGGCTTGAGTTATGGCTAAAGATTCAAAACGGGGTGAGGTGTAACGTTGCGTATAAATATGGATCAAGGTGGCAAGAAGCAAAGTGTGTTGTATTCAAACAACGTTTCATGTTTCGCCAGTACCAGTAAAGATGCAATGCCGTGACAGCCATAACTCCATGCTATGCTCTCAAGTTTGATATAACCCAGGCGGACATACGGGGTATTTGATATAAAAAGCAGCCCTTTATCTAGATTCTTCATCCCTACCCCAAACATTGCGGAATTCGTCCTGGTCTATTCCATAGTCGGATTGGTAATTGGACGCTGCATGGGTTTCTTGCTGATTGCGATCGTCGCTCCAGGCTCTAGGTTCTTCATTTTTGGGACTCTCGTGTCCATCCTGCCCACCAACTTGGGTGGTTTCTGCAGGAGCGGGAGGGCCCTTGTTCAGGCCCAGTTCGCCTGGGTCTGGTTCGGCATGCTTGACAACTTTCCTTGGTTTCTTTTTCTTCTTGATCGGAACAACAGCTTCGGGTTGAGGTTCCAGGTGGGGTTGGGATTCACGTCCATGTCCTCGACTCCTTTGCTTCCCTTTGTTTGTTGCGGGAGGATACTCTGTTGCCGGCGACCTCACGGACGGGCTGGCATAAGCTGAAGACCTCGTACCAAAGCTGCCAGGAGAACGGTATCGTTCTCTCAGCGGTTCACTGGCGGTAATGACTGGGTACTGTCTCCTATTAGCGGCATGATTGCATGGTGACCAATCGTGCTTACATTCCAATCGCCATATTCCAATTGGCGTGCTTGCTCGTACAGGCGATCCTCATCAGCATCTATCTCGGGTTCGTCGAAGGTACCGTGTATGTTTTCGTTGATCTGATCGGGTCTGTTGTCGCTTGATTCCCCATTCCCGCGGAGAAGAGGCGTTGTTGAGTTTACTTCCCCAGGCTTTGGAAGCCAGTACTTCCCCTTTCCACCACGTTCGTATCGCATACCTTCTTTGAGTCTTGCAAGACGAGATTTGGAGTCCTCATGAGCCATGACCTTGTCACCAGAATCAAAGATTCTGTAGCCGTAGGTATCTCCCCGGAAAGTCAATTTCGAATCTTCGATAAGATCCCTCACTCCAAAAGCATCTTTGAAAGCATGGCGCAAGGGCATGCGCGCGGATAGAATGCTGTTGTCAGCAAAGTCGTGCCATGAGAAAGCGTACCAGTGGGCAACAGCAAAGATAGGCATCTCCACGCAAATAAGAGCGTCCTGGATAGCCGCTGCCAAGTTGTCGGAGGTATAACCCTCAACATTATCAGGGATTGCACCTAAGAAAACTAGAATTGACAGAAAAAAGCCCTGCCAGTAAGAAGCAAAGATGATGAGCTTAATACACAGGAACTTGGGCACAGGCCTGAACGGCTTCAAGTCATGATTCATGCAGACCCAGAAGAGACCAAGCGCATATAAACTGACGGTGACACTGATGTTGTAAATGATGCCACTCCAAAGGTATCCCGAGCTCAGACCAATATAACCCTCTTGATATGTACCAGTCGCTTTCATGATAATAGCAGATAGGGCAAGAATAGGCTTGAGCCAGGCATACTGAAGAATGCCGCGCTTGATGGACAAAAACGTGTGGGGATCCGAGATGTCAACCTTGGGAAGAACGTGGTTGAGGGGCCAGAGGTGGTGTACTGGAGCTCGACCATGCGTCATAATGATGAGAGATCGCTCACCACCAAGGTAATTGATGAGGAGCTGAAAAAAAGTATATATTGTGAAGGCTTCGTAAATATCGCGGATCGGATCGAGAAACGCGGCGGCTTTCAATGAGACCATGCTTGTCCATGATGCTATCGAGTATATAGGAACCATGAGAAGGATTCTAACGACGTATCTTTGTAGCAAGGGTTTACGGTAGTTTTTAGCCTGCAACATTATCGAGCTGGAGACTTAGGTTAGCTATGTGCATCATCATGGGTGACGCGACGAGGCCATACATGACAGAGAGTATTGTCGCAACCACAGAAGCGATGCCCGCGACCACAGTTGTGGCATAGGTGAGCTTCTGGCCAGTACCGCCATCCGCCGTGATCCCGACGTATTCTTCCATTTCTACCCGAATTTTGTAGTTCGGCGGGTCTGATATGAGAAAGGGCAATGGCTGAATTGTCCTAACACATGACGACCAGTTTTCGAAAAGTATTTCAGTGAACTATAGATGCCGCTGACAATACGTAACAAGAGATGGGGTATGCAAATGGATCGACGATGCTCGACTTCCGGCGATGAACACGCTTTCAAGCTTTCGTAGGAGCCGTGGGTTGCTGGGCCATGTAGTCACAGTTGAGGTTTGGACGTTGGGGCAGATGATGTATTTGCTGCCTTGAGTGTGGTACGTAACAGTGTCTGAGGAATGATAGCTCCGGGGGGCGGCTTATCGTTCATGCGCCCGCATGCCTGCCCGATATTGAAGATCCATATTGAGACTAGCCGACCAAGCTTCGTAATTAGAAGAAATAGTCTATTTGCTCTAGGTAGTGACTGAGGAGTTTGTCAAATTAGTAGTTAACAATGCTGTAGAGAAGTTTCAAAATGAAGGAGAATGATCGCTCCCTCACTCTAGATTACCTTAGTGCCATCAACTGAACATGGTGACATGCAGCCAGCCTCATACTGAGCCGTGGTACTCCGTACTTATAAGATGGAAGCTTGTCCGTCCACTGATGCAATTGCGGGACGGGATGAAGTGGACGCTAAACACTTTGGGGAGCCGGACGCTAGAATCTCCAGCTCGGCCTCGGGGAGCAAGAAAACACCGGACCTTGATCTAGGGTGCTAAAATAAACTTATCAAAGATCCCCTAAACTTAGGCTAAATTTACCTAAATATTTTTATCGCTTAGGGTCAAGGTTTTGTGTTTTCTTTCCTCTCCTAGCTCGGCCACTCAAGGCCACTGAAGCCACGCGATGTCCTGTGGCTCCACTATCCTGCATCCGCTGAGTGACAGGGGCAGAGGCCTACTCACTTCAACAACCGTGCTGCCGTGGTCGCGAATTGGTTTCTTCCATTGTGAGCTGACGGCCCATAGGTTTTGACCGACTCTAACATCCCCTAGCAAGCCAGACTTGCTATGGCTGACTCACTTACAGACTTTTGCGCAAACACTTCAGCTCTGTAACCTCAAAATTAATAAAACCTAATAGTATAATGCGACTCCTCTCCCGATCCTTTAGTGGAGCCCCGTGAGCTCCTTCGAGTATATTCAACATGAATATCACTATGCCTGGCCTCAACAATGCGATTGTTGTAGCCAGAGCCGCTGAAGGAAATCCCCAGTTCAACTAGTATGCTTCTAATCACTGAAGAACCCGTCAAACAACTGCTCACGTACAATAGTAAATTTCTTATTTTTATGGCCTTGTGCTGTTTCCTGGCGATCTTCTTTGTCCTATACTTCAATCGACTCTTCGCGTCGATTGTATCCCACGCCCTCCGAGCTTATACATGGCACCACTATCGAGTCTACATAGATGTCAAGGCTATACAAATATCCCTTCTTGGTGGCCGAGTCTTCTTTACAGGTTTGCGATACCATGGCGAGAACGAGACGTTTATGATCCAGCATGGCTACATAACATGGCGATACTGGCTACGACGAGTTCGAGACGCGGACATCATCAATACTCGACGATCGAAGCTCTCCTCTGGCGATGCTACGACTACAAGCGATGTCAAGAACCCGGAGCTTCCTTGTCGTATCCAGGTGGATCTGACTGGATTGGAATGGTTTGTGTATAATCGTAGCCCAGCCTACGATGGTATCCTTGCAGGTCTTACCCAGACCTACGACCCGGAAGCTCGTTCAAGTGGAATATCGGAGAAGGACGAGACTACTACACGATCGCGAAGCCACAAGAAGGAGAGCGGGTCCGTGGCTGGCAATGAAAAAGAGATGGATGTGAAGCAAGAGTTTAGCGAACGAGCCAAGAGCATGTTCCGACGTACGACCACGGGCTTTGGAAGCGGCGAGGATGATGAGCAGACTAGGAATGACGAACCCGAGCTTCCATTCATGCTTCGACTGTTCCCTGTGCATGTTCGGTGCCAGAAAGCGGCTGCGGTCATAGGCAATGAAAACACGAAAGCTATCCTTATAGCCAAAGCGGATTCGTTAGATGTGGAAGTAGATGCCACGGAAACAACTTCACCCGATCCATACCGACAAACCTTCAAAGTTCAATTCCAACACCCAGTCATCGAAATTAAGGAGAATGAGGACTTCAAGGAGGATCAGGTCACTCGGGCGACCCGAGACCGCGACAATACCGAGACTCAGGAGGCATTATCTAAGCGATCTCTCTTCCGCCATCATCGCCGAAAAGCCGTTAATTCGCTGCGGAATTTAGTTCCGTACTGGCGGCGGTCTGTGGAATCTTTCTCAACAGACTCTCGGACAGCCATGACTACCGCTACGTCGCAAGTGCCAGGGGCAAATCAATGGCAAGGACTGACCCGCTATCTCGATGACCGCGACCGAGATGATAGAGCTCGTTGGGCATCCGTAGAGTACGCAGCTGTGACGACGATTCTTGACAGCCCTGAGGCTGTATTGACAGTATTCTGGGATGCTGTTGGAAAGGTACCTGATCAGAGTCGCTATGAAGGCGTAAAGACCTTCCCATTCAGCATCAACGGAGACGTGCCCCCTGCTTGGGGTATGAACTTTTCGATTAAAGGAGGCACAATGAACTATGGCCCCTGGGCAGATCGCCAGAGAGCAGACTTGCAACGCTTCTTTTTCCCATCACTGTGTAAAGATGCCATGCCTGCAAAGCCGCTAAAACCAGGGGATTGGAGAGTTGCCACGACGTTCCAACTCTACATCGAAATGGACGACGCAGTCACGCTGCGAGTTCCCATTAGAGAAGAGTCTAAGAATTGGCGCTGGCGTGGCAAAGAACCGCCCATACGGCATGCCAAACCTCCAACCAAACGAAAGCAGAGGAACCGGACCAAGAAGAACAGCAAAACAGACGCAACGGAAATTCGGCCTGCAGGATGGTTGGAGGTGAAACTCCCCGCGAATTCCTCAGTCAAGTTCAACATGGATATGCTGGCTAGTCCAACAGGCTATACCACGAGACTCGATGTTGACTTGCCAAGTTCTGAGCTGTGGAGCAGTGTAAACCATGATCTCTTGTGGCGATCTGGTGCTCAAATAATATCTTGTGATCTCTCAAACCCCCTAGCCTGGAATTCGCTTAGGAACTGGCACTTTAACATAACCAGCTCGAAGATGGAACTTTTCATGCTCAGAGACCATATCTTCCTACTTACAGATCTGGTTGACGACTGGACAGCTGGCCCGCCTGCTGACTATCTTGTTTTTGTGCCCTTCAAATATCATCTCAATCTAACCTTGAACTCATTGCAGCTCTTTCTCAACGTCAACGAAGCCAACATCATCGACAAAGCAACGGTCATTGAAGATAACACATATCTTATCCTTTCGAGCCCTTGCTTGACTGCTGAGTCTTGCATCCCAGCCGAATCCTTCCGGCCAAGCAAGAATGCCATCGCCTTTGATGTCCGTGCTGATCAATTGGACATGGCGCTTCAAGTCCCTCAATGGAACACACAGGCCGCGTTCCTTTCTTCAAAGCAACTGGGCCATATTGAAGGCCTGGCGGTGGATGGAAGTTACAACTACAATGCCACGACATCGTCAGCAAACACGGACACACTTATTCTCAATGTACGCGGTCAGTCACCATATGTGTACTTGTATGGGTTTCTGATCCGATACGTCATACTCTTGAAAGACAACTACTTTGGAGAATTTGTTCATTTCAGAACGCTAGACGAATACCAGAATCAGCTTCAGATGAAGAAAAAGAATCCTGACGCGGAAGCTGTAACACAACCTCCTCCCAAAAAGTCCAACGACATGGATGTCGTTCTAGGTGTCAGGATTGAGGACCTCAAGGTCATGCTACCAACGAACCTCTATTCTGCTGATCGCTACATAGAGGGCGAGCTGGCTAGCCTCTCTGTCGATTTGCGCTTCACCAATTATTTCATGGAAGTCGAAGTCGAGGTTAGTCCTATCAGTCTTGCGCTGGGATGTAGCGAAGGCACTCTGGACTCCCCTGGCATGTCATCATCCAATACCCAAATCTTCATTGATGGCGTTCGACTCTTCGGACACAAGCTCTTTGGACTGCCGCCGTCCGAGCCAGCATACGTCTGCAACTGGGATGTCAATGTCGGCGGGATAACCGGAGAGTGTACATCTGAATTCCTGGTTGCAGTAGCCAAGGGTGGCAAGTCCCTTGCATTTTGCTTCGATGATGTAGAGAACGCCCTTGTGCCATACTCATCACTTGTCTTCCATGATATAACATTTGCTCGAGCTGCCGTGGAGTCTATTCAAGTTTGGTTGCATGTCGATGAAGCTGCTTTCTTAGTGTCAACTGATGCTATCGATGTATGCCTCAACGACTGGGCCAGATCTCATTATTCTAAGCGTGCAGATATTGTCGTACCAAACATTCAAATCTCATGTCTCAATGCAGAGTCAGCGGGAAGACAAAAATCTAGATATCACCACCCTGTGGAAACAGATGCCCACTTCCAAACGACCGTTCGCCTTGCCGTCATTGGACGCAAATTCAAATTCAGCGAAGAAAGAAGGACCCAGCAGGAGTTGGTTCAGAGAGAGGACCAGCGTACACATCGAGCTGAGTTTCTCCTCTTGCCGGACTATCTGGACGAATTCGTCCCGGAGGCGATTGACCCTCCAGCTCAATGTGCACCTCCCCCTCCTCATCCAGCTGTGTCCCTTGAGGGTGAGAGAGACGATGTTTCGCGAAGGACTATAGCCTCACGGCGTTCCCGAGGGTTGACTCATAAGTCCTCATTTCTCTCTCTCACCGAATCTAGCAATGGAAGTGTTGTGCTTGCACATAATCAATACGGGGCTCGGTCCAGATCTGAACAGGATGATTTTCTGGCGGTTAGGTCTTCGTCTACAGACAACCGACGATCCTTGAGAGCTAGAGGCTCCTTTGGCTCACATCGCTCAGCTAACGACCATGTCGCAAAAGACGATGTTGCACACTCTTCAGTCGCCTTCTCAAGTCAATATGTTTCGCCTCAATTTCCGTTGCATGGTCTAAGACCAAGCACGCATGAATTGCCTTTGCAGAGCATTGAGGAAGGCGATGATGACGATGGATTTGACACGATGAGCATTGGATTGGATGACATCGATCCCAACGGTCTGAGCGAAGACCACCCTTATCTCAGTGTAATTGTCGAATTTCCATCCGGCATGTCAGCTTTCGTTAATCCATCGGCCTTGCGTTATGCTGCATCACTCCTCGATGCTCTACAGCCAAATGAACCAGAAACCTTATTAGATACCTTTCAAGTTGATGCCATGACTAAGATCTTTGATCGGCAGAAGGAGCGGGAAACGAAAGGCCAGATCAAGGACTTTATGGTTCGGATACCAAACGCTTCATTTCGACTTCTCAGTTCGACAACAGAGGATTCCCCCGGCTATTCACAGGAGGAGCAAGATCAATACGACCTCTCAATCTCCAAGGTGGCTTTGATCACCCGATTGACCAACACCTGGGAAGACCCCTTCAGGGATGAGACGCGGCACTCAAGAACATCGCTCCAACTGCGCTTGGGATCTGCAGAGGTGTCTGCATCTGAACGTAGCCCATCCTTCCAAGAACCCCAGCCTGCAGTCATGGCACAAATCGAGGATGTAGTTGTATCCATAGGCGAAAAAGATGTTCGCTTCATCGACGCAGATATTGGGTCAGTGGTTGGAAGTACTGCCTCGGGCAAGATCGAATACCTGGCATCTCTCATTCATCGCAGTTCACTTATTGCTTCCGATCTTGGACATATCTTCTCTGAAACGATAACAAAACACGAAAACCGGCACAAGCTTTTCACGTATCTGCTTCTTGACCAGGGCAAATCAACCAACGATCCCTCTTTTCTTGTTCGACCTTCTGCGGTGCTGCGATCTGCAGATGATCACATTCGTACGTCTGACTCTTGGAAACTCGCAATGCGACTTCGTCAGATCTGGACTGCCATGGACTCCAATTGCAAATCTCAAATAATCCAGAAATGTTTCCACGCCGTTCCCGACATGCCAGAAGATGCTGCAAATTATGTGCTGACTGTGTTGGAGAAATGGCGTGGCTGGGACATGCAGGACTTGCCAAGTGCCATTATCCTTACCAAAATCTTTGGACAACTCAGGGAGGCAGACATGGCCCAAGGTGACCGACTTCCTCTCCTCGGTGCTTGTAGGCTTGCTGAGCTTCAGCTCGTACTCGACCCCGGGCCAAAGCAGAACAAGATCGGTTTCATTGACCTGGCTGCGAGGATTGATCAGCAAATGCATGAAACTGTAGTTGCCGGCGAAGCCCCTGGAGCTCCTTTCACAACTTTGAACATATCCTGCGCCGAAGCAGGCATCAACTTAAACTGGGAACTTTGTGAATTAGCTGAAGAAGTGGTACAACTATACAGCAAGAGCCAAAGCCAAGTCCAGCCAACACCAATTATGTCGAAACCCAAGCGCCCAGCCAAACCCGATCCTGCTGCTTGGCCTCCTGTCCATGTAGTGGTGGAGGTGACAAAAGGCGCAATCGAATTAGAGACTATTAATCTCAAGGCCAGGACGTTGAGCCATGGATTAAAAATGTCTTTGCTCCATCAGTCCAGCCCCAATGCCTCTAGTGCCATGAGTGTGATGCTCAATTGCAATGCCATCACTTCATCAATTCATAGCAACTCACATTCCTTGGCTATGATGCAGCTGAAGAATCCAAGCATCTTTGTATCCCATGAACTTCAAAATACCGACAACACATCAAGCCACACAATCAAAGCCAGCGCTGGAAGTCGAAACTTGACATTTGCGGTCAAGGAGGACCCGATTGGACTTATGGAGGTGCTTGATCGTCTTTTAGGAGATGAAATACAGACAGTATATGGCCTGAAGAACCAGCTTGCTAGCTTGTCGAAACCCCAGCCAAGGGACGCACAGAAGAAGATCGCGGATCGCCTCTCAAGCGTCAAGTTCAATCTTGCCATGTTCTTGGACGAGTACAGCATTACTATTCCCTTTCTCCAGTCTCTCACCTATAAGATCACGGGAACTGTAGCACGAGCGGCAGCGGCAGCAAATTTCGGAAGGGAGATTATTTTCGACTTTGATATCAAGGAAAACTATCATGAGATGCAGATCAATGTCAGAAACAAACCTCGGAGTATTTCACTCCTCCAGATCCCCCCAACAAATGGTCGTATCACGAGCCATATGGGCCAGACAGAGCATCAAATCAATGTCCTCTCGTCTCTGGAGATAGTACAACTGGATGCCTCTGCTGTTTACAGTCTTCTGACGGCCCTGAACAGACCTCAAATATCGAGTGCTGTCCAAGAACTACAGCAGCAAACCAAGATTATCCAGGATCGCATTGCCGAGATCTTTGGCTCCGATGATGGCGAGGTTCCTAAATCGATACCCGAGTCTGTTGAACCAGAGCATCATAGCCTTAGAATCGTCTATAATGTCCACCTGACTCTGGCTGGCCTTCAGGTTTTTGCCAAGACCTCCCTAAAGTCAGAGGTTGAGCCCATGGCCCAGGTACTGTTTTCGTTAAACAGAGCCCATTTGCATGCCTCAAATCGGCATGAAGCACACGGCTCTATTCTCAAATACCCAGAGATCCATCTCAATTTGAGTCACATCGGCCTTGACATCCGCAGAGGCCCCGAAGACTCCATGAGATCTTGTGGAAACCTTGGTGTTGGTGTAGAAGTTTCCGCTAGCTCAACCCTGAGCGACGATGGCAAAGAGGACTGGGCGTTTAACTTCACAAGTGACGATTTCGAGTGTAACCTGGCCCCGGAAACCATTTCGACCGTTGTCGACGTCCTTGGTTACATGGGTGAGAAGATCAAGGATCTTGATACTTCTCGGGAATTGGATTATCTGAGAAAGCTGAGACAGTCAAAGCCCAAGATCACTATCACTGGGGACGATGAGCCAGAAGAGGTCGACATCATCGACTCAGTTCTTGCATCAGTGCAATACCAGTTCGAACTCAGAAACATTCGTGTCCGGTGGAGCGTTGCGGATAATGTTGATGATGAGTCAAGTTCCAAGGAGGATCTTGTCTTGTCAGTCAAACTCTTTGAATTCGGTACAAGAACCAGGCGATCAGCACGTCTCTCGATTGAGAACTTCCAGATCCAGATGGTGCCCCCGGGCCAAGACCTGACAATTCGATCGCTTCACTCAGCATTACTACCTGTAGTGACCTTCAACATCGCCTACATGTCGACTGCGTCTGCACGACGGATGGCGTTCCAGGCTGTTGGCGAATCCCTTGATCTCCGCCTGACATCTGCCTTCATTGTTCCGGCTGCCCACTTGGCTGAATCGATTACGCTCTCGTTGAACAATGTCGCACAAGCGTCAACACAGTGGAATACTGCAGTCGCAAATGAGAAGAAGCCAGACGAAGCACCCAAGCGGCAGCCACAACGTAGCATCTTCGGCAACAAGAGGTTAGAGAGCCTTCTCATTGACGCAGATTTCGCCGGTGCTGTCGTCTACATCGCCAGTAAAAGATCATTGGACAATTCGGCCAAGCCTCTGGGACGCCCTTCGCCCGCGGGAAAATACGGCCAATTTAACACAGACGATTCTGGCAGTGGAACAGTCCTGCGCAGTCCTGGTTTGGCCTGGAAGATCGAGTACCGTGACGACGCTCAAGACGACCCGTCTCTGTACGGAGAGATCAAGGTTGACGCCTCGAGCAACATTTTGTACCCTTCGGTTGTGCCACTAGTTATGGACATGCTGTCAAGCGTGAAGCAGGTTGTCAAGGATGACGAGGAAACCGAACAGCCCAGCGAACAAGCAGAGTCCAAACAGCCCCCCAACAAGTCTGGAGACGCTGATAATATCATCACTGCGGACCCAAGTGCTGTTCTGGGTCGCCTCAAGCTCAACCTGGGCCTGAGAATTTGCCGACAAGAATTTTCTCTGAGCTGTCAACCCATAGCTCGTGTTGCCGCCACAACTTGCTTCGACAATATTTACTTTACAGTCAACACAGTCAGATCTCTGGAGCAGGGAAACTTCTTTGCCATTTCAGGAGACTTTACGAAACTGCATGCTTCGGTACAACATGTGTACTCACGTGAATCAACTGCAAGTTTCGAGCTTGATTCCATTACACTATCGTTCATGAACAGTAAACATGTAAGCGGAACCAGCGGAGTATCCGCCATCATCAATGTGAGTCCCATGGCTGTGTCCATCAACGCCAAGCAAGCACAGGATTTCTTGCTGTTCCGTGAGATCTGGTACCCGAGTGAGTTACGCTCTGCCACTGCAGCACCTGTAGCAAAGATGAGCCCCGAGACATCACAGAGTGGACATCTTGTGCAACGATATCAGCAGGTCGCAGCAACCGCTGCATTCCCCTGGACCGCAACCATTTCGATTGCAGCCTTAGACGTCACCATCGATCTTGGACAGGCCATTGGTAAATCCGCCTTTGCAATCAAGAAGTTCTGGGTATCGTCTAAGAAAACGTCCGATTGGGAACAAAACCTATGTCTCGGATTTGACAAGATTGGAGTTGACTGTACTGGACGTTTGAGCGGCTTTGTAGCTCTTCAAGATTTCCGCTTACGCACTTCCATTCAATGGCCAAAACGAGAAGAAGCTCTGAACGAAACGCCCATGATTCAAGCTTCTATAAGCTTCAATGCATTCCGGGTTAAAGCGGCCTTTGATTACCAAGCTTTCTTGGTTGCTGACATTACATCGCTCGAGTTCCTCATGTACAATGTCCGTGAGAGCCCGGACGGAAGTGGAGATAGATTGGTTGCGATTTTTGATGGTGACTCTGTTCAAATCTTTGGAACAACAACATCGGCGGCTCAGGGCATTGCACTGTGGCAGGCCGTTCAGAAACTCGTCCAGGAGAGGAAAGAGAGCTTCCAGGGCTCGCTGAAGGAGATTGAGAAGTTTATGAAGAGGAGATCAATGTCAACATCTCGAAGCACGATCCATCAAGTCGATCAAACACCAAAGTTGAAGGAGGAGGACACACTTTCAAAGTCACCTATATCTCTCGACACCGATGTTGTGGTAACACTCAAGGCACTAAACCTAGGCGTGTTCCCCAGCACGTTTTCAGACCACCAAGTGTTCAAGGTGGAGGCACTCAATGCTTACGCCCGCTTTGCTGCAAGCATGGAGCAAAGGCGCATCCATAGTATCCTGAGGATGATGTTGGGTCAGCTTCGGATCGGCCTGGCTGGAGTTCGCAATGTTGAGGCACCAAAGACTCTGAGCGAGATCTCCGTTGAAGACGTTGTCCAACGTGCAACGGGATCCAGAGGAGGAACCATCCTCAACGTCCCCCAAGTATCAGCAGTGATGGAGACATGGCAGAAGCCTATGTCGAACGAGATTAGCTATATCTTCAAGAGTGCATTCGAAGGAAAAGTAGAAGTTGGCTGGAATTTCTCGCGTGTGAGTTATATCCGAGGGATGTTTGCAAACCATGCAAAGGCGCTCGAGCAAGTCTGGGGCAAGGAGATACCTCTTACCGCAGTCAAGATCAGAGGAGTGCCAGGGGCGGAAGAGGCAGAAGGAGAACAGCAAAAGATCACAGCAGAGATCGATGTACCAATGTCGAAGTACGACTATGTGGCACTGGAGCCCCCCATTATTGAGACGCCGCAGCTTCGCGATATGGGTGAGGCAACACCGCCCCTGGAATGGATTGGCCTGCATCGCGATCGATTACCAAACTTGACACATCAGATTGTCATTGTGTCACTTCTTGAGTTGGCCGGCGAGGTCGAGGACGCATACGCCCGCATCTTAGGCTCATCGTGAGATCTGCCTTCGTGATGGCAAAGGGTGATATTTGAATTGCTGGGCGGCGAGTGAGTCACTCGGTAATAGTAAGCAGCAGCATGATGAGCAAGCGAGGCGTTCGGACAAATGCAGAAAGGGATTCGGTTCGTCAAGTTCATGTTTGAGTTTATTAAACACAAAATGATATAATGCATTTAAATTTTGTACTGTTTGGATCTTTCATCATCTTGAATCAGGATTTGCGCATTTATCGGCCGACAATCATCAATAATATGCAAACCTGAGGGCACAGGGAGGATGGTTAATTCGATGCATGCAAAAGAAAAGATAAATCCAAGGGTCAACCTGATAGCAAGCACAATGTAGTAGCCGTATGATTGTCAATAACACTGCTGTATTTTTATCTGCTTTATAGAGTAGATAAGGTATCAAAGCAATTAATATGTACTGATCTGATTCTTTCTTGGGGAGATATGGTAATATCATATCTTCACTGCGGCATCACCAGGTGATCGTGCGGGTTCCGGTCTAGCCTTCTGGGCTGCAAAGGCGGGTCTAACGGACTCACGCCCGAGAGAGCTTATGAAACCCTCCAATGAGAGTGTACCTGGAAGCACTTACGAGGAATCAGCTTTTCTACGGCGGTGGTCTGAGGATGTGAGGCGCTGATTGACAAAGCTACAAAGGTACGGCAAGCCCCCAACTGCGCATGTATCGTCTCAGTGAATCCCCACCGAGAAAATACGCTCCCAAGGGCTGTGGGTTGTACAGTGCCTGCTAGTGGGCGAAGAGGGGCTTTCCCGTACAGGTATGGACGGGATGAATTGTGTGGGAGGCGTAACGTTAGAGCTCTCTCTAGGTTCCCTTCTCTTCAGCTCAAGCTACAGTCCACTTCGGATATTCGTAACCTTTTGCGGCGACGAAAAGAACAAGAGTTAACAAACGTCAGAAAAAGAAAAGGGAGGGGTCCGCAAGTGATACGATCACAAAGTTGATGTCTCTAGTGACGAAAGTACTGTATCTGATCACTATAAGCCACTGTAGAACTGACTTACAGTAGTAACGTGCAGAGCATGCACGTCATAGGGAGTCAGTCGTATGTAACCGACTCGAGTAGAGGGGAGGGGAGACTGGTAGACTGGGTTTCAAGCTGGGCCCACGGAGAATCCCCCTCCATCAGGTTGTCTCATACATACTACTTTGGTTAGCATGGGTGAAATGCGTGAGCTTATGCATTTTGACAAAACACCCATGTATCCTCACAGTTGTAGTACTGTCGGTTACCTGGGGACAAGAGCAGTTCTATAATAAGATGAATCATTCGGTAAGACAACGAAAAAGAGAAAGAAGAAAAAAAAAGGCAAATAATTCCCCTGCCATCATGAGTGAGCTCTTGAGGAAGAGGAGAGGGGAGGGCCAAGCTCAGGGTTTTCGGTGGTGACTAAGCCTGTCCCATGGGCAAAGAATCGTGCCAGGGTTGGTGCCCTCTACGATCAACCCAATTTCCCATCTTGTGCGGCCGTGACTGTGGCAATTGATCCATACCTTGCCTGGCAGCCGAGAGCTAAGCTGGGTAATTGTCTCAAGCTCCCGTCAATGGACATGGATGGGAGGACATGATGCCCGCTCAGCAGACAGAATTTTAGCGGACTCATGGGCCTATTGTGACCGTGACCAATGGAGCACAACCCCTCCATGAGGGCCTGGAGCGCCTATTACTTCAGCGGGTGGCAGAAAACCACTGTGTAGCGGGGTCCTCTTGAGCGGTTGCTGCCCCACCAAAAATGTGAAAAGCCCACTGTCCAAATTTTTTTCTTTCGTGCTTTAGTGGGGATGCCCTCTGCTAAGTGGTGGGCTGGGTGGTCCAACCTTGCTGCCCGTAGGCTTCTCGCCGAATGAATCTTGAGGTGCCCAAACCTACCTTACCTTACTCCTCCCCGCTCAAAACTCTTCCCTCTTCTTCCCTCCCTCTTTCTCCTCCTCCAAACCTTCTCTCGCCAAAAGGGACGCATAAAGAGTGACAGTGGTTCTCCTCCGGAACTGTCTCTCTTCCATCGTCACTTGAATCGTTGCCTTCTTTCTCTTTGACGGCAATCGCTTCTTGCTTCTTCCCTTTTTCTGCGGCTCAGATCGCGGGGTGAAAACTTGAACCCCGCTCTGTTCCCACATCAACAACTTCGACTTTTGACATACACACACATAGTCAGGTCATCCAGACAATACCGCCAAGATGGTTAAGTAAGTAGCATCGAATCTATCATCGTCTACCTGTCGCCGGCATCACTTTTTCGTCGTCGGCCTCACCACTATCTTCTCCTGCGCCATATTCCATGATGGCATACCCCTCCAGCTGCACCATACCCCGCTCGGACTTAAGCCGTCCGTCCTTGCACGACCATGAGCTAACCGCGATGCCTTCACTCACAATAGCTTCACGATCGACGAGATCCGGAAGCTTATGGACAAGCCTACCAATGTCCGTAACATGTCCGTTATTGCCCACGTCGACCACGGCAAGTCTACCCTGACCGACTCTCTTCTCGCCAAAGCCGGTATCATTTCCACCGCCAAGGCTGGTGATGCCCGAGCCACAGATACTCGTGCCGACGAACAGGAACGTGGTATCACCATCAAGTCTACTGCCATCTCTCTGTATGGTCAGCTTGGTGAGGATGACGACGTTGCCGACATTGTTGGCCAAAAGACCGAAGGAAAGGACTTCTTGATCAACCTCATTGATTCTCCTGGTCACGTTGATTTCTCTTCTGAGGTTACCGCTGCTCTCCGTGTCACTGATGGTGCTCTTGTTGTCGTCGACACTGTCGAGGGTGTCTGTGTCCAGACCGAGACTGTCCTCCGACAGGCCCTTGGTGAGCGCATCAAACCCGTCATCATCATCAACAAGGTCGACCGTGCTCTTCTCGAGCTTCAGGTCTCCAAGGAGGATCTGTACCAGTCCTTCTCCCGAACCATCGAGTCCGTTAACGTCATCATTTCTACCTACCTTGACAAGTCTATTGGTGACATCCAGGTCTACCCTGACAAGGGTACCGTTGCCTTCGGTTCCGGTCTGCACGGCTGGGCTTTCACCGTCCGACAGTTCGCTGTCCGATACGCCAAGAAGTTCGGTGTTGACAAGAACAAGATGATGGAGCGTCTCTGGGGCGACAACTACTTCAACCCCAAGACCAAGAAGTGGACCAAGAACGGCACCTACGAGGGTAAGCAGCTCGAGCGTGCCTTCAACCAGTTCATCCTCGACCCCATCTTCAAGATCTTCTCAGCTGTTATGAACTTCAAGAAGGAGGAGATCGCCACTCTCCTCGAGAAGCTCAACCTTAAGCTTAACGCGGAGGACCGTGAGAAGGAGGGCAAGCAGCTCCTCAAGGCTGTCATGCGAACCTTCCTTCCCGCTGCCGACTCTCTCCTCGAGATGATGATTCTCCACCTCCCCTCTCCCGCCACTGCCCAGAAGTACCGTGCTGAGACTCTGTACGAGGGTCCCCCTGATGACGAGGCCGCCATTGGTATCCGTGACTGTGACCCCAAGGGTCCTCTCATGCTTTACGTCTCCAAGATGGTGCCCACCTCCGATAAGGGTCGATTCTACGCCTTCGGTCGTGTCTTCTCCGGTACCGTCCGATCCGGTCTCAAGGTCCGCATCCAGGGTCCCAACTACGTCCCTGGCAAGAAGGAGGATCTCTTCATCAAGGCTATCCAGCGTACTGTCCTGATGATGGGTGGCAAGGTCGAGCCCATTGACGACATGCCTGCCGGTAACATTGTCGGTCTGGTCGGTATCGATCAGTTCCTTCTCAAGTCTGGTACCCTCACCACCAGCGAGACCGCCCACAACCTCAAGGTCATGAAGTTCTCCGTCTCCCCCGTCGTCCAGCGTTCCGTTCAGGTCAAGAACGCCCAGGATCTCCCCAAGCTTGTTGAGGGTCTCAAGCGTCTCTCCAAGTCCGATCCTTGTGTGTTGACCATGACCTCCGAGTCTGGTGAGCATGTTGTCGCTGGTGCCGGTGAGCTGCATCTCGAGATTTGCCTCAAGGATCTTGAGGAAGATCACGCCGGTGTTCCCCTGATCATTTCCGACCCAGTCGTCCAGTACCGTGAGACCGTTACTGCCAAGTCCAGCATTACTGCTCTGTCCAAGTCTCCCAACAAGCACAACCGTCTGTACATGGTTGCTGAGCCTATCGAGGAGGAGCTCTCCCTTGCCATCGAGGCTGGCAAGGTCAGCGCCCGTGACGATTTCAAGGCCCGTGCCCGTGTCCTTGCTGACGACTTCGGCTGGGATGTCACCGACGCCCGAAAGATCTGGACCTTCGGCCCTGACGGCACTGGTGCTAACCTGTTGGTCGACCAGACAAAGGCCGTTCAGTACCTCAACGAAATCAAGGATTCCGTTGTCTCCGGTTTCCAGTGGGCCACTCGTGAGGGTCCCGTTGCTGAGGAGCCCATGCGATCTTGCCGCTTCAACATCCTCGATGTTACCCTCCACGCTGATGCTATTCACCGTGGTGGTGGTCAGATCATCCCCACTGCCCGTCGTGTCCTGTACGCCGCCTCTCTTCTCGCCGAGCCCGCTCTTCTCGAGCCCGTGTACCTTGTCGAGATTCAGGTCCCTGAGCAGGCCATGGGTGGTGTCTACGGTGTCCTTACCCGACGACGTGGTCACGTCTTCAGCGAAGAGCAGCGACCTGGTACTCCTCTGTTCAACATCAAGGCTTACCTCCCCATTCTCGAGTCTTTCGGTTTCAATGGAGATCTCCGACAGGCCACCTCAGGACAGGCTTTCCCCCAGTCCGTCTTCGACCACTGGCAGATCCTCCCCGGTGGCTCTCCCCTCGATTCCACCACCAAGGTCGGACAAATCGTCACCACCATGCGAAAGCGCAAGGGTGTCAAGGAGCTCGTTCCTGGTGTCGAGAACGTAAGTCTAATATCCGAGTCCAACGACCCAGGATACATGCTAACATGTCATGATAGTACTACGACAAGCTGTAAACGGCTTTTTTTAATGCGCCGAACGAACCACGAAGCGTGCCGAGTTGGACACGCAAGATTAATCGGCTGATAACGAAGATTTGGGACGCATGTCAAATTCCACGGAGGAGCTCCTTGACGATCTCAGGAGCGGCATGCTGAGCGGAAACCAAAAGAAAAGTCGAATGGCTGGGTTGAAGCTGAATGTCAAGGAGAAGCTCAATTCGGCTTTTATGTAGTTATGTCGTATCTGATGAGTTGAAACACGTTAGATTGAAGTTCATATGAAGTCGTTTGACCGTTGTGAAGTCAAGACCAAGGTGTAAGTTGACTTGGATGAGTAGGAAACTGTAGAAGTTGGGCGAGGAAACCAGAGCATTACTTGCCATAGAGGACGATCAAAATCGACTTGGAATTCTGTCGACATAGAAGATACGAGGAACATGAGTTACTGCTGGTAATTTTGAGGAGTAGGTCTCATTGAAAAGTGGAGCGAATCTGATGATATGGAGCTCTATTTTGACTCCAGCGTCCAGACTGGCTGCCTGTAACTATGTCATAACAGAGCTATCGAAATTTTGGCAATTGATTGATTGAAATATTCACATGAGCACTACCTTTCCTGGCACTTGTCTAGCCTATTAAAAATACCTTTTATTTGATCGTATTGAGACTTGTTATATATCAAATTGATGTCCGGGATCTTACTGCTTGACCTGTCACAATACAAAGGACGGCCCCAACCGCCCATGACCCAAAAAAATCAGCCTCCAACCTCAGAACGTCAACCCAACATACCTACGCTCCTGATCTACCCTTGTTCTTTGTCTCGGGCGCATTCTGGCGGTTGCTTGCTATTGACGGAGCGATCGCGTTGTCTGTACAATGCTGTTCTCTGAAGAAGATGCGCCTCTACTTAAGGCGTGGATAGTCAAGCGTATTGAGGATACGTCCGTAGCCTCATTTTCCCCATGCGGTGCTGGAACGGCTCGCGGTCTATAGACTCCGCTAACATATACAATAGCTCTGACGCCGACGCCGACGTCCTAGCCGAGTATGTTATCGCCCTTCTCAAGCACGATGGCGACGCAGACGCGGTACGAAAACTATGCGAACAGGAAATTCCAGACTTTTTAAGCGAAGGTGCGCATTACTACTCTCGGTTTTGGAACGATTGTGCACGGAAACTGACCGCAAATCCATTCCACAGATCCCAAAGCTTTCCTCGACGACGTCTTCCAAGCAATCGCCTATAGATCCTACGTCCCAGGGGCTCCTCCAGCCCCAAAGATCGGAGTTGAAGCAGTACAGCAACCTTTGGCTGACAGCACGTCGCCGAATGGCTCAAGAAAGAGAGGTTTCTACGATCGCGAAGAATACGATCCGCAAGATGGATACGAAAGTTTCAACCGCGATGGGCGCGCGCAGAAGCAACCCCGTCGAGGTGGGCGAGTAGGCCGAGGCGACGACATGAGGGGAGGACGGCCTGGCGCACCCACGTATAATCTTCCTCCGCGACCCGACATGCCTTTCGATCCGAAAGTCATGGAGGCATTTCTACAGATGGGTTCCATGGGGATGCCATACCCTGGCATGCCAAACTTCCCGCAACAAGGCTTTGGTGGTGGTCGTGGTCAACCCCGGAGAAGAGGTCGATGCCGTGATTTTGACACCAAGGGTTTCTGTTCGCGTGGGAGCACATGCCCATACGACCATGGCAACGAGTCGATATTCGTGCCCCCAGGTACCGACGCCGGTAAGTTTGGTATCACTTATTTTGTTTTTGTTTGCTCGTCTAATACAAGCCTGGACAGAGTACGATCCAAGTGATCCGTTTGCCATGTTAGCAAACGCCCCAAATAGCATGAATCCCTGGACTTTCCCATCCGATGGGGGCCGAGGCGGTCGAGGAGGTCGTCGGAACCGTGGCGCTAAGAAGGGCGGTTCGCGAGCTCCTTTCTCCGCTGAAGGGCCTAACTATGACCGTACAAAGAGCACCATCGTTGTCGAAAATATCCCAGAAGAATCCTTCAGCGAGGAGCAAGTGCGGGCGTTCTTATCACAATTTGGCAATATCCAGGAGGTATCAATGCAGCCATACAAGCACCTCGCGATTGTTAAGTACGATAAATGGGGTTCGGCAAATGCAGCATATCAGTCACCCAAAGTTATATTCGACAACAGGTTCGTCAAGGTATTTTGGTACAAGGACAAGACCGACACACTACCAGCATCGGCTCCTTTGCAAGGGGGCAATTGGTCGGGCGACCACCCAATGGCTGCAGAAGATGACGAGGATGAGCCAGAAATAGATATGGAAGAGTTCCAGCGAAAGCAAGAAGAAGAACAAAAGAAGCACCAAGAGCGCGAGGCTCAGCGCGCCAGGATAGAGCAAGAGCGCCAGGAGGTAGTCAAGAAGCATCAAGAACTCCTCGCCCGCCACCGAGAGGAAAACGAGAAGCTACAGGCAAAGCTCGCCAGTCAGAGAGGCGAGGACGGCGATGCCAATTCGTCAGGTACAAGTATGCTACGCGCGAAGCTTGCGGCCCTGGAACAAGAGGCAAAGATGCTCGGTCTAGATCCCGATGCTGGGGAAGAATCAAACTCATCATGGGCTCCTCGAGGTGGGTACCGAGGTCGAGGCAGCTTTCGCGCTCGTGGACGAGGAAGAGGAAGCTTCAGGGGTCGTGGAGGAGGAAACATGCACGCAGCTTATGCGCAATACTCGATTGACAACCGGCCCAAAAAGCTCGCCATCACAGGTGTTGACTTTACAACACCTGATAAAGATGAGATGCTACGCCATTTCCTCCTAGTATGCTTCACTTCTCCCCTCTTTTTAGGTCTCATATCACTGACATACCAAACAGAACCTCGGCGAGTTTGAGTCTGTCGATACAGCTCCTGAAACCACACACGTCTCTTTCCAAGACCGTAAAACAGCAGAGAAGTTCTACTATAGTTTGAATGGCAAGGAACTGCCTGGCGTTGAAGGACGTCTTGAGCTTGCGTGGGTGAATACACCTCTGCCGCCTGTCAAGACCCTTGGCAATGATGACGCGCCCAGGCATGGTGTAGAGGACGATGCTATAATGGACTTCGATGATCAGCCTAGACGGGAAAAGAGCGCAGAACCACAGCGGGAAGAGAGGGCGGTAAATATGGATTATGAAGTGGCTGAGGAAGATGTATGGTGAGAGAGGAGGAATTCAATTGCATAGCCCGCTTGACGGTAATGTTTTTTTATCGCATACAACAGTCCCAGACTTGGTCAAAGAAAGGATAGCGATGGACTTTGGACATTTCACTCAAGTCACAGTCACTTAAGGGGGCGGTACGGGAGAGCGCAAAGTATCATCGTAGCCCAATATCGGGGCTAGATATCAAATCAATTGTTGGTTCCGAGCATCAGCAAATGTCTAGCTGTTGCTTGAGTCCATCATGATAGCCAAACTTTGCCTTTAATCTTTTCCATGTCCCCATCATCCACTCTCTGTATAAGTTCTTCCCGTTCGTCGGGAAAGAAAAGTAAAAAACATAAAAGAAAGAGATCAAATTCATTCATGCAATCGTCCATACATAAGGCCTTGCTGGCGGGGTATCGTTGAGATATAGAACAAGCAAAGCAAGCCCCCAAAACATAAAGTCGTCTGCGCCCGCCGGGTGATTTTTCGTATCTTGCGCCTTTTTAAAATGCTGCCCCCGTATCCCTGGTAACTTTTTGTTGAAAAAGACACCTTGGTGATGCTATTATACCCAAACCCCAAAAACAAAAAGGAAATCAAAGGAAGAAAAAAAGCAGTGATCGTGAAAGTTAGAGGAAGTGCACAGCAACGCCCCGATGATGCATACTTGCGATCACTCTGCGACCATACCAGAGATTGACTTTGGTCAAGATGCTGGGCATCTTGGTAAACCATTGCACCGGGTACCACTGCGCGAGAACATCTAGTTCGCAACTGCAGTGGCTGCAGTACCATTGACAATAGGTTCGGTATCTCCGGCGCCATTACCTACCGACTCCGTCAAAGGAGTCGCAGGAGTGGTGAGGTCCTTGACCTCGAGGCCCTTCAAAAGCCCGAAGATGGTTTTGTTGTCGTGGAAATCGTTGTTCACTACCATTTTTAGCATGCTTCCAGAGTCTGTTTGGAACCTCTTTACTCACCAATGTTGACGAGGTACCAGTCATTCATGACACCCTCAAGCAGAGCTCGGCTAGGCGAGGTCATGTCATAACAGTGAGCCCAATCGACACCCAGTCGGAATGCTTCGTCCTTCCATGCAAGGAAACTGATGCTCTCAACAATGGTTGGCTGCACAATCTCCTTTCCAGGGAAGACACCCCAGGTCACTGCATTGGGGCCATCAGATGTCACATTAGATCGGAGCTCGCCGTCCTTAGTCACAGCGTAGTAGGTCAGATCAGGGTGGTTCTCAATGCGAGTGATCATCTTGTCAAAGACGTCGGGGTGCACCAGCAACTCAAGGTACGACTTTTGGTAGACATAGCCGTTGTCGGGGCCCCAGCCGTGGACCGGGTGAGAAGACTTGACGCCATTGACAGCAGGCTGAGAGTTCACAGTCAATAATCCTCGCTTGTTCAGCTCAATAAGCTCCTCTCGAATCTCATCAGCCTCAGTGGTAAGAGGTGACTCACTCCATGGCAGAGACTCGATCTCATTTTGGAGATATCGGACGAAAAGTTGAGCAATATCCTGAATGGTCTTGGGCTCGCCCCATTTCTTGCGATTGGCCTCGTTAGTACCAGTCAAGCCAATGCCGTAAGCATCCAGCTCTCCGAAAGCAGGAGAGCGAGAATCGCCCCATCGACCGTTGGGGAACTCATCCCAATCCTGTGTGCGAATCACATAAGACTTGTTGCGGTTTCTCCAAAAGATGGGCCGAACATCCTCCTCGCGGCGACCAAGTCCTTTGGACTGTTTCCAAGGGAGAGCCTGTTGAAGAGGACGCTCAGCGCAAGGAGCCCATTGGAGCTCCTCAAGTAACATGCGTGTAGCCTGGGCAAGGTTCATGGTATAGAAGTGAAGGTGATGAATCCCGTTGGCGAGCAACTTTCGGCACATGTTGGCAACCAGGGTCTTTCCGATGTTCCTGACAGCAACATCGTCGTTCTTGACAGGCTCAAGTGCATCGAGCCATTCCTGAGGGATCTTAGCCTGCATATGGTTTGCTCGTCGAAGGAAGCTGGCATATGTAGCGATGGGCATGATACCGGGGAGGATAGGGATAGTGATGCCACGCTCACGAACACGCTTCACCCAGCGAATGAAGTTATCAGCATCATAGAACATCTGTGTGACGATGAAGCTGGCGCCCATGTCAACCTTCTCCTTGAGATGGTCCAGCAATTCGTCCTCATTCTTGTTGTCGTCGGAACCCTCAGGATAACCAGCAACACCGATGTCGAAGTGGTTGCCGTAGGTATCGCGGATGTGTCTAACGAGATCACGGGCATACTGGAAGCCTCCGTCGGCAGCGGTCCACTTGTCTTGAGCTCGGGGGGGATCACCACGTAGGGCCAGAATGTTGGTGCACCCGGCTTTATACGCTTTAAGAAGGGCATCATTGACCTTCTCAACACCCATGTCAGTGCAGGTCAGATGCATGCAAGTTTCAAGGCCGTAGACAGCTTGAGCCTGGAGTACCATCTCGCAAGTGAGCTCGGCAATTCTACCACCAGCACCCCATGTGATGTCAATGAACTTAGGACCTAGGTTATACATGCGATCCATACGGTCGTAAAGATTCTGAACACCTTGTGCGGTCTTGGGAGGGAAGTACTCGAAAGAGAAGGAGGGCTGGCCGCTCCTCTCGGCGTCGTTGAGCATGTCCTTGATATGCATGGTGAAATCGGTTGGCGATGATTTTTTTAGATTCTATGGTTTATGACGAGCTTGTATTTGTATTTGACCAGAGAAGGATGTTGATTCGTTACGAAGCAAGAGCTGGGCGTGATGGTCGTGGCGGGTCGAAGCTTGGATCAGAGAGCTGGAGTATGGGGAGATTGTGGGGGAGGGGAACTGTAACGACGACTGACAAGGAATCCTATATGTTAGCAAAGTCAATTACAGCGTAGCCAGAGAGGTATTGCGGCGATGCTTGTATAAACTAACGTTTATTGTACTGTTTGAAGCCCGGTTCTGGGGTTTTGCGCTGCAACTCCAGACGAGGCGGTGGAAACGATGATCTGTATTGACCTTGCGATTTCCCGCTCTCAATCCGTTGAACGAGAAGCAGCAGCAGGGGGGTTAATGATTTACGTAGTACTAGGATCCAACTTGACAAATGACAGCCAATTCTACTTGAAGACCGAAGAGGAGGTTATATATTGAGCGACAAATGACGAGTAGAAAAGAGAGGGAGGGAGATAGAGAAAGAAGAAAGAAACCGAGTACGGTCAGAAAAGCGTTCCACGTCGTTCCTTCCTTCTGACTATCCAGGAAATTTCTCCTCTAAGATGCCCCTCCTTCCTCTAGAAACTCCCCAGTGGGGTTCCGTTTTTACCTCCGATGCATGAATCGTGTCTGCTCATTGGCGGATGCCGATGCGTTCATTTGATCTCAGCGCCGTTCCCGGGCGTCGAAAGCCGAGAGGCTCAGGGGAGCTCAGGGCATCGAACCAGTGAGGATGCCGCTAGAGCTGCCCCAGGCTGACGAAGTGAGCTTCCAAACGGAGGTTGCAGGTAAGGTACCTACCTTAGGTAGGTTAACTAGGTAAGGTAGTACCTAACTGAAGACAAATGGATGGAATTTTTTAGGCTCAAGAACTCAGAGTCATAAATCGACGCTCATCTCCACTTGATACCAGATAGAGTAGCCGTTGAAATGGTTTCCATTGTATTCGGCTGCGCCTCTTTTGATCGGTGAGAAATCCAGGACAATGGAGCGTGCGGTAACATCTGCAATAAGCCAGGAAACTGTGGACTTGATGGAATCTGTTTGGCTGAAGCAGTTCACGACATCCCACTCTGCTTCGACTTGCAGCGTGCGGTTTGCAGCCATCTTCCGAGAGGCCCTGCCAATGACCTCTGAGGTATGTCTCCTCTCTCCCCCAACGTCAACGTCGAGGGGTCCCCTGCTGCGGAGCAAGCAAGGGTCCGGCAAATGGACGAATCATCACCCCGAGGGTCTTTATGACCCCTCCATCCGTCATGATGCTGAGCTACTACCTACCGAGTGGTGTCACTGTCAGACCGGTGAGCGAACTTAGAGGTCCAAAACTCTACTTTGATAACGACTGATTTAAAGATCAAACCTCCACCTATATGTCAATTATTCTTTGGGCTGATCAATGGGCTCATATTATAGTCAACGTGCGCGGGTTATCGAGAAGAGTATATGAGCCTTTAACCTTGGGTTTGTATGCTCGTCTTTCATTCTTGCTCAATTAATCTTCACGTCATCTATTTTATAGTTTTACAGGTCTCTTAAGATTTCCACAACATGGCTGTATATCCTGCCTACCTACCAAGGTACTCACTAGCAACCTCAGTGGCACATCATGATCCTCCAGTTGTGGCAGATGATGTACTTGCAGTCGGGCTCGAACCAGGACTTCGACTTTTTAATAGCAGTGGCGGCGCTCCCCTTGCCCTTCGCCAACGGTTACTTGTGCTGATGATGTTGTTGTCAAACAAAAACCACCACCTTTCAAACATAACCTGCCCCAGCTCCCAGTTACCTGGATCATATGGATCGTCACCATAAATTCTAACTCCCTCGGCTGTATCCTCAACATCATAGGCAAAGTTGACGATCGCCAGCGCACCCTGGGCTCGCGGTGGTCGTAACTCGTCAGGCAACGACAAGATGAAGATGGCGCGCTCTCTGACACCTGGCCAAGGCAGCAGGTCAAACACCGGATGATGTGGTATCGCAACTTGTGATGGAGTAGGCTTCCATGACGGAGGCAGTAGAGATGCTGGAGTTGCGGTCCCTGTGTTGAATGCCGAGTTACCCCCCAAGTCCCAGAGGTCTGGCTTCAGGTTCAGACGGTCTGCTATTCGCATAACAGCCTTAAGAAGTGTATGCTGTAGTAAAGGTAGTTGATAGCTATCAGGAAACGTCTGCCCTTCTGATGGCGAGGGTGAAGAGCTGAGTGGTGATGAATCAATAAACATTGTCATATCGGCACCGGCAAAATCTGTAGACAAGTCATGATGAGTATTTATTACCGAATCGCCCCCGGTATGGTCTTCAGGTAAGTAGTCGGGTACTATATTTGGGTCTGGAAGAATAGGCGCAAATGTCAAATCTTGGAGGGGGTCTCCGAGGGGGTTCCAAGATGTCAGATTGAGATCAAATCCAGCCAAGATGTCAGCATCTGTCGTAGGAGGGATTGACAGATTGGATTCCAAATTGCTCTTCAGAGTCGGAATTGCATAAATATCGTCTTTCGATACTCGGCCTTCGGAGTTTGGAGCTGTTTCGTCCTGAGGTTCGGAGTTTTGAGACTCATTGCTACCAGCTGCCTTGGTCTTAAGACGATCTAGCCGTTTCTTTTCACCTATATGCCTGTCAGGTCTCAAGCTTGCTTGGTTGCAGGAAAGTGACGACCCACGATATCTTCTCTGTGCTAGAACGTTCAAAACTCGTTTCCTCTCCGCGGCATCTTCATCAATGTTGGGAACATCGAGAGCAGGTGGCTTCTTATACGTCCGTTGTCGTGTTCGAGGGCGATTCGTCAACATTGCAGTTGGTTCTTCCATACAGTTTTATATTCTAGGAACTTATGTATGCGAGCAGAAGAAGATTTCAGTGATAAATCTAGTCAGCCACGAGAATAATTGAAAGGTTTTCTGGTCAAGAAGTGGTAGAAACCTGTCGCTTTTCAAGTCATAAACGATGGCGTTCGTGATCTCCACCAAGCATAACGCGTAGGAATAAGCTAGCCTGTGCACTGTCTTAGCATAACAGATAGCAGAAACCTCTAGCCCCGGCTAAAGCCCCGCAACCGCTCAGTATATACCATCACAGCCAAGCTCAACATCCGGTGACTACTGTGCCTTGAACACTGTGTAATAATCCCTAATATTAGTCCGACTTCGTGCTCAGTTGATGATATTTCCCTGACTCTATACCAACTCTTTGCTCGTCATAATTTCGGACAGTTTTCTTTTCTTTCCATCAGCTCAGATGCTTAAAGAATTTGTTGCGGATACTCTACCTGCAAAAGTCATTTTCTGTCCATCAGATGAGTGAATCGTCGATTCGAGATATCTCGTGAGTGGAAAGGCATAGTTTTACACGTGGCAGGGGAAGCGCCCAGCGTTTCTCGAGCTTTCGGCTCACTTGTTATCATTTCAAGTCAGACAGAACATCAATGGGGAAATCGCCCTTTTTGTACATTTCGATTTGCTTGAAACCCACTGTAGCATAACCTAGAAACATAACGCGACAGCGCATGATGGAAATGTCAATTGAATTAATTGCAGCTGTTTTATCTAATCAATAAATCTCACAAATAGAAATTCTATCAGAGTAGTCACGATATGGAAATGAGAAACTGCTGTTTGAAAGACCTGGAATGCTCTCAGTCATGTCATGCTATCAAACAGAGAGAAATACCCTACGCCCGCCCAGCTCATGAATCGGGTTAATTCTATCGAAATACTCAGGCAATATCTACATCTTGATCACGAAAACACGCAAGCAATTATGGCATATTAAAATACCATAATTTTGTTTCTGAAATACTAACATAGAAATGTTATACCAAGAATATCCTTTATTGTTGTCATTATTCTTCGTTCTTTTGTGGCACGGAAGATATTAGTTGATAGACGCCTTAACCTCACCGCCTCCAAACTCGGGTTACCAAAGGTACAATAGTTCTATATGGCTCCTTACAATTTTTCCATGCAGCGTTGCTACAGAAACATTGATCGTCTCGTTGAATTGCGTGTAAGCGTTCTTTACAGTTGCACTATCTCGTATTTGTCTGCCTTCTTAAGACAACCAAGAACCTTGAGGATCAACTGAGGCACATGACGATGTAAGGTGCCATATTACTCATTAAAATCCGACTTGGGGACCACGGCAGTGGCCTTGATGTGCGTGGACTTGTCGAAGCTGATGCCGTGTAACTGGCAACGCCAGAGATAGCTACCAGGTGGAGTGGCTACCGGCCGGGAGTTGCGACGGATCGCTGCATCGATTCACGCTGTGTACCCTACAGAGTCTGTTTTCGTACCAAGATCGGTATTGACCCTACTTGGCTGACCGAAACCGCCTTCTCTTGCATTTTCCTCCGGAGCCAAGGATGTGCTGGGTGAAGAAGGTAGCGCAACGGACAATTTCAAGCCAAATCCTCCGTCGTGAGAGAGAGACAGTATCACGCTATTGTCCGTAATGCTACCAAGCATAGGAACACTCGTGTATACGGGATGAGGTGCCGGAGTCCGTTGTGATAGATATTTCCTGTTTAGGCAATCATTGTGGAGTCTGTTCCGTCCGCCTCCGTTGCCGGCTCCGGGCATCTGCCCGATCACGTCGGATGATTGAATATGCGTAAATATAAGTATACTTCTATTTTAAAACATGCATACTAAAGAATGAGTTTCATATCGATCCATTGAAATCGAAGCTTGATACCAAGCTGCGCCGGCTCGTTTCCCCTGCCATCGACGTCAGGGATGGCCGATCAGTGATGCAGGTTTGGGCGATCTAGCGGTTTTCACGCGGTGGATGTTACTGGCATACGGCAAACGCTTGCTTGAGGGCAAATGAGACAACGTGGGATATGTCTTTGGAAAACCAAAATCGGTACCTGGTGCGAATTATTCATGTCCTGTGATGCAATGCGCAACGTGGGAGTCCGACTGAGGCGAGACCGCTATTTTGACAATTCCAAGCAAACGGTTGAGCAGCAGACACGAGAGTTGCACAAGATTCCTGAGGCTGGTAATACCGTCGATACAATTGTCTAGGAGATCAGCCGTGGCTCTTTCTGGGCCCGTTTCTTTGTTGACCAGTGATGCAAGCCACCTGCAAGTCACTAGCAGTTTTTGGACGCTCGATGGGCCGAATTTGTATCACAGGACGGCCGATTACTCCCAAAGGTCTTTGGCTGAGAGGTTCATCATGAGCTGACGAGTTGACCGAGTATCTTGGTCAACACGACACAAGCAATCAATACGGCCGGCAACGGGTGAGAGCTTGGTACAACAATGAGTAGGCTCAGGTTGAAGCTGCAGCTGTATCGCATAAACCAGTGTCATCACGAGATTTGCGTGTCATACGTCGCTTTGTCGTAAAGAATCACACCGAAAAATCATCAATGGCTTGCCGCAACAAACTCCGATACATAAAAGGCTGTATCCCAGATGTCTGCTGTTAGTTCTCGTTCAAATAATTCGGATTATCCAGAACTATAACTTCTGATTGCCCTCTTTCGTCTTCGTTCCTATCAACACTCATTCTCACCCAATTGTCAGAATGAAGACATCTTTTGCACTTTCCGTCTTGCCGTTCTTCTATACGCACTGTATAGCTGCCTCAGTTGACATATGGTCTTCACCTATCAAGGAGCGAGCTGCACTCAAGTACGAAGCCATCGAGCCTGAAGTTGTGAAGGCTCGCATTGGTACTACTCCTGACGAGAACAGTGAGGGGGGCCGAGAGTCTGGCATGGTAGGATGGAGTTGTTTCTAGCAGATTGCATTTACTAAACATGTCTCAGGTTTATTTCTGCCGTGAGGAGAACTGGGGAGCTCCATGTTTCGCCTACCATCCTGATCTTGAATATACATGCAATGAGCTAGGCCCTGAGCTTAAAGGACACATCGGATCTGTTTTCGTTGATCCTGGTATGATCTGCCGTCTAGCTGGGTATGTTATACAAACTCATATGTCCGTATACGACGACTAACGAAGCAAGATTCAACAATGATCGATGTGCCCCGATCAAGATATTTGCCTGGCCCGAGACCCAGCATGGCTGGCCTGACCTATTCCATCAGAATGCCCCAGGAGGGTCTATCAAGCTCGGAGCTGCAACAACACACTTCGCATGCGCTGAATGTACCAACTGTGTTGAGAAATCTGGATAAGGCAGGCGGAATATGGGTGATTGATGCTGTGGATGAAATGGAAGTTTGAGCAGGAATGGATATCGCCCCGGGCATATCAACCTTGAGCAAGTGTGATCCAATTAATGAGCTCTACCTAGTCAGAGAATTTCTCAGCTCACGAACTGGTAGTTCTTGTCCTCATGGAAGCTGATCTATTGTGGTTGCCTCCACTGAATGCTTGTGATGCATGTTGTTGTTGCTGTGTAGACTGAGAATATTTCAAACCTAATCTATTGCAAAATAGTCCAGCACATTCTATCGAATCAGAAGGCTTCCGTAGCTCAGTTGGTTAGAGCGTCGTACTAATACTTCATTCCGAGTATCCGGTAATGCGAAGGTCTCAGGTTCAAGCCCTGGCGGGAGCAATCCCAGTGCCCTCTGATTCGTTTTTCATTGTCTCCAAGATCTATCTAGGTTGGTAGTTACTTCGACACTGTGATATCCTTTTTTTTTCGTCATTTCTCTATATCGCCTTCAGTTACAGGTTCTCTATTTGCTCCATTTACTCATGTGCTTGCCTTGCCCTTTCTATATGCTACAGAGGTAGGAACAACTGTATGATAATGGTCTAGCCATTACTTCACTTGCTCGATCAGATTGAGTTCGGGTTATATACAATCTCTCTACTCTCACGCCTTCTTTTCTTTTCCCATCTTCAACAACTCCTCACCGTTTGGGATTTATCACACATCAGCTGGTTCTATTAGTGATACATACATCCTCACCATGAATCACACTTTTACACTTCCAGTCCGGTCCCGCCCTCTAGGCCTCAAGTTAGGTGACGCACCAGACTCCTATGACAATAATACCATCTCAGGTACGCAGTTGAACGAAATCAATATCGGGAAAAGAGCACCCATTACCCGGAAGAAACTGGAGGATCTGGAAAACATCAGGCCAGCAGCATCTTAGAAAGACTCCCAGTCAAATGAGCAATCTTTCCCCGAGACTGAGGCGCATACACACCCAACGAGTCGAACGACCTCCAGACAAGATGCATTTCTTCAGAATGGAGCTTTATTACCAGTTACCCACCGCGACCACTTTCGTGAAGAAGCACGGCTGAGCAATTCATTCGACGAACAAATCCGCAAACCATCAACGACTGATATTATTTCAGATCAGCTCTCCATCCTACAAATGGTGAGAGATAACCTGAGGTCTATAAGATCACAAGCGCCCTCTCCAGAGTCCGTGTATAGAGCTCCAAGGAGCCCATCTTCATCATATCATGACCAAGGTATTGGATCTGATGATGTGCCATCACCTGCATCAGACACTCGCATGCCAAGTTTGGACTTGGGCGATTTGACGAAATACAGTCGTTCCAACGACCGACTATCCGGTCTGAGATCTTCATCAAGCTCTTCTGTTGCTGCGAGAGTTAGGAGTCAAGGAAGCACCCACGGGACCGGAGTTGACGAGGCACCTGCTTTCGGGCACCTGCAACGACGACCCATCCAGTCCTACCACTCCTTTGAGATTGTATCAAGTTCCGAGGACCTACAGTCAAATGTGACACCTGCTCAGAAGACCATGGCGAGAAAGCCTTCACCGGAAGACACTACCGGGGTTGAAAAGACCTACCCCCTGACACGGGTGAAGGCTCGAATCCAAACACAGATTGATAGCCCAACAGAAAACCGGCATTCAGAAAGTCCTAGCCCGTCAATCAAGCCGCCACAGGTGGAAAGAAGAAGCAAGAGAAAATCTTCTGTCATGTCTCTTCGAAGCTTGACAGAGGGAGTGAAACGGTCTCGAGCTGGAGTTGAGAAGCTGGCACACAATATTTGTCATATCAGCTGCAATAAACTTCGCCATGCCTATCAGAGTGCTGGGCGTCAACTTAAAGAGCAGAGAAAACACCACTCCGCCTGGAAGACACTGCGCCGCAAACTCAGATCTGAGGATGCCGGCAAGCCCAAACATGAGAAACAATCTGCGTCTTTCTCGATCGAGCAAGGCGGGCGTGGGACAGAGTCTTGGTGGAAAGCCGGCGTAGAAAAGTATCATGCCCCTAAGTGGATGCGCTTTGGGAAATAGATTATAAATAACTTGCATGGCAAATCGTTGAGTAATTCAAGTCACAAACGGCATTAGTCTAGCATACGAGGTATTAGCTAGCAGCAAGAAGACAGTGTACATGGTCTAACTATTAAGTTTACTTCGGTAGCAATCAATCCATGAATAATACATTCTTATGAACCGCGAGTTTGAAACAATGGTTATTGGAAATTGGCTTATAGCATGTATCGAAAGACAACAGCCGCTGATCTGCGTCTCCCAGGGCCAACGAGACCTTCTTCCTCAACCTCGTCACCCCCCTGCCGACGCTCACTCTCAGCCCGGTCAAATTTACGATTTTGATACTTGAGATAAAAGCGAAGAGCATACGCTAGGATGGAGACAAGAAGCATAGCAATTGCACATGTGCTCATCCCAGGTGCATAATAGGGAGCATCTCGATCCGGATACAACCTGGTACCCACGAGCGGCCCGCACTGACCAACGAGTTGGAGGAGAGCGAAGCCACCGCCTTGACGGCTCTGGTTGGCTTGGTTGTTGATGCTCCATGTAATGATGAGAGTGACGACATTGAAAAAGCCTATAGCGGCAGGATATACGGCCATGTAACGGATGAGATTAGGAAGATTAAGGGGTTTGGCCAAAGCCAGAATGGCGTAGCCACTTGATGAAGCGAGGGCATGGAATATTAGAGGTACAGTGCGTGTTCGCAGGCGATCGGACATGTGCGCTGTGAAGAGGACGATGACAAAAGCCGCCAAGTATGGGGGAGCACTGAGAGCTTGAGATGTGAGAGTATCGTGACCCATCTCGGTGAGTATCTTGGGGAGGAAGACGGGGAGAGAGGAGTAAGCCATGTTGGTGAGGAAGAACATGATTGCAGTGATCCACGCAACGGGGTCACGGAATATTGCCAGAACATCGCGACCTTTGAGACCAGACGAAGGCTTGTTGTTTGTGGCCGTTGACTGCTCGCTGCGAAGGCGCAGATGGGCAACCTTTTTCTCACGCTTGGTCAAGTAAGGGGCTGTCTGTGGAGAGTCGGGAATGACATTCCAGGCTACTACAGACGCGATGACTGATGGGAAGCCCTCAATGATGAATAGAAGACGCCATGGGGCAATAGGACCAAACTCAGCAAACTTGACGATAATCCAGGCGAGCGTTGAGGCAAACGTCGTAGCCAAGGGTGCCGCTGCGACAGCTGTAAGCTTTTCTTCTTTGCCGTCACAAGAAGGGATTACATACCAGATATGAAAATAGCAGTCCGGAATGCAAGCTCTTCTCGTTTGAAGAAGAAACTCAGGTAGAATGGAATTCCCGTGAAGCCAGCCTCTCCTACTCCAAGGACAGCGCGCAGCGCTATCAACATGGGATAAGACGTTGCGACAGCCTGGAGGGACGCCATAAGACCCCACGTCAGAACCACCATCGACACGAATATGTGCGCCGGAATGAGCTTCCACAGAAGCGACATCCATTCAAAGGCAATGTAAGTAAGGTAAAACGCCGTGAGGGCCCATTGGTACCACTCGTCGCGGGGTGGGTCAGACTGGAGATCTTCATCCATACCAGCTATACGAGCATTGCCGATATCTGGATTTGTTAGTACATACATTGCTGTCAAAGATAAAATAAAAGGGTCGTACTGGATCTGTCGACAAAGCTCAACATGTAAAGGAGAGCGACGAATAAGACAAGCTTGCGATCGAACTTCCTCCGCACGGCTTGTTCTTCATCAGGGGTATAGAGCTGGAAACTCGCCATAGAACCAGGACTTCGCGAGCGCTCTCCTACGAGAGGATGGCCTACATCTCCATCCTCTGCAGCTTCGGCATCCCATATCGCGCTGCCGTGTCTATCTCTACCCGTATTCCTCTCATGCAGCTCGTAAACATCGCTTCCACTGCCAACGGCCGACCGAAGATCTTCGTCGTCGCTATCATCGAGCGAGGGCTCGGCGCCGGTTTGCGCAAACGCTTCGACCGACGTACTGGGGCCAGGTTCGGGCCGCGATAGGGCCATTTTATATGAGGAGGTTCCAAAGAACCGAGGACGATGGGTAAGGAGACAATGGCTGGAGGCTAGATTGGACTCGAACTGGGACTCGGACTCGGGCCTCGAGATTTTGATATCGTCTAAGTTCGGTAGGCACAATGGTCTCGCGTTGGAAGAGTTTATTTGGAGACCATCAGGGACTCCAGTCAATTGATACCATGAGTTGCATCCTTATTTGATGTGAGCGGGTTGTTAAACAGATCGAACAGGCTAAGAGAGGATTGGAGCTGTTGACGAGGTAAGTACTTAAGGTAATTAAGGTCCCTACCTAGGTAGGTAGGTATGCTGGTTATTAAGTCGAGCTGTCTTGCTTGACTTACACGTGACGTGCATTAACTCCTTGCATGACCATCCACATCTACCTACCTGGCTACTAACCTTAGGGGGGAAATAAAAACGACCCCTCAGTAGATGGAACACCGGCGAATTTTGGTGTAGTTTAATTTTTCTCCCCGAGGGCAGGGGACCTGGTAAAAGGAGCTTTACATACCCTCATTTCATTTCACATCTTGAAGATTCCACTGTAACTACGTAGATGTTCAATCTAATAATCTGGTTGCTAATTGCAGATCATATACTGCGTAAGTAAATCTCCGGGTTCAAATACTATACAATTTCGAAGAATCTCGTGCCGCTACTCTTACATCATGACGATCCATCATAGAATATTACGACTTACAAAGTTCGACGCTTTTCCAATAAGTCAACCGCAACTCCTATCCATCAGTGGTAGATCCAATCTTTCGAAATGAAACGCTCTAAATTGCAGTCAAGATCAAGCCCGAAAGGAAAGTTCAAGACTGCCAATCCATGCTTACTCTCCGTTTCCTTCAATGATGATGGCCCGCCTTAGCATGAGATGGCTTCCTGAACAGCTTCTTAAGCCCTTCGGCCACTGAATGGCTGCGACCAATTCGTTGTTTAGGGACCCTTCCGTCTTCATTTACCTGGCCATCGCTATGATCCGTAGATACACTAGTTTGTCGAGTTTGGGTCGTCACAGCTACTGGCTGTGGTGCACGCAACCTCACTCCACGTGCTAAATCTCGTGGCGCGCTCGGTTTTGAACTGACACCTACAGTGTAGTCAGAAGCAAGAGATGGTGTAGGTTCTAATGCCAGCTCCTCCCTCTCCAGTTCTTGTAGAGAACTGGGTGTCTCATAACGATACGGCATTGATAACATTCTGGCATGAGCTTTCGATGATGGCGTTCCCTTTTCTGGCGCTGTTTGTGGTCTTTTCTGTGAGTTTCCTCCCGATACACCTCGAGGCTTTGGTGGCGTAGGCGGGCGACGAGGCGTCTTTATCTCTGGTTCTGGCGGTAATGGCACATTTGATATTCGGATGTTCTTAGGGACACTTCTCGGTAAACGAGACTTCGGCGACTTCTGTGCAATTTGCTGGGTTGCTAGATTTCTGGGAGGTGTTTTCAAGGCAGGATTGATCGTTTGTCGAGGAGCCGGTGTTGGGGTTGTGACACTTGCTGGTGGCTTCGAAACCGGCTCTTTCGCTGCTTTTGTGTCTATGTTCAGCCGTGCCACCTGTTTGGCTTTTGGCATGCGTATTGAGGATAGCTGCTGTTTGGAAACTGTGTCACCAGCCTCATACAATACACCAGAACTTGGTTGTTCTAGGCGTGCTGGGTCCGGTGACACCAATAATGGTGGAGCGTGTAGCACTATCCCCTCAAACTTGGGCATGTTTGATCCAGAATTCTGCGGTTGTGGTGAATACTCCGATGTAGGCGAGGGTGTTCGAGGAGGACCAAGCTCTTTGGGTACGTTCAGATAGGTATCTAGACTGTCCTTTGGATTCATGATTGATGTGACATATGGATACGGAGTGTCTTGATTATGAAATGTACTCGATCCTGAGGATTCAAGTGGTGAGTCTGATGATAATGGCCAGGATGTCTCTGGGGGCTTGACATTCTCCGCCCTACTAGGAGTATTTAGCCTCGGAGACTCTTGATCAAAGCCCTCCATAGGTGGTAACACAGGCGAGAAAGGAGGTACAAAGCTTTCGGGCCTGTAGATGGTTGGAGCTGGCAGCTGCCGTTGCAAAGGTTTGGGCGTTGGAGGCGTCGAAGATCTAGATGGGCGAAGCTCGTCTGGTTTGAGAGGTTGCTTTACATTCGGTATCTCTCCTCTCATGGGATCCTGCACTGATGAATGTATCTCCTCAAACTCTTCTGGTTCAATTCTAGATTGCCCGTATGCAGAATATATCTCTGATGCTGTCGAAGCCGAATATCGTGTGTTACCGGGGTGGAGAAGCGGTATCTTAACATCTGGCGTTTCCAGTGCTAGTGCATTCGCCAGAGAATCTTTTCGAGACCATACCGATGATGCTGTGGACACGGATTTCCTCTTCTTATCGAGTTCATGAGGTTGGAGAGGTACATCAATATCCGGTGTTTCCTGCCTTGCTGTTCCGTTCGGTGACTCATCCTGGGACCAAACTGTTGATATTGTCAAAACTGAAGCCCGATCGGGGTCGAGTTGAGGCTGGAGTGGGATATCGATATCTGGCAATGTCCTCGAAAGCGGCCGGGGCGTTGCAGCACCATCTGGTCCGCCTAAAATGCCATCTAGGACGGTGAGAGCATCTTCTCCATCTTCCTCTCGGTCGTTGTCATCGTCGTACTCGGATGGTGAATCAGAAAGCCCCTCCAAAGCGTCTTTTGTCCGTCGGTTGCGCACCATCGTTTGTGCCGCGTCCCGTATCTGCTCATAGCCAACCTCTTTTTCTTCTTCATCACTCTTGCCAGGGACTTCTCTCACATCGTCACCGCAGACCACGACGTACCACCGCACGGATTCGCCCTTCTGCAATTCATTCCTTAATTTTATGATCCACCCATCTTCCCCGGCCATTTTGTCATAGTACTTGGCCATCTGACCTGCCACGTCCACACTCAGGTCGACTCGTACCACATAATCAGCCACATAAGCATATGGTCTGCATGCCGTCACCGTTTCGTCTACATCGAATTCCTCCAGCAATCTGACCGGCGACCATGAGTGCATAAGAACGGCATCTTCGGCATCGGATACGCGTGATGTTGGGAGAGCATGGTCGTCGTCAACATGATCGAATTGCTTTTTGATGGTGGCATTTTTGGCACTGACGCTCTTTTGCGTGGGCGTTGTTGGTGGAGAGAGCTCAGGTAAGAAGTCGTATTTGGCGTGTAGCTGGTCGAGGATACAATAAGACGACGCAGGTGCAAGAACCCAGTTAGGTGCAGCGTCTTCAAGGTCGTTGAGGATGACAAAAATCCGGATGTCGCGGCGATGCCATCGAAACCCGTGGCATAGATAAGTCGGCATTGGGTACGGGGGGTCGCCCAGCAACAATTTGAGAGTGAAGCTGCTGCGTGCTGTAAGCGATCCGTCAATTGATTGACTGCCTCACTCAAGCGCCACTTTGTCTTGACAGAGAGACAAGAAGACGAAGTGTCTTCTGAGCAAGCTTCATAAAACAGTCTATGAAGCCTCCAGCATCTCCGTCTTTAGTGATACAAGTTGACGCGTGGAAGTGGTTGTTTGAAGTTGAGAAACATCCATGGAATGAACGAGCTGAATGGAATTGACATGCGTCGCTTCCGTTCCTGCGGTGCCTTGTTACTTTATCTGCCCTGGGCATCGTTGCCTACTGGATCTTACCGCATCGTACTTTACTCGGAATAGCGCTAGGTTCTTTCAATTACCTTACTTGATAAAGGTAGGTCCAAGGTACGGGCAGGTCCTGTCTAACGTCAGACATCAAGCCCAGTGCCGTCTTCGGAAGTCATCGACCCATCTTTAACGGTTGGCGCTCTCTCACCATCCGCATGCAATTGAACTGCATGTAAGCCACTATTTCCATCTGCTGCAGTTGCTCTTTTGTTCCAAGTTAGGCCAAAGTCTGGGCTGAGACATTGTCTCGCTTATGCCCGAGCGATCGCTGCCATTGTTATCAATCACTTATGTTGACTCAGCCTGAAACCTGGTCTGCCCAAGTTAGTGGGCAAGGTGCTAAAAGTAAAGGATAATGAATGTAGTGATATTATTGTGCCATTCGCAAATTCTATGTAAACAAACTGATATCCATTGATACATCCACCGCGTGCTCATATTGTATCTAAAAACTCTCAAAAACCTGACACCATTTTGTTATATGCGTCTAATCGTCATCGTCAATGCACTTCGTGAATGGTATAAAGCGGTCCCTAATCTGTGAATCCAGCCATATTCAGGCTAACACCTCCTGTATCTTGTAATCCTTCCATTGCAACGCCAAAGTCTTGAGCATCAAATTCGAAATTCATGTCCTGCAGGATATTGTTGACATCCTCATCTGAGAGGTTAAGCTCCATATTACTGGGCATAGCAGGAGCGCTGGCAATGTTGTCCTGGGCGGCCACTGCTTGAGGAACTTTCTTAGCCACCATATCCTTAAACTTGTTCAACAGATCAACATCATCAGCTGGTGTGGTCTGCGAGTCAAGAATCCGACGCGCTCGTGTCTGAAGCATGGCGTCTGTGGGCATGGACCCCTTGCATGCGACATGATCCTCGACGTAGCTGATAAGACCACGCTCCAGCTCTCGTGAACAGAAGACCTCAGCAGGTCGTGCCGCCTGCGATGTGAGCTTCTCGATGTAGCTGTTAGCAATAGCTGCCGGCAGTGACTTGGCACCCTGGCCCATTGACACATGCGCATCTGCAGGGAAGGGCTCGAGCGATGCCTTGGGGCAGGCATAGGGGGGTGCGAACCCTGAGCCACCAGATTCTAGGGCCCAGCCGTCGCTCATTGGGAGACCAGGACCATCGGTCTTGAGAATACCCGCGTCTCGCTTGAATCTTTGAAGCCATTCGGCATTATCTGCAGCAGTCTGGTTCCAAGGATCATCACTAGAGTATTGTCAGCTCGTCAAACTCAGCAATCTTCCTGCCCAGAAAACTTACTCGTCATACAGGATCCAGCGCGCCTGGTGCTGAAGCTCTGCATCACTAGGCACATGCCTGTTAGGGTTGTTCGCCGACATAGTGCCAGCAACCCATCGCTTCAGCTCCTTCGCCAATCGTCGATAGCAGTTCGCATCATTGAGGAAGTATGGTCCAGGACAGCCAGGGCCGCTGCCCATATCGAACATGTCATCATAACCCAATCCCAGAAGCACAGGACAGTCATTGGAAAAAAGGGTCGCATCAGTGGTGGCGGTTCCGCTGACAGTCGAGTTGACGCTAGGCTGAAGAGAAAATGCAGGCGAGTTGTTACTGCTGGCGGGATGGCGGTTCTTGAATCCCTCGAGCCAAGATGCATTATCTGCCGCGGTTTGGTTCCAACCGTCATCGAATTCGTATATAATGATACGAGCTTGTCGTTGGAGGTCCTCGTCAGTAGGCTCGATGCCCATGGATCTTTGTAAGATGAGATAATCCTTCAGTTCACGCTCGAGGCGCGAGTAGCTGTGGATGGTTGAGTCGATGGACGTAGGATCCGTTGAACGGCAAATGTGGTCCACCACGTCTTCGCTTCGTGGAAGGTGTGCGCGTCGACGGAAAGGCGCGAGCCAGTTCGTAGAAGATGTTGCGAGGCGAATTAGCCAGTTTGCAATGGCCTCTGACGGGTGTGTAGAGACTTCTTCCACGCGACCCACGATACGACAAGCCTCCTCTTGAAGCTCATCATCCATCGCCGTTAAACCTAGTAGTCTCTTGGCCTTGACAAATTCGTGGAGTTGTACCTCCATGGGACACTCCTCGAACAAGTTGTCCTTGCCGTTAATCTTGAGGGATGCCAGCCTGTTTTCAGCGGCACCACGCAAAGGACCGAATCTAGCCTTTTGTTGTAGAGTGTCAGAGCTCATGATAATGTCACGGAGCCACGATGGCCTCGTCGCAATGCCCTGTAGAGATAGCAATTCGCTAGCGAAAATAATACGGCAACCTTCGACCATCATTTCTTCGTCGCTCGGGAGCCGTCCGTGCTGGTCCTGATAGTTCCGTGTGAAGAAAGCCATTTCCAACTTAATCAACTCGTAGGCATTACGAGGTGACTCTGGCGGGGAGTGAGTGGCTACGTATGGCAACGGGGATGTGCGCTCATAATGAATAAGATCTATTTCAAAAGTTAGACGTTGGCAACTTGTCTACAGGATACTGGAGAGGTCTCATACATGGAGGCATGGAGTTCTCGACCATCTCGAGTACAGGGTTGTCGAAACCCCAATCACCCTTCCAGTCAGCCATGGAATAACCCGTCTTGAAATGCTCTGCCAAATGATCGACACGGATAGTCCATGTGTCCATTACGATGCCACAGAAACCACATCGGGACCGAATCTCAGGCGTTGCTACCTTCCACGACTTCATAGACCAATCCTGAAACTTGATATTATGCACCAGGCGCAGGTGCTGGTTAAGGTGATCTTTTCGGTAGAATGTCCGTTCTGCTGGGGTACGCTCTTGGCAGGCAGAGTGGTTGTGGCTTTCGATATGGGCATCGTCCGGGTTGGCCTCGCCACAAAAGACACAGGATAACATGCCGGTATCAGGGTTGACGGCTTTTGCGCCGTGAGGGGAACACACCCACCGCTCAAGAGACAAGTGCAACGACTTTTCGTGTCGCTGCCAGTCGTGCTTAGTCCTGAATGTTTCGGTACAGAATGTACACTGGAAGGTCTTGAGAGGGGCTGATAGGCTGGTCTTCTCCTTGCCAATTTTTGCCGAAGCCCTTCGGCGACGGCGACGGCGTCCGTGGCTATTGAATGGGGCTGAACCAAACGAACCCCATGAGTTGCGAGATCCGTGTGAATAGGCCGATCCATGAGAACCATTACTGGAGTGGGAGGTGCCTAAACTGCTGACCGATGACTGGTTGCAGATAGATCTGCTTGAGCCATCGTCCGCATAGCTCAAGCTGAAAGGGCTGTCGAGTCCGGAAGACATTCCGGAGGAAGAGGCGGTAACGGCTCGTGCAATAGCGCTGACGGACGCGGGTTCGTTCTCAGGGGGTGAGTGCTCCCAACGTTGCAATGGGTTCATGGCTTCCAGGGCTGGTGTTCCTCGGCGTTGAGGGATATCCATGGGGCCTGACCATGAGCTGGTGTAGTGAGGTGATGTTGAGCGCGGAGGCTGAACCTTGCCACGTCGACGAGCATTTGCGAGCCAGTTTGTGATTTGGACCTTGTTTAACCCTGTTTGGCGCTGCAGCATCTCCTTCTCTTCATCACTAGGATAAGGATGACGGTTATGAGTTGAGAGCCAATTTTTGAGAATGCGAACAGACTCTCGAGAGAATCGTGCTCCAATTTTGGGAGGAGGTGCGGCCTTGTTGGTGAACGTTTCTCCCAGGTTGCCTAGATCACTGACGGAGGCATTGCGGGAAGCATTGCGAGAGGATTGACAAGAGTCGTCCTGATTATCCTCCTGGAGAGCGTTGGAGATCTGAGGTCCAGATGGCAGAAAAGGGTTGATGTCAAAGGGCGCAGCTGAGGTGTTGGCAGACTCGGGGGCAACAGCGAAGCTGCAGTTGGCCTTCAATGCTACGCAAGTAGTGCAATAGTCCTTGTACATACCCTCCCGGATCTTCTTGCATGAGAAACCAGACATAGCACAGTTGATGCAGGGTGATGAAGGTGTGTCCCACTGAAATTGACTAGATATGTCTTCAGCGGTTGTGGTGAAGTCCATCGCAGGGGCGGGCATGTCTGGTAGAGGGAAGTTGTTGTCTGAAAAGTGTTGAAGGGCGCAGAAGCTGAAGTCGTCTTCACTGACATTCTCCAGGACAAGATCAATGCTCTCGTTGTTGTCAGCTGTCAGACCAGCAAAGGCGCTGCCATCCTGGGGTTGTGGAAAGGCATCAATGGCCTTGTCCCAGTTGACAAATTGCTCCATCTCATCCATATTCGACATGATGCACAAGGATAAGTGCTAATGCGAAGCAAAGATATCGGCTCAAGTCAATCGAAAGGCGCGCGTAAGGGTGACAACCATGAACGAAATAGATTTAGATGTCAGTCAGCCTGGTCCCACTTGAATCGTTTGGAGGGCAGTTGAGCCTGAAAATGAAGAGAAAAGAGTGAGGCTCCCAAGTTGCGGATAGTCCCTGAGTTTTGTTCAAGATGAAAATCCAACAAAGGTATGTAGCACCTAGACACAAGTAAAGGTCTGTCTACTCCATAGAGGCACATCGAAAGAGTCAGCAGTCTCCATCCCCCAGAATGTGAACCAAGCCTAAAGTCTGGTGGAGTTGGAGTGCAGAATGTCGGCCAGCCACACCAACCAGCTGAGCGAGTCTAGCCAGATTGTCAAGTCGTGCGCCCTTCAATTGACAGACAAGGATCTTTTTGATCAATAGACCCACGCACATAAGCTGCAGAGTGACGGTGCTTCCAACACTGTAGTATGGTTCCAGCTCCACCGGATATGGTGAGCCAACGGTATGGATGTCCAATCATTGTCTCGCCCGTACAGTGCCAGTCCGACCCAGTCAACAAAGGCTGGGCTCCGCTTCTCGTAGTTCGCAAGGCGTAGCCATCCATGCGGATGCGTCTCGCTAGACCCAAGTCTTGGCCCGAGACCGGCCCTCATATGGATCTTTGTTGACCTCGCAAAAGGACCTTTTATAAGGCAATGCATATCATTGTGATATCTTTTGGAGGCTCATTGTCAGCCGGATCGGAGTCGTGACTCTGATAAAGCCCGAGCATGCGCTTCCCCGGAGTGTCTATGTGGGGTTTAGCACATCCCTAGAGGCTCAGACTCAGAGGCTCAGATGCTTGATTCTCCGCTATAATTTAATGATTGATTGATATGCTCCTCGTATCACTTCAAGACTGTCTAGAAAGCACTGGAACTTTCCAAGAAACGGTTTATCGGAGAGAAAAAATAAAGACCATGCCGGTCTGCCTTGTCGGTGAGATTTTAGAATCAGCCACCGACACACAGCATCCTTAGCTTTGGGGTAACAAATCGCAGATCACTCAAGATATTTCCCTGCTCCAAGACCACGTTGTGTCTTATCATCTGACGTATTGGTAAGCAGAAAAGTTGGATGATGTCTCTGTCGATTGATCATTGATGTGAGCAAAGTTTGGTGTAGGTAGGTAACAAGTTCAAATCCTGGGGCAAGAAAGGCGCCATTGGTTTAGGCGAACCCGCTTACCTGCACAGCGGAAATGCAGCGGAAAGTACCTAGGCAGAACAGGTACAGTAGCAGCTGCCTGCCGACTCACCGTGGATCGGAGTCTCGGGAGGTGCTCCGCCGGTCATCACGGAACTCGAAAGGAGCCTATAAGGGTGTGCAGTAGTGAGCATACAGCATTTCCAAGAGACACAAAAATTTGGTGCTGAAGGCCTGACGCCAGGACGTTCAGCTTTTGCTCATTTCAGATACAACTCCGACCATATCGAACCTCTTTGCGTTTACTTGGAGATCCTCTGATTATCTTGATCGGACGGATCCCTAACCGGAGATAGACATTTAAAACATCTAGATCTCCGCAAATGCCGCGAGTCTAAATTAGCTCAATATGCGTATACGGTAGGATCCGAAACATGGTGCCCTGGCAATATCACGACATGTCTGCCTGCTAGGTACCTTGGTCGTTCAGAGACGTATTGACTTTCGCATAGCCGAACGTTTTCTGCCCTAGCCTGTTGACATGAATCCAAGTGTCTCTCACCAGATTAATCGGCTTACCTTTTTTGGTTTTTACTCGGATGCTGGTTCACCTTTCGTCTTGCTTGAGACTGCTCCTTATATGCTCAAATAAGAGACTGGTCCTGAACCTATTCTTCCTCAAGCAACGAAAATCACCAACCTTGCTTAAATATAAAAGATTACAGGCCGCTGTTAGGTATATGCTTAATCTAGCTTGGTCATTTCTCGTTTTGAGTGCCCTCATAGCCAAGTTAATTCGTGCCATATTGATATGTTAGTGAACTATGTGATTTACTGTGTATCCATATATCAAAGTAGACATCGACATCAAGCTCAGCTCAGTATCAGTCGCCTATAACGTGTAATCTTGTCCTTGCAATTAATGTTGCTGGTATTGTCCAGCTTGGCAGGGATTCTAAGGGCATACACACAACATGGGAACGGAGCTTGAAGGCGCAGTGTCTGCTTGAGTGGGAGCGAGCGCTGTATCGAGTGAAATCAGTTGCATACACACCTCACTCGATACGTGTCAGTCGGTCAGCTATCCTTCCGCGACGTCTTCTAGGTTTTCCTCGTCTACAATGTTCCATATAACCACCATATCCAACTCTCCTGAACACCTAGACCGACAGCAATCTACTCAGGCTTGGGCTAGCCACGCAGAAATCTGCGAGCCAAAGTGTTATTAATAGGCTACTTGTTTGTAATGCTGTTCAATCCTAATTTTATACGCTATGTTAATGATATCCTGCCTTGTTTAAACACTTAACAGGGAACATTACCCGTCAAGTTTGTCCCGCGACAATGAACGGGCAGCACAAGGCACCCGTAAATGCTGCATGCGAGACCAATTCTAATATAGGTAATGTATTGCAGAGACGCATTGTATGCATGAACGTTGACCACCACAGTTGCACGACAGCTCTATCCCCTCCATGAACGCTGCAGTTACATGGGCCGATGCTCAACTACTCCACGCCAGGCGTTTATATGGTTGATGAAGGGATATACCATGAATGGCCGGCCTATGTATTGTGATTGGTCAATGGCATGCCAGTGGTGATACATCTAACATATTTATTCCAAGAATTTGAGCTGTGGGGGCATTTTGCTATCTTACCCGTCGTTAGATCTTCTATGATGGCCAAGGAAACTTTTTCTTCCCGCTCTGATAGACCATTGCACGGTTTAAATAGTCTTGGAAACTGGATTTGCTCAACTCATAATGTCACAATCTGTGGTAAACGAGTTCGCCGCTTTTCTTTCCGCAGCGTTACATTTGTATGGATCAATCAGCCTTACCAACAAGCCTTGCAGTTCATGATCCTTGAGGGCATCATATTTCGTTGTAATCACACGACATCCAGGGTTTTCTGATCACTTCCTTACTGCCTGACAACTTGCTCTTATCCCTAATGGCCTGTCAAGGTTGGGCTATGTACGCATTGGAGCGCCTACATAGGTAGTGAGCACGGGGCTTCGTGCTACGCTATGATGTCCACACAATGGATGCTTTACGTGCGAGCACCTTCGTAAACCATGTATAGAATGGACTTTTTGTCTCAGAAAACTACGCAAATTCTATCAAAAAATCTTGTTTTTCAACAAAGGTCGTTATCACAATAAATAAATCAAAGAGGAAGCGGAAAGGAGCCTCAAAGCTGATACTTGATCAAGTTGTCGACTCAGTCACTCAACGCGACACCGCATTCTCTTTTTTGGCTCGTGTAAACTATCTTGCGATACATACAGCCTGACCCTGTCTATATGTGCATTTTCCGTAGCGTAAACAATGTGCTTTTCGAGAGATAGAGTGGTATCGCTGGCCGAGGCCAGTAGTTCTGTATAGTCCTCCCAATAGCTTTTAGAAGAGAACAAAGAAAGCAGACCAGACACGTATGTCAAACACCATGCTCCTTGACAGCAATAACTCCAGTTTCATGAGCTGAAACCCATCCGAGAAGGCCGTGTGTGCTGTGAAATCCAAAATGCGCCGGTTCCTGACTCGCCTTCCATTCACTAAAATTTCGCGTCCAATGACACCTTGCTGACCAAGAGGCACCTCATAAATCGTTGATGTCTTATCGTGGATCCTACTCATTAATCATGTCCAAGTTCTTGTAATTCTCTCTCTTTTGCGGCAAGCATTTCTCGCATCTTGTCCGCTTCGCGTTGCAAAGCTGCTCGACGCTCAGCTTTTATCCGCTCAGTATCAAAATCGCGCGGGCCAGCACCTGGCGTGTTATCCCGGTTGGAAAAGGCGCTGGGACTCGGTGCTGATGCTATGGTACTACCAGGTGATCGTATGGGAGGCAGGGAATAGTCGCCATCGTCACTTCCTGTTCCTAAATTGGGGGGAGTGGTGGCTGACGTCGATGGATTCAGTATCGATTTAATATTGATCGAGGAGATTCGTTTCGAGCTCTCCTGTCCAGTTTCTAGTGAGGCAAATGCTTCACTTTCAGTAGTAGAGAAGGATCGTTTTCGAGTTGGCGACAGAAACGAGGCAGGGGATAGTGACGTTTTCCTGTCGTTGTTTGATGACATAGACGCCATGGGGGCTAGTCGATTATCGTCGTTCAGGGATCCGGTATACTGACGTGGGTTATTTGACTGGTGATACGCAGCTAGATCCGAGGTCGAAGGCAGTGGCGATATTGTTCTACTTGTAGGTCGGATAACCGGTTGAGGCTCGATCGTGAGCGGATGGTCTGGGCGGCGACGAAGACCTAGGTTAACAGACCCGTCCTCGTTCATTGACCCCTTCTCGGCATTTTGTTCATATTGACCTTGCATTTCGGCGGGCTCGGTTGCATCTTCCATCTCCTCATCCTGCGATGCTGGGATAATTCGTTTTCGTCTTTTGATAGTCGATTTCTTCATGGTCATCGGCCGGTGGACGCCATGTAACTTGTAATAGAGACCTAGTTCTGTTAATAAATACTGTTTGATAAACGCGAAAAGCACGATACCTACCACAAGCATTGCAGATGGTGTGGCCACTCTCATCACGCCTCCAGAGAGGCGTAATAGTGGTGCCACAGTTCTGGCATGCAATGACAACCGTGGCATTCGAATTTTGTTGATTTTGCAAGGCATTGACATCCACAGGCGCCGGTTCCGGTTTGGTACTTTCACTTCGACTTTGGCAACTCTGTCGTTTCTGCGTTCCACTTAGGTTGGCGCTTTTCGAAACACGATTGTTATAGGCAGGGCATCCATTGCAACCCTCTGCACCACCCGTTCCGTTACAACGTCCACCTCCAGGACAAGTCCCTCCAGTTTGATCAGCCGATATGTACGTCGCATTTGACGCAGGTTTTGGGCCTGCGACTGCAGAGGGCTTCGGTGCAGTAGTTCGAGGAGGGTCTGCAGGGACAACATTTGGTGGTCGCTTGAGACTAGTCGGACGAGAGGCGTTTCTGGCTTTCAGATAAAGACCACAGGCGTTGCAAATCGTAGCACCCTGAGGTGATCTCCTCCACAAAGGGGTTCGGGTGGTTCCACAGTTACTATTATCGATATAAGCAGAGTGATTACTATAGAAGTAAAGGTAGTTAACTCACCTGCAAACTTGTCCTTGGCTGCCACTAGGTGGCGGACTTGTTTTTGAACCATGCTCTGCCCCAGGACTCTGTTGCTTTGACATGTTTCCTGGAGTTGGACTTGTCTTAGGGCCAGACGGACTCCCACTCAGTCTATTTTGGTGGTCAGGGTTATCCTGGCCGGTAGGGAGTCTGGTCCGCTCCTGAGAAGAAACAGCCGAGCTATCATTTGGTTTCGAGGACATTGGTCGTGATGGCAGCGCAGTTCGAGCCGAGGCCGTCTCACGCTGATGGCTATACAGCGCCGTTTCTTGGGTTTCTTGGCTCATGCCCGTAGGTAGGGCTGACAGTATCGAGGGGAACAAGACGGCAATGGCTCAGATGAAGCGAATGGGTGTACTCCAATAGTCTGGGTTGATATGCGACGGTTCAGTTACAAACCGAAGTCTATAGCATTCATTGGTGTTGATATCGAGGGTCGGTAGGTTGATTTGATTGTCGTATAGGTCGAGGATGAGTAAGATTGAAATTTGGTTATGGAAAGAAAGTCCTTGACACGACTCGTAATCGGCTGCAGCGGATTGATAAGTGGTTTCGAGCCGGCCGAGCAAGGAGGCAAATCCGGAGAGAGGCCGGAGCCGGGTTACGCAACTAAGTGTTCGCAGGCACCGAAGCGAGACAAACAAATGGAATACTTTCTTGGCTCGATGTGAGGTGTAAGTCAGAATGCTAAAGAAGTACCTAGCCCAAAGCCCGATCTGCAGTCCAGCGATATGTATCGTCAAGTTGCCAGTTTTGCTGGTGGGCAGACGAGTCGAACAAGTCGCCAGGGTACAAAGGGACGTGGATGCGTAGGCAGCTGACCTGGGGAACAGGACCAATCGAAGGTTGGATCGAGTCCGATCGAACGGGAAGCCAGGTATTGGTCAGACGACAGGTGTCAGAGAGTGACGCGACAGCGACCAGATACTTGGGACCGGCGCAACTGCAAGGCCGAGAAGACCAAAGTAGAAAGTTGAGGAGTTGACAGCCGCGGGGAGGCGAGGAGAGGATAGGACAAGGATGTGCGGAGTGTGTAGTAAAGAAGACGAAGGGAATAACCAAGGACAGGAGATAACAAAGATTATCAACCAGACCAAAAAGGCGGAAGGGAAAAGTAAGTAGACTATGTGCAAGGGTGATGAATCTGTGACTACCTACGCAATGACAGATGTCGGTTTGGTAAGACAACAAAAGGCGACCGAAAGTGAAGGGCAGGACACACTGACAGAAGAGGACGGGGACGGAACACGCCTTGTCTCGTTCCTAGGCAAGGTATAATTGAATGTGGTGCTTGGCGAATAACAGGGGAGGACTTCGTCAATGGGTTAAAGCGTAAGACTACCAAGTCTTGCGGCACCACCAGGCTGGGACGGTGGAAGGTGAATTGGTGACCAAGCAGAGCCAAGACCAAAGACCAGGGTGTATGTTTGCGTGTGTGTGTGTGTGCACGCGCGCGTGAGATACCGTAGATCGATAATCAGCGAGGCAATGAGACGGCAGACGGCAGATGGCAGATGGCAGATGGCGGTGGAGGAAAGGACGGTGACCCCGGGAGAAGGGTATCCGAGACCAAGAAGAGGACAAGGTGGGGGTTAAGGTCTTCCAAGGGAAAGGTAGAGGTCAAAGGTGAGAGAGAAAGAGAGAACTCGGAGATGACAGTCGACAAAACAGATAGATTGACGACCAATTCCGTCTGTTTTGAGATTGAGGCGCAGGTCAGATCAGAAAGAGAGGGCAGAGAAAGATGGTCAGAGTAAGGTAGGTAAGGTGATTGCGATTGATGATCAGACAAGGCCTGATCCAATGAATCCAATGGGGCTGGGGCTTAGTCTTGGAATTCGATCTGGGCTTGTGCTTTCTTGATTGCCTTGCTCTGCCTTGTCTTCTACCCTTCAGATTGTTTGGTATTAGTTATGGTGGATTGGAGACTGGTTGTCGGGTCTCGGGAGCTGGCGTCGCATTGCATGAGCCTAAATGGGGCCCAGCAGAGACTCGCTGACTCTTGTTCTCTCTGTTCTCTCCTTCTTGTACCCCTCAGTGGCAGTCAAGTCTAATTCGTCCTTAGGTTGGAGGGGAGTGACGTGCAAAGGCAAAAACAAACCCAGAAGCAAGACGAGACTCAACAAACACATGATGCGATTTCACGGGGAGTCGGCTCCCAGCATGGAACGACGGCCGCTGGTGGGTTGGGGTTAAAACAACCGACTTGATCTAGACACTCTCATCTCGTTTCTAGTGTCTTTCTTAGCTCTTGAACCAAAGGTGCCGTTTCCGACTGCATGGATATCATTTGATGCTGAGTACTGATTCGTATTTTTCACGTGAGAGATCTATGCCTCACAAACCTGAACTCTCAAACTCTCCAGATCTCGTCACGCCAGAAATCCTGCAGAAAAGACCCTTCCCAACCTGTCGTCACAGTGGAGGAACCAAGCCAAAGGGACTTAAATTAGGTACCTCTTAGGACGTTCTAGTAAGCCCCTCTGCCTCACCGCGGCTCTGTCAACTTTGTCATTTCGCCCCTGAAATGTGTTGGATTACATTAAGTCGTCTCTGATTGGTTCAGCTAATACGGAGAAATTCTTCTTCGTTCCTTGGCACCGCTGGTCGGATTTTTGCGCAGGGGATCGCCGTCCTGGTGCCCTGACCGACACAGATCCAATACACGCTAGGCCGAGATCGGGCCCTCTTTTTTGTTCTCTCCATTCGATTCTTATCAGCCGAGGCTTGAGCTCACTTTGTCGTTTTTATCTTATCTTATCTCAACCATGCTCAAAGAGTAGGGTTACCTACTTGTCGATCAGTACCGAAGCTAGGTAGCTTTATTCCATGAACGATCAGCATTAGTAGTTTGGTTGTCACGTCGCGTCGCATCACATAGCATCGTATCGTGTCACTTGACATCAATTCTGTACTTTTATCTACTTTTATGCAATATCGCCAACACTTCAGTCGTTGCCTTTGGTCATGGCGTCCGACCTCGGGAGCTCTCCCAAGAGAGAGCCAACACCCACTCTTCCTTTATCCTCGGTTCCTCAAAAGCGCCCCCTTGAAGAAGGCCATCACAGCCCTGTCGTTCCCTCACCACTGAACCCCGAAGTTAGGCCTTCGGACTCTTTGGCACCTGAAGATGCTGCTCAGAATTCTAGATCCAAGTCTGCGCGAGCAAAGAAAGATACTCTAAAGAAACGCGAGGCCAAAGGAAGCGATAGTGTTCGTGCGACACCTGATCCAAAACCAAAGTCGAAGCCACAGAAGAAACAGAGCGAGTCGAGCCCATTACGATACAACTTGGCGCAGCCTAAACTGTCCAACTTCAACCCTCCTCGAGGTCCTGTCTTGACGGCGCACCATGAGGTCACGGCCCCTGATGGCCAAACGGTCGAATTCTTTGAAACATCGGATCAGTAAGCTAAGACTATATCCGATAAAAACCTTGTAGCTAACTGTCAAAGTGTCTCTAATAAGAAGAGCTACCGTTATACTCCCTGCATCGCTGATCCTCTCTTCCCGTCCATGATCTACTACCGAGGCACAGAACCAGAGCCATATGGTCCCCACTTGAGCTTCGAGGACTCAGCAGGGCATGTTTATTTTGATAAATCGGCTCGTCACGTCACAACCGAAAAAGGATTTCGCATGGCCAGGGCAAACGTGGCTGTGAGGGAGGGCAGATGGTACTGGGAGTGCAAAATCACACAAGGAGTTCGACCACCAAAAGACGGAGAGTCCAAGCCGGAAGGAGGCAAGCATGTACGCGTGGGCTGGGCAAGACGAGAGGCATCGCTTGATGCGCCTGTGGGGTTCGATGCTTACAGTTACGGCCTCCGTGATGTCGCGGGAGAAAAGGTACATATGTCCCGTCCTAAGGAATTCTTTCCTGCAGGAGAAGGCATTCGGGAGGGGGATATCATCGGCCTCGAGATTCAACTTCCATCAGAACAACTGCACCGCAAGGTCATGTCTGGACAGTATAATCCAGTTGTTGATCAGACCGACGAGGAACCTGCGGCCACCGCTGAAGGCCATAACATTGTCCGCGATCGCTATCCCATACGCTTCAAATCTCATACTTATTTCGAGAAGAACGAGTACTCCCCCGCCAAAGAACTGGAAGATCTGATGAACCCGGCAGGGGCTGGCGGTGGCTCTTCAGAAGAACCTGGTCCTAACCACACTCTTCCAAGTCTCCGCACGCTTCCCAATTCTTGCATCCGCGTGTACAAGAATGGTGTTTTAATGGGAACTCCGTTCAAGAATCTCCTTGGCTTCCTTCCACCAGCTTCACGTCCTCAAGGCCAAGCTGGCGGTCGCGAAGGCCTTGACGACGGCATGCTCGGATATTACCCTGCCGTAAGTGTCTTCCATGGAGGCGCTGTAGAGGTAAATTTCGGCCCCGACTTTTGGTATCCTCCTCCAGCCGAGACCGAAGATAGACCCGTTAAGGTCTGGTCAGGCAACGCTCGCTTGAACAGGGTGCGCCCTGTGAGCGAGCGATATTCTGACCAAATTGCAGAGGATATTGTCTGGGACATCATTGATGAGGTGGACTTTTGGTCCAAAGATGGGGGTGGGGCAACAGATCGCCAAGGTGTGAGCGATAAGAGTGAAGCTGTCGCCATGGCCCCTGGGCGAGAAGAGATCAAGGAAGTGGTTCAAGACGATTAAAGCATCGCAAAATATGTTATGCCTTTCTATTCAAATGATGCTGGATAGCTGAACTACTAAAGCCTCTGGAAGAGATGTTCCTTTCAACCTACAAAAGATACCCACTATGAAAATGCAGAAATCAAATTTATTATTCATAACTACCATGTCCATCAATAGTAGAAGCTGGTATGGCAATGCCCCAAGGCTCCATTCTCATTTCGTCATAAACCATGTCGTAAATACTGCTCGCTACCATCTATCAACCTGCCTACAAACGGAAGTCCTGTCCAGGCACCATCTCAGCGACGACGAACCGGTTCCTCTGGCGAGACTGGCTCGACTACAGCAGGAATCGGGGACGGCTCAGACAGAGGAGAAACAGGGTCCCCGAGTATTGCCCTGTCGGCATTGTGACTCGCCGCCGCTGCCTCTGGCCCCGGAAGAAGAGGGTCATCTGGAAGCTCTTCGATACGATCGCTACCATCAATAGGTGTCTCAGCTACAGATTTTTCACGCTCCAGTCGCACCTCGCGGCCTCTCTTGTGACAATACCAAAGTACAAACATTAGTACTATTCAGGATTAGCAAATGTATAAACCGTTTGGGAAGCAATACTTACAGAATAAAGCAACGCTCCATATAACATTTGTACCGATAAATGCAGGCCACCGCACCTTCAATGCATTGACGATAGCCTTGAGCATACCAACAACAGCCCCTGGCTTCGTGACTAGATCGGTCAAATTCGATGGCTTGAGGAGGTCGATAGCGGCATCCTTAATGCCCTTTTCGGTATTCGCCTTGAGACCCTGACTTTCTGCTGCCGCCGCCAAGAGCTCAGGCGCCAGGGAGGACGTCAGCTTATCTGGAAGCTGGGTAACAAGCTTCTTGAGAGATGAGGGCAGTTTTTCGAAACCGCGATTGATGGCACCATCGCGGTCTTCAACTAGGCTTGCGAGGTCACCGTATGCTGTCGGCACACCGTTGGCGAGATCCTTGAATACTTGAGTGAAACGGGACAGGAGCTCGGATGACTCGTTGGAGAGAGAAACGATCTTGTTGTTCTTTGCCTGGAGGTTCAGGCGGTCGAGAACGTTACCAAGGTCCTGCTCCTCACGTTCGGCTTCCGGTGGCGCGACGTTATCTTCTGGCTTAAGACCATCCTGTGGTTTCTTGTGTCTCGTGAACAAAGCCGTTAGACGGTTTGGCTGTTTTTCGTGCTTCTCTTTGTCTTTGTCTTTGTCTTTCTTTTCCTTCTTCTTGTCCTTTTTACTCTTGGGCTCTTGTAAGGCCTTTACCGCCTCTATCTCACTCTCAGATGCAGACGAGAGGTCGATCTGAGGGGTATTGATGCGTGGCGGCAAAGGCGGAGCTGGACCATCGTCTTCCAGGATACTTTGCAGCCATGCCTCATCGTCGTGGTCGAGGACTGGGCTCAGAGGAGGAGTATTGGAGCTGAGGCTGTGCTGCGTGCTTCGCCGCCCGTGTTGATGACCTGATGCACGAGATGCATCGTTGCTGAAATCCGGTACGTGTCCGTAGGATGGGTCTACCGAAGATGCAGCTTCGATCTTCTTCGCAGCCTCCTCAGCAGCAGCGGCTTTCTCCGCTTTCTCCGCTCTATTCTTCTTGATTTTTTTGTAGGTCAAGTATTCCAACATCTTAGAGGTTGTTTATATGTATGAGGGGGGGTCTTGGTCGGAGATGCGACCGATGGAAATTCAGCTATTTAACTATCTTAGTCTGGAACAAGAGGCCGCCCAGCTTAAAGGAAAACGAGGGATGGCGATTTACCAGTAGGTGTTGGCGCGCGCTTGGAAACTCGCCTTTGTCTTGTCTTGGGTGACGAACGATCTACGCGAATCGAGAGCGCACAGCCACATCACATGTGATGTCATGACGGCAGCCCAGCCAGAGTCCAGGGTCAGAGCCTAAGCTCCCCCACGTAAATATGTTTCAAGGCTACGTGATTTGGTGATCCATAATCAACTGCCGTACCAAGATACGAATCCGAAAATTATTGGTCAAATGGCTTCCAAAACATGGGTGGGTGGAGATCAGGGGCTTAAGTCGACTTCAGCTGTCATTACTGAGGAGGTGAGGTCTACAGCCTAGGGGAAGCCTTGAAGCTTCCCAACCTAAGTGACGAGGGTTTTAAGGTTAGCTAGGTACCCAGTATACGCTTGGGGGCGCGGGGGCAGCATAAGCCAGGTAGGTATGTACTTAGCAATGCCAATTCATGTTAATTGACCGTGGGTATCTTGAAATTCTATGGTTAATGATGAAGATATAAAAGTAGGTACAACGGCGCATACACCTCGATCAGGTGTCGTCAACATCGTCGTCTTCCGCCTCATCTGCCCCTCCTTCGTCGCGGATAACCTCATCAGCAAGTGTGCTACGTTGCCAGCCGCTCCCATTCTTCCGCTGTCCCCGTTGAAAAGCATCCGTTGAAGTGACCGCTCTCTCGCCTGTGAACTTATGACTTGACCACTCGGTAGAGCATCGTGGGCAGTTTCTGTCTCGCCTAGTTCGCCAGAAAGCCTCTTCACATACCTCATGCAGTCGGAAGTTGCAATCTACCTCTGCGCATCTCAGACCAATCGTGACTGGATCCTTGCATGCTTCACAAAACTTGATGCGCTGCCAGTCGCCTGGCTCAAGTTCCGGATCGTTGTAGCTTTCGACTAGCCAGGGTCGCAATTCCAGCAACGCTCGGGGTGACAAGGTATAGAACCCCTCGTTACTTTTCTCAAACCACCCTCCCTCAACCAAATTTGCAAGTACAGCTTCCACTTCACTATGCTTGAGTCCTTTGTCTGCAGTGGTTTGTGTCTGGGTTTCTACATCGATCTGACTTTCTCTTCGGTTCGGCCGTGCCAGTTTGATGGCCTGCATCTCGGTGATAGCCATGACTTCCATGCGGGGGGTGTTGAACTTTTCAAACATAGCGTCTAGAACACGTTTAATGAACGAGATTTCTTCGTGACTGTATATGGTAGCGAGTTGCGTCTGCGGATCGGACGTGGTATTGACCAAAGCCCATATTCGTCTCTTTGTAATTTGGTGAAAAGTACTTCGGACTTCGTAGTCAAAAAGCGATGCCGCTTCTGAAGCTTTGTCCATGGCCTCTTGAAAGTGTTCTTCGGTGATTTGATCTGTTCGTACTTCGTCTCCCTCCTCATCTCCGCTATGCCTGCGGTTGGCATTGAATATCGCAGCAAGGATAGGACGGGCTGCTTCGAAAGTAATCGTTCCTCGAGCTAAGATGGCCTGGAGAAAGGCTCTATCCCCATGGTTGAATTCATGGTTACTCATGCTTAACTTTGGCCTGACGATATTCTCGCTCGAAGCCAAGCACTGAATATTTGTAATTTGTTCTCAGAATCGATGAGGTGTGAATACTTAGAACGAAAGCCCCAAAAATGATTTTCTTTGAGGGGAAGAGAAGACGCGTTTGACGCGTCTGGAGATCTCGAGGCTTAATTGAGTGCACGGGCCATGCATCTGTGGCTGTGGTGGCTCATTCAAGTATCTTATCAAAGTGAACCACTAGGCCAAAATTGGAGGGCCCTTCTTAGGCACTAGGGTCACTAACAACAGCAACAGCTACAACACATCCACCAACTCGCTTTTCATAACCCATTGTAGGTGCCGTTCAGTTATCTTATTTGTTTCATTTAGCTTGAGAATTATGTAACTTCTTAATGTATACTCGAGTATGTTCTATGAAATCATAGTGATAACCAGCTTAGAACTGACATTGAGGACTGATGTGCATCTTGGAATATTCGTCGATTGGCGCGTTAAAAAACGGCCAGAACGCACAGGAGAACAGTAAACCTGTTTCTGATAGGCAGAAATGGCATGATATTCCACATCAAACTATGTCTCACTGCGTTCATTGTTACACAATATTCCTTTGTTCATTCAGCCAGTGTAGGGTAACACAATCATTCTGCTGACTCAGCTCGTTTACCCAATTGAAAGAACTCTCAAGAGCCTTGAGCTTCATATGAGTTACAGTAACCCTTTTTCGTGATCAAGGTGCAGAGCGCGAAGACCGGGACGTATGTTTCCAGAACATACAAATTATCAGTAACACTCAGCTAAGCGGATGAAAGATTGCGTGTCCAGGCCATTGTTATTCCAACAGCTACTCCTCGTGTTGAGCAATTCATCAGAGCGTACGATCATCAATGATCTACATCTCGACAACAAACACGCGAACTCAACAAATACCTGAAGAATCATCAGACCTATAACGTCCCTCACTCGCTAAAGGGCAGAAACAACGCGTCTACGTGCGCCATCATAGTTTCCTTTAGGAGGGCCCTGAACCTGGAGGACATCGAGCAAGTGCCAGACGCAAATAGGCTCTTGATCCAAGCATGGCAATGAACCCGTCGGAACTGAAAGAATTCGATGTTGTACGGGTGGCAAGAAGCGATGGCTCAGACACCGGTCCCGGATACTGGCCAGTCACAGCACCATCCGCCACGACTGCCACCAAGAAGACAAAGGATGCGTCTGCGGCTGAGAAAACACCAAGGAGTAAACCTCAGATGATTCGATTAGCCGAAGACGACCCAAGATTTACAGAGTGGAAAGTCAAACTCGGGATCCTGCTGAAGCAAGAGCTATGTCCAAACCCCGATGGTAAGTTGGCTCCTCTGCCTCATCACTCTCAGATATCTAACCACGTGAAGAGGGGAATCCATGGCTGGTTAACTTCCCGCGAGGTTATTGGCTATACGAGAAATCTAAACATCTCTGGGTTTCGGGGTATCCTATCAAGGTGAAGCTTTTTAAGAGCCCGCAGGAATTTGCTGTGCACCTCATATGGTTGCTCTCAACATCGATGGACTACCGAGATTGTTGCTGTGCGCACTGCAACGGGTTCAACTCGATCAAAGGGGGTGTCGGTGTTGACGACGCGTTGATCATCACACATGAACCCATCAAAGCCGATAAGGTCCCGCCCAAGGTCACGCCTGTTCCACTTCCTCCAATGCCTGGACAGGCACCTCAGAAGCCGAACCAAGTCACACCACGATCACAGTCAACACAGTCTACGCCAGCTACTACAGCACAGAACTCACCGGCACCGACGCCGGTCCCTGCAACTTCAACCCCCATACAACAGCATATTCAGCACCGGCCCCCGGTTCGACCACAGGAGCAGGCGCTCCAACCCCAGCCTCAGTCTCAACCCCAAAATCAGCCACCACTTCAGCAGCAGCCACCTCACATTCAACAACCCCAGCCTCAAGCACAGCAGCAGATTAAACAGAAGGTTCCACATCTTACTCAAGCACAGCCCCCATCGGTTCAGTGGTCACTAAAATCGCCTGTGCTGTTCAGGTCAGGGGAGCTGGTCTGGTATCTGAACGGTAATGCATGGCGCCTTGGAGTCATTGCTTCGTCAACTGCCAGCCATCATGAGGTTATGCCCATCGGTCATGGCATCGTCCAACAAAACAATGTGAACAAAACAGAGGGAGAAATGCGACCCTTTTATGCCTTCACCGTACCACCTGTTAACCTCCCCGAATTGAAGGACAAAGAATACGATGGTGTTTCATGGGAGGCTCTCTTCCAAAGTACCGCAGACGGGAACCGTCGAGAGATGATTGCACTCGACGCTTCTAAGATAGCAGCTGTGAAGATTGACTACTCGTACTCCCTGTGGTCCAAAATGTCCGAAGAGCCGAACTTCAAGAGAGTTGCGTACTGGGGTTGCTTTTTTGGGGCTGAGCGCATCGAGATTGGCGACGCAATGCGGCTCAGATCAATCCCGGCCGAGTTGAACGTCCTGGCCGAGACGTGCGTCCTGGGTCTCCGGCGCATCTTCACCACCTCGGACTTCCCTGGCGCTGTCTTTTTCGTCGGCCATATCTACCAGCTCGTATCTGAAGACCAGCCAAACATTGTCCGGGATGAACACCTTCCCGTTGCGTTACGAAGTGAGAGCCAGTGGCGCCATTCGGTTGGGGCACAGCGCTGGCGCTACGCACTGATCAAAGAGAACGTCGTGTTCAAGGAACAGTCGATTAGAGGTCGATTTTACCCAACGCACCGTCTCATGCCCATACTCAACCCGAACGAATTCCAAAACTCTATCATTCAACGTAGAGTGGATGAACAGCATGCCCATCTCAACAACCGAATGGATGGTGTGGGTAGGTATCTTGGTCGAAAGATCAACCGGCTTGACACCCTTGGTGCTTCGGTGACCCATACAGCTAGGATCAGTCTTGAGCCGTTCATCAAGGAAGGAGACCAACCTCTGGAGTGAGGGGTGTTAGAGACCCTCTGCCCATATACGGTATGGGATCACATGTGCCGAGGGAACAGGCCACACAGAGTGATCGTGAAGTTGTTAGATAGTATTTCGATCATTTAATAGAGGCATGCAAGGGTGCCGGAACCACCATAGCCCTTCCAGTAACATCTCAGACATATTCTAAAACAACTGCCCAAGACAGCCCCGGGAAGGAAAAAAACCGTCATCCCCTGTCTCTAGCTCTCCCATAACGCCCATACGCCTCATATTCACTTTCTTGTCCTCCCGATGAGCCGAACACACCTGATTCTCCTCACGGTATCAGCACCACCACCTATGCAGCACCTGTGTGACACACCGCTACACGGAAAGCACCAGATCATGGCACAACTCTTGCATCTTGCCCAACACAAGCACAACTGAGGTATACTGCAAGCTAAAACACCGACAGAGAGTAAGATGGGTTGGATGAATCATGGACACTGCGGGGGCAGGGATATCACGTATGTATGATGGTGATGTTGAGGCAAGACTCACGTGTTTCCTGCATTGCTGGGGTTCTTGGATGTACTATGTGAGGATAATAGCATGGATGCGATGCCACATCCTGGTCAGAGCGAATGAGAGGGGGTGGGATACATGGAACTGCTATCACTTGTGTTCGTCAAACGGTATTGGTGTTAGGTATGAAGGATTGACGTCTTTCTCATTGATGCAGAGCGTAGGCATCGCTCGCCAACAAGAATTGTGTTTACTGAAAGAATGGGAAAAAAAAAACACCGCTTCTTCGCATTCGCCAAATACATTGACAATGTGTGGCACACTCGTTGTGGTATCCATCCTCCATACGTCACGGCCCGCAAAGTCCATGCATATTTTGTCTGTCAAGACACAAACCGCCCCCCTTTCAACACCTCTCGGTAAATCAACCCGTATATCCCCACCTGTCTCCTCTACATCATCTGGCTCTCCTGAATCATAACTCCTCTGTTCATAAATGCCTGTAAATGACTGATGGCTGGTATTGCAAAATCATGGAGGTACGCTTGAATGGAATGATCGGGAACGTGATGTTGTATGCGCCGGCTGATATGAATTGCCGTCTCTATGTCGTGAAAAACAAATAGGCTTCGTGTCGAATACTCTTGTGAACCAATGATCCAGGGCGGATGAACCGTGCAACGTGTGACCAAGTAGAAGGAAAATGAACTGCGGGTGAGGGTCGATAGTCATCGAATTTTCGACTCATGATATGAGATGTTTGATATACTCTCCGCCCGTCGTCCCTCGCTCTCGCAGCTCGAATGTCGTCGTCGTGTGTGGTTGTGTAAAACGATAAATGAAATAGCATCCTCTCTTCGTCCCCGACTCCCGAGCTCGAGAGTCTCATGGTGTATGCAAGTTATGCCACTTTTAGGTTCTCAAGTCGCTCCTGTAGCCTCTTCAGTATCTCCGGGTCTGGTTCAGGTTCGACTTTGCGGGGTTTGACACGGGGCGAGTCCTCTGTTTTCTCAGAACCACATTTTGTGCATTTGGTTCCATTCTCAGCACCGGTTGGGAATATCGTCTTGCACTCTTTACACTCATAGTGTGGCACACTACTTGGACCGAATTCATCTCCGGGATAACCATATGGATACTTCTCCTTCTTGGGGCTGTTATCTGGTTAGCCAAGATATTGATAGATACTGTAGTGTGAACGTACGGATCTCGAGGACAGTCAGTGCAGCGAACGTGGCCACACTTCTCACAGGTTTTATTGCCAGAGATAAACAGAGTCGAACATTCATGACAGGTCCTTCGCACGCGTTGACGAGGCTTCTTGTGGACCAAGTCCTGGCCACCTGTCTTGCTAGGTCGAGTAAGGACGATCTTCTTCTCGTCAAAGGCGTAAGAGTAATCGGGGATAATGGGGGCGTTCTCCTTGTTGGCTTTGATGATAGCGGCACGCCGCTCACGGCTGGCGATAATCTCGGCTTCGCTTCGTTTGGGAGGGTAACGGGTGCACTTGGTGCAGCGGGCATGCTGACAGTTGGGACACTCCTTGGCAGAAGAAAAGGTGGAGTTGCACTTGTGGCAGGTTCGTCGTACGCGCATACGGATCGGCTTGTCAATGCGGAGAACGGTGTCGTCGGGTGATCTGGTCTGAAGTTCGGAAACGTTGATATCGAGTCCATAGCGCTCACCAAGCTTCTTAGCACGCTCTTCGATCAATTGGCTCCTAGTGAGTTTGGAGACGCCCTCCAAGCCTTCATATTTAGCCTTGGCTTCCAATTTCTTGTTCTCGGGAGCAGGAGGTTGACTGTAGGGTCGTTAGTTACCGAATGCACATAAGCTGGTCCAGTCAAGGAATAGCAACGGTCCATCGAGACGTTTCCATCCGAGGAAAGTTCACCAGGGAAAATCGTACCTCGTCTGAGGAGTCTCCTCAGTCTTGGCTGGAGCGGCAGGCTTGGTGGTCGAGAGAGTCGACTGACGCTTAGAAGCAGATGAGGAGCCTTCTCGCTTGAGGAAAGTTTTGGTGCGAGTAAGAAGCTTGCTGAATCCCTTCTCTTTCTTCTCCTCTCTACGGGACGAGGGCCCGGCCTGGGAAGAAGAACTCATGTTGGATAGTTTGTGACAACAGAGTTTGAGAATTCTTCAATGGTTGTTGCTGAAGGTAACTAAAGTAGTTTTGAGTGAGATTTGATATGAGATAATTTATCGTCCCCTCTATCAATTGTCTATATTGTGAGGCGAATATGATGAGTAGGAACTGGATAACAGGGTTTGCTATGAGTCGTGAGGTAGTCCAGTAAAGACGATGGTGTTTGTGCAATCGGCGGGACCGAAAGTAGTGGTGCTCAAGGGACGATAATGTATCCTCGGGTAGATAGCGACAGTCCCCGTTAAAGAGACGTCGAGCTAATTAATCAGGACAGACCAATTCGTATGTCGAGCTGAGTGAGGGTCAAGAGTTTATCAGCCTCTCATGGCGGAGTGGATCTGCGACGATGACCAAGGCGGTGCGATACGGGAATGGTTGGATCAAAGCTGTTGACTCTGTGAGAAGGAGAGGAGGGAGGAGGGAGAGAGAGGACCGAGTAGAGTAGAGTTGAAAGTTGGTCGAAGGATGATGGGCGAGGGCAGGCGAACTATACTTAGTCTGGCGGTTGCTAACTTGGACGGGACCTCGTGGATGGCGCTACACTTAACTCTACAGTGCACATCGAGCCAGCCTGGTGGTATTAGTGGACCCAGTCTAGCGGCCCGGCGCTACAAAACCAATGCTAATGCTGCAGAGGGCAGAGACAGCGAATGGAAGGCCTGCCCAGTGCAACAAGGGTGAATGAAGGGGACCCAACCCAATTAGGAATTCGTACGAGTCCGTTGCATCCATGGAACATGGAACCAGGAACCCCAGCACGGGAAGAAGGGCTTGTGGGGGACGACAACGATACCATGGAAGGGGGAAAGTTGTGAGTAGTGACATGTTTGTATGTACGTATGTAGACAAGTGTAGTGTGTGCAGTGTTTGTTCATGCTGAATCCGTTCTGTTCAACGTACAAAAGACACCGACAGACGGTCAGCCAGCCAGCCAGTCCCGACACGGCGGATGGGGAGGGACGTGAGCAGTCGGCCGCTGGCAACCGGGAGCCTAGGCCTTAGTTCAAGGACGCACCTTTGAGACTTGACCTCTTCAGGAGATAAACCCAAGACACGACAGGACATGCCACTGGCCACGCATCACTACAATACATACACCGCAGTAGCTTGAAGTCTGGGGACGGGAAGGGAAAGGTGTCATGCTATGCGCTGCAATGCGCAACAGGTCAGGTCCTTTTGCTCTACTTTACCTTCTGGGAGAGGCTCATGCTCTGCCGTCGAAGGCAAAGTTTGTGGTGTGAACGATGGATACTCACAGGGAATCTAACCTGAATCACAACCCTGCGGGTACATGATCCAGCACAGTAAGCACAGTATTGCTCCTCCAAACGAGGTCCAACCTCCGTGGTATTTCCCTATTCCAGCTGCTCGGTTCACTGAAATTGTGGCCCAGTGGTTCACAGCCAGCTTCTGGCATACATATGCCATGGCCTCTGATGCGGCCAGCTGGAGCGGCCAGGTGGTGGCGAGACTGCGGCACTGTGAACTGTGGTAGCATCTCAGCGGTCACCAGCTGCCACATTGAGAACCTGAATTTGTTGGCCCGGTTGTCAACCTGCCAGTAAACCGTTGTTGATTGCGTTGCGTTGCACGAGGCGATACGATGCCCCATCCGCAAATCAGCAAAGCTGGAATGGATTATCATCATCAGGCAATTGCTGCAACATTTGAAGTCGCAGACAGGATTTCTGGTGAGGGATGTAGTTTGGGGCAGATGGGATAGCTGCTTTCGCCCACGTTATTTCCACGCGCCCGTTCCTCACATCTTGACCTCATGAGTTTGGTGGCGGCTGCGCTACAATCCAGCCGTGAGCCAGGAAAGGCCATCTGATGGTATTGTCAACACGGCACTTGGTCCATGATGCAGCTGTTTGTGAAACGTAAGCCATGACCTGGGCCTTGAGTTTAAGCCTCATGCAGATGATGCGTGTCACAGCATTCCTGTGTAAGGGCGCACACACATGAAAACCGTTTATCCAAGAGGCATCCGCGAACCTGGTTGTAGAATGCCTTGATACCCAACAAGAGGGGGTTTATGGTTCCAGAGACAGCAGTCTCACATTTCAGTGGTGAATATCGGAGGTTGAAGGCATTGCCGCCCTTCCAATGGTAACAGAAACACGACTGCTACTATTACATACAAGATTCATGAACCCAAGACTAGGTATGCACTAGAGAGTCATGGAGCCACAAACTCGCATGATTGGCCAGAACCCCATGTCCGGAGCAGTCCCGAATAGCAGGAACCTTGGTTGCATTGTCCAAAAGTCCATCTCCGACAATTTACCGTTCCTTGAATTTGGTAGTGGAACACTAGCGGGACCAAATTCCACCAAAAACTCCAGGGCTCAGGGTAACCCCAGGGCAGTGGTCAGATCATCCATCAATTCAACACACCCCGCCCTGGCTCGAAAAGAAGAGATCCCAATCAAAACACTCTCATCCCTGCATCGACAACCCCGTTTCCCTTCTCAGGAACCTCACTTCATCAGTTTACGGGGGGTTTCAAGCTTATCACCACGAGCCTTAGCGGCGGCTTTGTGATGTGTCACTTTCCATCCGCTCGTTGTGTCGTAACGGTTCGTTCGTTGACAGACGAGCCAGCTTCTGTTTGTCAGCGCTCCATCGTTTTGGGACCTACCTCGGCTCTCTTAAAGAGGTCAGTCATTGACAACTGGAAATCAATCAATCAATTGCTTCATCGCACAGGCTGGCATCATTCATCAGCGTCGCTTAGGCCGAGACCCTGAGTATCCACTACCAACCAGTTCATATTTCTCTACTCTGTATCCGTACATACTTTGCAGTACAGTCTACCGGCAAAAAAAGTCCAGACTGCGCCTCAATTTTTTTCTCGCTCAAAGACCAAAGTTGGCATGGGCAACCCGGGGTTCGTGGGAAATGCGCCGTGGTTGATACGGACGGACCAACTCTTCCTCTCTCCCGCAGCGGCCCCTGGATTTTTCTACGTTTCATTCGGTCCATCCTTGGACTCTCCGAGAAGCTCAAATCTCCATTCATGGAAACCCTACTCCGTATGTAAATGTGCTGCCAGTGAGTTAAAATCTTGCTGGGACATATCGTCTTCATTGAAGAAAACGAAAGGCCGAGAGCTCTTCATGCGAAGAGGAAATAATCATCCCGCGGGTTTATGATGCCTATGGCGCTTCGACTTCTATACTCACATCGTCCTTCACAGGAGAGTTTGCACTGTCCTGCAATTACAAGGGTTTCCTTAATTCTACTATCTTCATTGGACATGGATCTCGGTATGCCTCGATTCCGGCACGGATTTTAGGCGTTGGCACCATCAGTATCGACATACAGGTGGCCATCTCAGATGCAAGGGTTCCCATATGGTTGGGCTCTAACTTCTGACTGCCTGTAGTGATGTTTCCATACCGCCTCCCCTTGCTGGACTCCAGGCACATTTTCGGCTGACGTCGTTACTGCACTTCCTGAATCTCAGTTGTATGAACTATCTATCTATTGGCGATTTGTGATCATGAAGTTTGGCGTGCAAGAAAGATATGACCCCAAGACTGGAATCTCAGGCCTATCTGATCTTGCCACAACGAGACTTGAAGCGCAGGAAAAGAAGGGAAATTCCGAACAAGCAATTATGATGTATCATATCAGTATGAAATCGTGTCAATTCTGAGTTTCTGACTCGCTCGGAAAGGATAGCGCATTTGTCAAATGCCATTTTGCATCAGATTTTATGCCTTCCATGGATAGGCCCCATTCACAGGACCGTCAAAGTGGGAAACGGAGACGACGGTTTCTCCCTCGGAGCCGCTATAGCTCGATGCAACATTCCAGCAACTAATAAGAGTGGCCCACCGATTTCCACGGCTCAATGCCGTGTTTGAAACAAATAAACGCAAACCGTCAAAGACTGTCTGGTTGAGGAAGCGGATCAGTTCACTTTGCTCCGTTGGGCTCATGGGTCGCTCAACATTTCCTTTGGTTCCTGTACTACGAATCACAACTCGAGCACTTTTCATGGCGGTCTCTTGCTGATAGCATGACTTACTTGCATCCAGCGCCATGAGCTGATTTTCAGTCTCGTCCGTCCTGCAGCTTGAAGATACCCACTGGCTCCCGCCCACGACTGTGCCAACCTGGTGGATCGACCCGCCCGCCACTGCTCTCTTGGCTAATGGGGAGCTTGGACGGGGAAATATTGTTAGTTTTGAGACACTTGAGAAGTGAAACTATTGGGTACTTTTCTCGAGGGAGTCGGGAGGGTGGAAGGATCTGACAGGAGATGGAAAGGTTGGTGCTAACTTAATCCAAGATATTCATGATGTTCCGCGAACCGTCCCAACGGTAACTAGCTGTCATAATGCACGACGGGGGTTTATCTTGAAGACGGGAGCTGCTGCGTGACAAGGAGGTCCGAGCAACGGATCAGAATTCGATCTTGATACGAACAAACGCGATCGACGGAACGGGATGTGTATGCTGACGAGTGACAGCCGTTGATCTGCATTTCCTGGTAAAGGGGCGAGGGGCTTGAGTCATTCCCAATAAATGATGATATCCAGCTGACCGGTTCCAGTTCCTGAGACAAGTCGGCGGAACCCTTGAGCAAATTCCCAGCGGCTTGGTCCATATGATTATGACCACGTCAATGGTATGTTGCAGGCCTTGACCGCTTCCGTGTCTCATTTCATACGTACAGTACAGACGCATCTGTGTGTCGTGCACACAGTCTGGATCAGGTAAGGCCGGAAAGGCGACAAGGAGGGGGACAACTCCTCTGCTGGCCACTGCAGCGAACGCCTTTTCACCATTTGTATTCGAGCAAAATCCTCGCATTGGTTGTGTCTGCATTGTTTACGAGTCGTGACACCCCCCCTCAACTTGGCCTCTGTATAGTGCAGCACAAATATCAGACATATTCCCCTGCTACCCTGCCAATGTTCGGTGGCGGCGGCGTTCTCAAAAGTCAAGAGAGGAAAAAATGATCGAGATACACTGATACATTACGGTGCCTAATGCCAACCAGCTAGAGCGGAGTACGGAAAATGATATCCTTCTCGGCCGTGAACCCTGGAGGCTGGATCGGCTATTGAAATGTTTTCGGATAGTCTGGCAGGGTCATTGAGGGCGATAGGCAATCAGCTTCAAGACCACACATACCTATCGAAGGATTAACTTTGACCCCTACAAGGGTGCAGGAAAATAGTTTCGCGTACCGTCAGCTAACAGGAACAGAAATGAGAGTCAGTGCTCCGTAAAAAGCATGCATTTGTTGCGATAGAGACCCTTGGTTATCCATGGCAGCATTGACCAAAAGCTCACCATTGCTCCGTTCTCCTGATACGCCTTTCTTGGTAGCATGCGAGGACCTGATTTTGGTCGGAGACAGTCCCTGGAAAGGCAAGACGCTCGTCGGGCATATTGACACCCGAAGACGGATCTGCCTGGGGTGATTACCTTCCTGAGCATTTCTAAGACCTCTTGTATTTGATCGTTGCTACATCACTCCATGATAACAACGGCCGAAATACGGTGGCCGGTTATCCGCAGAGCGCTGCAGCACCAGTGGGCGCTGGTCCAGAAGCCAACTTTGCCCATTGGTCTGAAGCCTGCAGAACACTGTATTGGATTGTAGCTGCATGCTGCAACGCTAAGTATCCCCGAGTTTGAGTTCTTGGTGTCACGGCCTGATGACCCAATAGCCCGGAGCCAGCAGTGCAGAAAACTTCGTCATAACGACCAGGTCCTTGAGCAGGGATGTCTAAGTCAACTGCGTGGCGAGCAAAGTACCGTTGTCAACGGTTGCAGCAACAGAACGATTATTCTGTCGAGATCATGCAAATTATCTACGAAAACATCGCTGAATGAAGCAAATGTCCGTTCAAAATTGGATCCTTTACAACTTCATCAGTGGCGCTGCGGCCCATCCCGTCCCGCGGATCCGCTCCCCGCCACCAATATCCGGCGACTGGAGAGCGCGGCCGGAACACCGCATCTCCAGCCGCGATTAGCTATTCTCATGCCTCCTGATAGTAGTTCTATTAGAGTGCAAGATTGGCTCTGTGATCAGGGACCGTGCCCTGGACGCTGTTGCTCGGAACGCTGCCGGACGCCCCGTTGTCTCGTTCTGAGTTACATAGTGGCTTCCTCACGTCTCTGGGGCTGATGAGCTGGCAACTCAGGGACATCAAGTCTCCAGTATATCTCGGGCAATAGAGACCCGGTTCACGCAAGTCTCAGGATCTTTGAACCGCAAAAACTGGGCCTTTGGAGATGCCTTTGTTATGCAGGTCCCTTATAAGTTCCATGCAGCGGGAAGGTGGTCCGAGGAGGAGTTTGGCTCAAGTTGCAACGTTACACTCTGCCAAATTTTGGAGCTCTTTGCCTATGCCACGCGTAATGATATGATATTGCATATTTCGTCTTGCCTCGCAACGTCGTTTTGGGTTCCTTCCAAGCATGTGATAGCTCCTGCGAGTCAGAGCATCCGAGACATGTTCTACTCATTCGGGAGCATGCGAGCAACATGCCTGTGATCGGGGATGTTACTTGGGAGAGAATAGCCAGAGCAACTTACATACAGGACCTTGGCCGCAAAATCGCAAGCTGGTCAGTTCTCATCTGCCGGATGGACCGGGACCTCTAGGTGCTCCCACTAACACTGCGGCCGCGGAGCAACTACTAATATCAGGGGCATACCTTCACGGCTCTTTGTTAGTAAGAATTCCAACCCGAACTTTAGTTCAGGTGAGTTCCGGTCAAGGAAGGTATATGTACGCTCAGTGTCAATTGCCGCACTTAGACCATAAACCCATCAGTGCAATACCGACCTCTGTGATGATAAGGAACGTGAGCAATATTGGGAGTAGGAGACCACCTTGCTGTGTGTAATACTGGAGCAACTAGATAGCAAACAGTTTATAGACCAAGCCTTAGTTCCTAGAGGTGCATAGTTGGCATTGAGCGCTTCAGAGCATTACCCTACACCTTCCACTCCCCTACGAGCCAATACTATCTATACATTCAGTATCATCAAATACATCTCAGTCACTCTGAATAATGGATGAGCTATTCTAATCACAAACCACTTTGAATCGTTTTTCTCCCCTCGTCCACGACTCAACTCTGACTCGCAATGACGACTTCTTAGCATTATACGCTGACAAATTGGCATAGACCCTAAGCAGAAGTTCCTGCAAAACCAATGAGTTAGAGATGAATGCATCCGGGCCGGAGTTTATTCATGGGATACAGTGATTGCAATACTAGAGAATACTACGCAAACACCTTTGACCACGCCCCAGCCTGAGCGCATTTATGTTACACGTATGCGATAAGTACTTTTGGCGTTATGGGTTAATGGGGAAATGGGTAATGCTTCTCGTGATGATCGCCTCGAATTAGCAGATCTCTGAGCAGATATCAACCATTTCGCCGGAAAGCTTCATGATCATCACGATGTTGACTCGTTTAGCAACGAACTGAGCTCAGGTGGGAAAGGACAGATGCCGATAAAAAGTTCAATTATGTAAAATATAAGCCAATAGCACCAACATGTACCGTGTTGATCCATGGCATCGAATATGAAGCTGAGAACAACGATGATCACAATGCAGCAGATGCATCAAATTACCACCTCTGTACCCCTTTCCCTTTACCAACGCCCTCGGTTTCCAGAGCTGGGAACTCATCGCGTTGAACGTCTGAGGATGCGCCAAATGCTGACAGACCCTGCTCCTCCATGCTCAACTTCAGAGCAAGTTCAAGGTCATAGTCCCTAGACTCGATATTGTTTGACGACCCTGCCTTGAAAAATCCAGGCGACACAGTTCCAGATGTCTTGTTCTTTCTGCCAGACTTGGGTTTGTATGTCAGGGAGAATTCGTAATCACCGGAGCTCGCTGCTTGGGGCGATGGGGGATTATCATTGACGCCTTCCATCAGAGAAAGGCGGATTGCCTGTTGAATCTGTTGTTCGTAGTCGTCCTCAACAGGTGCTATCTCAACCTTATCTGTGGAGGCGGACGGGGGAGTTATCATATCCGAGACACTTGGCTCAGGGGTGACAGTATCAACAGTAGTGGTCTCGCTGAATGTCGAGGCAGTGTCCAGGCTAGCATCAGCAGCGGAGTCGCTTGTCCGACGCTGTTCCTCGAAAAGGAAGGCTTCCTCGGAGACCATCTGCGCATACCGCAGTGCCTCTTCTTCAGTCAGGTCGCCGAGCGCGCCGACACCAAAGCGACTTCGCAGGCGGTTCTGCTCTCGTACCTTCTGCTCGTTCTCCCTCTTGATTTCAGCCTCTTCAGCAGCGATAAAATCAATGACTGCACCGCCTTGGCGACGACTGGCCAGACGACCATGAACATCGGAGTGTCTAAGCCGGCGCTTGCGTCCTGAGGCGTGACTGGCAGAGCTGTACGCCCAGTATCTCAGAAAAGCACCAAATGAAACGACTCCACGAAGGACTGTTGGATCAGGGTCAAGATAAATCGCGCCAACTGCTGAGTAAGTCGACTCGTCAAGAGTTGGGTTCATTGTGACCATGTGTCGAGGCACTCGTCCATTTGACCTTGCGTTGAGAGTTCGAACGGGATCCAATGTTGATGCTAAGGGGTCCCATGCTTGCACCAGTCCATCACTGCCGCCATGGACAACATACATAGCCGAGAGTGCCACGCAGGACACTTCTGGGGAGTCAGTCTGGATTTGTCGCACCGGACTGATGCCCGTAGCCTTAGCATCCTCACGAGCGTTCCAGACAAGTACAGCCCCGTCGTCTGTACCGACAGCAAGCAATCGAGATCTGCGGCCTGGAATCTCTTCCTCAGCCGAGTGAAGAGGATCTTCACTGAGTGTCAGGACTGACGTGCTAGATTGATCCATTGAGGCACTGGTGACCACTGCATGACTTTGACCCTTCAGCCTGAAGGAGCAACTCTCCCACTCATGCAGATGGGACATGACATCTAGTGATGACACTGAAGTAGATGTGACGGATTGAGATATCTTCCCATCGGGTCCCTGTGATACCTCTGCCGCAGTATTCCCGAATAGTGACGGCTGGATGCTGATGGAGACATCAGGGGGCATGGGAGTCAACACGACTGATGACGACTGTGCATCTTGAGGAACTAGAAATCGAGTGTATCGTTGGATATGTGCAGGGCGGTTTTCGGCTAGTCCACAGTCGATGACAAATATGTTTTCACCAGCACCATGGCCGTCGTCATTGGCGAAATCGACCTCCAGCTTGCGCTGCATATCCCATCCTTCACAGACCCTTCGGAAGTGTGCAGGCTTTTGGCGCAAGAATTTCTCAATTTCTCGTGCTTCAGCAGCCAACTGACTCTTACTTAGGCTCATAGAATTGGAAGGCGACCGAGGCGAGTATGCGCCTTTGATGGCGTTCTTGTCCAAATCATCTGGTCGAGCAACGCGTCGAGTGGAGTCCAATAGATGCCAGTAAACTGAGCGTCCAGCAAACCAAGCGTTTTTGGTAATATCTTCGCTCTTAGTTGCGTTTTGTGCAGTGGGTGTTTCCGTCAGATAGAATACCTCGCCCAGAGCATTGAGCGCAACTACCCATACCCTGGCTGAAGACTTGCGCTTCTGGCTATAGTTGTCGTCAACCTTGAGAGAGATAACTGGAACGCCAGGACTAAGCACCCAACGTGCAGTAACTTCTCCAGGTTGGTATCGCTGCGGTCCAGAGTCGGTTCCCAGGGCGTATGAAGTGACGACACCAAGGGTAGAGCCAGTCAGCATCCCAACCATGGACTGCGTATTTGTTGGCACATTCGACGATTTGGCCAACCATACACTGCAGATTGCCTCGGACATTTCTGGTATCTTAGGGATATCAGGGTATGTGTCAACAACACCAGAATCCGCACCAAGATATCGTCCGCGGTTCTCGTTGACAGGACGGTAGTAGGGACGACCGCCCGGAAATCCTTCACCTGCAAGAACGCCATATGGCTGGCTTACATCGAGGACATTGGGAGTTGCTGAGGGACCCTCCCCCAAACCAAAGGGAACAAGGTTGGGGAACACCTCATCAAGTTGCATTGAGCTGAAAGGATCAACAAATCCCCATTTCTCAATTCTTCCGTTAGTAGGATCACTGACTGAAGCTACTCCCAGATCGGCAGCTCCGTGGATAGCCTTTGGTGGTTTCTTTCCGTTTGTGAAGACAGCGTGAATATTCGTGACAGCCCACGGCAGCTTGGAGTTGTACGTCAACACCGCGCTGGTTTTCTTCCCGGTACGAACAGATGCGCCAATTCCTCCAGCGGCAAAGGATGCGCCTGGTTTGCCACGAGCCAGACTTCTAATCAAGCGGGTGCGCAGAAGGTATTCCTTTCTCCATGACGCCATGGGAGTAAGGCGGGTGAAATGACGAGACTCAGACTGTATCAGGTCGTGCGAGCTGTGAGCCCACATGTCCACATTTTTCTTGATCTCGAGTGCTTCTTGACCTGGGAAAAATCGTAGGAAGGCCATCCGCCAAGCATGGGAACTGGTGATGAGGGCATAAAAGCGTTTGGAGACGAGAGCGATTGCGGCGTGCGAGTTGGAGTGAAGATGCGAAAGGATATGTGTCAAGATCTCTGAAGTGAGCTCAGATTAGGATACTGTAGGAAAATATCAGGTTCAATGGTATGACGCACCGTTTGGGAAGTCTTCAAGCTGCACACCATCAGAGGGGGTTTCGGAGCGCTTGATGACCTTGAAGCCCAATGCCTTCTTTGGAGTAGGCGGTGTCATTGCATTTTCATACTCAAAGATGCGCTGGCCGGGAGCTGAAGGTCGAACAGTCGAGCCATGACCCAAACTCAGTCGACGTAGCTCCTCATCGAGTAGGTCGGCATCGACGTCATGACCGGAGGCACGGCAGAGTGCCGGTGCAGAGCCCGGTTCAAAGCCACTTGAGTCTCCGGAATAGACTCGAAGAAGGCCACGCGGGTCATGGTGAAGGGGGCCATGCTGGGAGAGAGGGGTTTTATAAGGGTTGTCTCGGTGAATCAAATGTTCTGTATTCTCAAGAGGCTCTTGTTGCATATAGCTGAAGGCTTGGAACTCGGGGAAGAAGGATGCTGACCGTGCACAAGATATTTGCACAGTCTAGGATGCCGGGGCGAGAGTGCTGAAGCAGTTGAGGAGCTTGTTTGTGCGCTGTTAAGGTTTTTCGTCGCGGGGATGAGGTGTTGGTCGAGGTGATAATTGTTCCAAGAGGAGGTTTCCCTTTTTTTGCCTCGCGGCGCGTCGAGTTTCCGATCTTTAACTTTGCCGATAATGAGCCGACACGAGACACTATTGATATACTGATGAGCCAATGGACGACCACTATGAGACATCGTGTTTGATGAAGCACAGGATCTTATAAGAATCTATTATTGAAACGTGTGATATGTTTCTAAGTTTTATTTTTTCCCTCGTTATATTATCTCCCTTAGTGAAACCATCATTGCCTGCTTGATGAGCTGCTGGAGTAAGGCAATGTGAGTCATCAAGGTGTTCGCGATGGAGCCACAGCAAGTTCGTCTCCAGCGGCTTAACTTATTGGTCAGAATTTTCAATACACACTGGAATCTCTTCACTGGTGTGTAAGTCAGCATTGCTGCCTTAGTACATATATGAGTGAGGCAATGAGTCCGTCCTGGGTTGGCTAATAAGGAAAGTTGCAATATCTACCTATCTATCCTACGGGAATTGAGTTTCATCCCTCATGGCAAGCTTCTGTAATCTTCGAAAGTAAATCAAGATCGTAAGATAAGTTCATTACCTCAACAGCCCTGGACCATACTCCTAGGGCTTCTTAAGTTTGGTCAGTCAGTCATTTGAATTGGGTCTGCCAAATCCGATTTTCTGCCAGCCTTTGATTGGCATGTCATCTTCTGTTACAAGTGTATTTAAGCTTTTAGCCACAGATTTCTCCACAAAAGAGTGAAGATAGAGTCTGAAACTATTACTAATTTCCTATGTTATATCAGATATTTTAACAGAATACACAGGATAATTATCCTAAATCACAAACCAGATACTCGTATATCGTGTTTCACATCCATATTCCCAAATCTTTCATGTAATGCTAGTTATTGTCATGCCAAAACCGAAAGCCAGAAGCCACTCTGTTTCCTGAAGGGTCCTAACATGGCGAATCATGTCCAATGCCAGGTTCAAAACAGAATCCAAACGCCAAACGCTATGCATAATCCAGTCATTCCTGTTGCCAAGCCTGGCCGGCGTAAAATTGCACCGCTGTCATCCTCCTTCTTCCTCTTTCCATCCTCTTTGGCATTGTTGTTGCTGGTTCCTGTTGCAACGGGTAATTCGTCAGATGCTGTTGCTTTCGCTTCGATGGTGGTTACAGTTGAAGCCCCGAAGGGGTACTTTATTGTTATTGTGCCAATGATGATACCGCTGGGTCCGATCGTGATGGTTTCACCACCGGCCTCTTTTGTTGTGCTCTTGGCACCAGGACCGGCAGTGAAGGTCGTTTCATCGATTATCGCGTATGAAGGGTTGACTTTGGTGATGGTCGCTCCACCAACAATTCGGTATTTGGTGTCAGTGAGCTCAGCATCAGACCCGCCTAGAGTTGTTCCATCAACAACGATACCTTCTGGTCCAACAGTGACAGTATCGTCATCGATTGTTTCCGTGGCCACGGGGGTGCCAGTTCCGTATATCAGAGTCGTAGAGTGAAAGACAAACACAGATTTTCCAACTGCAATGACCATCTCACCACCTTCAATGATCACGTCTGTCTGGGGGCCGCCAACTCCATGGTATGTGAGTGTTTCATCATCAACCACCACTCTACCAGGCGCAATGGACACTTGTCGTTCCTCCACAATAGTATTTGATCCGACGACAGGAACCTTAAGCCTCGTGGTCGTGCCCATAAGAGGAATTCTGAGCCTCGTGCCGCCCACAATAGCTTCCGTGCCCGAAACAGTAACAGGTATCTTTCCAATAGTCGCACTTGTAGGGGTGACAACGGAAATCACAGTACCGACAGGCTGCGGTTTCCTAACTGTTGCTCCTTCACCAACCACTTCTGTTGGGCGAATTGTGAACGTTCCATAATCGACAGTGACTGTTGTTGTTTGATCTGCTCTGAGACTGGAAAAGGTCTTGTCGTTTACAATGACTTCTTGTCCTCTGGCAGTCACAAAAAACTTTCTAACGTGTTCAGGTTCGGTGTCAGGCTGTGGTTGGGGCTGTGGACCCCCTTGTGGCTCGGTTTCTGGCTGCGGTCCTGATGTTGGCCTCGGCCCAGATTCTGCCGAAGGTCGTGGCTTCACGTCAGGTTGTGGACCCGACTGAGGACTCGACTTCCCGTGCCCCCCAGAAGAATCTGGGTGATTTGAGCCTGGCGCTTTGGAAGGCTGCGGCAGTTGTTTGTTACTCATAGGGAGACCTCCTCCACCAGTTGGTCGGTCGAAGTGCGGCGGCGGCTCTGTGGGAATTACCACCGCCGGGTTCTTGTCAGTCGTTATGAATGTCACAGTCATTCTCGAGCTTGACATAGTTAAACCTGGCACTCCAGGAACGGCTGTCGGATTCGACCAACCAGGAGGCTTTTCTGAAGTGCAAAATTTCCCCGGTAAGCAAGCTTGAGGGGGCTCCTTCGTTAATTCGGAACCTGGCAATGGGAATGTTCCAGACTCCTCGGAGCCATGGGATGAAACAATCTTTGAGAATGATGGGCTTGGAGCCTCTGGATCGCAAATATTGGGAGTACTGATAGCAGGGTAAGGTGGCGTGTAATCACTAAGATTTCCAAAGAATGTTATCGTTGATGTATACACGATAGAATACTCGGTGAAAGGTTCGTTATCCTGCAATGTTGTGCACGGTAACACTGACGTTGGTGCTATCAACGTCAATGTACCAGACGTCCATGGTCCAGGTGTGTATGTCCCATTTGCTTTCGAAGTAACTGAGGGAATCCTTCCGCAGGGAGACTTGTAACCAGGCCCGCATGTCTGCGTTTCCAGTTTGGTATTGTTGGGCGCGGCTTGTGTAAAAGGATGCGCAACTCCCTGGTTTGGTCTCTTCTGAGCTGAAGCCTGGAGATCGGCTTGATTTACTACAGAGCTTGAATCTCTATCGTGATCTGACGGGTTTCCATTCACCAGAGCAGCAGATTTAGGAGCGGTCTGGATGAGATGTGAAGCTGAAGGTTCCGAGAAAGATCGAAGATGAGTTTCTGGAGTAAATCGAGTGCTCTGAGATGAAGTGGCCACACGATCCAACTGTGAAGTTATTGGCAACTTCTGAACAGAATCATCGGAACCTGTCTCTGTTGCTGTTAACAAGTAAAATTTTGTAGAAGACGCTTTATCAGGAAGAGAGGACAGTTCCTCTTCCGCTTGTGTTATTGGCGTTGATGCTATCGACAACAAGCGAGTGGTACTACCATCTGGGGCAGTCGCGATGGCAGTTTCATTCAGTGGAAAGCGCCGCTGGTTTGGCTGATTAGGTTCGGATGGGGCTGATAGGCAAGGTAATATTTAGCCACGGTTCTTCTCTTCCATCCCTTCATCTTTCGAGAGAAATGCACAATAATTAACACTGATGGTATAAATCGAAGGCTTACCTCGAGGTACAGCAACACCGACAATAGAAGGAACAAGTGTTGCGACTGAGAGCAGCCCAATAGCCTGCGCCCTCATATTGTCGATATAGGACAACGCGGACAGTATAGACTGGCTGCGCCGTCCTGCATTAACTGTTGCCCTGATCGTTTCGAGCTCCCTCCGTCTGTCATCCAAGCTCACGAAACCAAATCGAATAGGACAGGCCTCTAAACGAGTAATTTGGGCCTTGCCTGATAAATTGGTCTCACATCGGCCACCTATATGGATGGTTCTTCACGCAATGACCACAACTGCTTTCGACGTTGTCGATAATAACTCCGGGGAAAAAATCAATCACAAGATCGGATGCATGACTTGGGAGGGGCTCAAAGGTTAATGAACCCGCCGCCAGCCTCTAACGTTAGTTAGCAACTGGCTCTAGTGCATGGTGACAAGGGTTTACGTCGTCCAGGGCGTAAGCGCAAGCGAACGACGTTCAACGAACCATGTAAGTTAAAGTTCAACTGGGGCTGCTAATTGACTCGGCCTCTCAGGGCCTTCCTTTCCTGTACTGTTTCATCTCTGGACCCGACTTTTGTCCTCGCTCTAGTAGAATAGCTCCGGGGGGCTTTCTTTGATTGCTGGAGACACAAACAGCCCTGGCATTCCATACAGCTGCACTGTGTGCTGCGTGCTGCATGGGCACCCACCACAAAGCCCAGAATGCATGTGGCTGATGCCTTCATCCTATGCGAAAACTCCCTTGTTAGTTGATGCGTCCATCGACTCTGTTTGGCCTAGCTCAGAACATGACACTCCAGAACGGTCGATTCCCCTTGGCGGGTCATCACTTATTCAGGTTTCATTTCACCTCTTGGACGTACAAAGATCCTAAAAGTCAAAAATCGGAAGAGCCAGCGATGATCTGTAGAAGTTAAACTCAGAGTGTTACCACCTCACAAGTCCCGACCTTCCGGGAAACATTCGGTGGGAACGGTGGGACAATCAAAGTTACGCAGGTCCAATATAATGTCTCAAGTTACATCCAGCTGAAGTTCAAACAAATGGTATCCATTCGGTCTTCCATATGGAGCTGAAAAGAGACACTGGCATACGGAGCTGAAGAAGATGGATCAGAAGCAAAATCTCAGTATTTGCAATCTTCACATCCGACCAGCAACAACAACTTTCGGGTCCGGGTTTTAAGATCTTCAGGTCAGCGGAAATTGCCATTGTGAAATAAGCTCTGTTACTGTGCGGATACCCAGGCACCCTAAACAGTAGCTTAAATTTCGTTCACATGTTATGCTCCAAACCACGTAGAAGGGGTACTCGGTGGTACCAGTTTATTATCGAAGTTGATATTGATGGACCTCGTCGTATTGATTGATCGTTGAATCTGCAGCCAGGATCTTACTAGTCGTGCAACGCTTTCCAGCCACCGACTTGCCAGCGTCAGGGTTCTACGCCGAGTGTGCTCGCCATGTCACACGGATCGAGGACCTTTGTTAACAGGGACAAGGATCGTTTCAAGAATCTCAAAAGCACCCAAAGCTATTTTGTTTCCCTTCAGGTGCTACGACAACACTTAATGATACAATCGAGTAACGTAGAGCAAAACACAGCTATTATGATGCAACAACATCGTGAAGCTCTACAGCATTGGCACGTCCTGATGGCAATGCAACTTGAAAAGACCACGAGTTCCACTCCGACCAGACAGTCGTTCTTCGTCGATGCTATGTATTCAAGATGGAAGAGGGAACTCCTCGGGATGATAAGGTTGTTCAACTCAGCCAATAACGAACAAATTACCCCTGCGACCTCTTCGGGATGGCCTAGTGAACGCCAAGGAACACTCCGCGCTCCGCGCCATAGCTTTGGGGGCCAAGCCAAGCTAGAAATGGCCAAAGCCATGTAACGCTACTCTGTGGCTTTCTTTTCAGTCCGAGGCCATTGAGACTCGTTAATCTTCAGTCTCCTCGCCCTGGCTACTCCAACAAACTCTCAGTTCCATTGTCACCAAACGCACTGGTTTACGCTCTTATCCGGCCTTGGCAGCTTCAACGAATCATTATTCCGTGCCAGTGTTGAACAATAGCGGCCATCACCAAGAAGGATCCGGCTCCATGTCACTTTGCTGTTGTTAGTGTTAACCGCACTGCGACACTTGACAAGACACCAGGATCGTCGTTTGGTGCGAATCGCGACGTTGAATGTGCCGCATTGCGGTCACCTCCACTCTATCGGCTCAAGAAATCTCATTTGATGTTTGCTTCGAACCTAGGATGACCTTTCTGGTGAGGGTCAAAAACGATAGGCTTTCTCACATCTCTCTGCCAGACTCGAGATGTGGTCAATTATCCTAGGATCGTACTTCTTTCTCGTGCAACTCGCACAAGCCCGTGATCCTGCACCTGTTTTGTTGCCTTCTGGCGGTTGGTACGTTGCTCGGTCCTTTTTGTTGCAGTCGATGCTAATACACAAGACAGGACTGGAAGCGATGGCAATTGGTCTACCATCTCATTTTCCCTGGGTTCAAACTCACAGGCCATTGAGGTTCTGGTGAGCACAGCTCTCTCCGAATTCTGGGCCATTGGACCGGGAGGATGTCTACCCGGTATGTTTTCCTCTCTTGGCCGATCGTTCTTAAGTTTGACCTCTCAAACTCAAGGAGTCGTTGATACCCTTTCTACTCTGGTTCTGCCATTGACACTCTAACAGAGGAGCCTCACTGTATCGCCGCTCGCGGAGGCATTTATAATCCTCAAGAATCTAGCGATTGGAGCCCCCTAGGTACATGGCAGTTAGGTTTAAGCTATCTTGGTTACGATGGGAATGGAAACTACGGGCGCGATGTTATCAGCACGCAAAGCCCTCTCAGTGATGATCCGTATACCATGGACGGTGTGCTAATAGCGACCATAAACACGACCAACTACTTGAACGGTCTCTTCGGTTTGGGGATCACACAGAGTAACTTCAATGGCACTGTGGCGGATTCACCATTGACCCAAGCAGTTGGAACGTATGGACTGATTCCAAGCTACAGCTTCGGATATACAGCTGGAGCACACTACAGTATGCTGTCCTCCATACAACTTCTGTTGTCAAGGTCGCTAATATAACTAGGAAATACACCTGTATCCTTGACTCTTGGAGGCGTTGAAGCGCCAAGGTTTAAACAGCACGACAACGTCTTCACGCTCAGCCAGGAAGACAACCTGGAGCGCCCTAAGGTGCGTGGCATTCAGATCACACCCGCCGAAGGCCAAGATGTTCCTAGTTCTTGGGAATCTCAACAACCTTTGCTCTCCCAATGGAACTCATCTTTCTTCGCCATCATCGATAGCAGCACTCCCTACCTGTGGCTACCAGACGAAGCTTGCGATCAATTTGCCCAAGCTCTTAACTTGACGTATAACAGTACCTTCGAACTTTACACCCTAAGTGACGATCAATACCGTGACTATACAAATGACGAGTCATTCGAACTTACCTTTGTGCTTTCAAGCTTTGACGATAACGATAACTTTGGCGACCCTTACAATGTACCAGGCACCGTCAATATTACCATACCTTTGAGAGCCTTTGTAGGCTTACTGCAATATCCTTTCATGCCTGATACGATCCAATATGGTGACCCAGCAATCCCTTACTTTATGCTACGAAAGGCGAAGAATAGCGGCTCCTACATACTAGGCCGTTCCTTTCTACAGGAGTCCTACCTTATAACCAAGTATGATGAGGGCGTCTTCTCAATCCATCAAGCTCTTTTTCCAGACGAGCCACCGACAAACTCGGAACTGACTGCCATCGAACAGTCTGACGACAGTCCCTATCCTCCACCATATGCAGAGGATGAAGGTGGGCTTTCAGATGGACAGGTAATTGGAATAGGAGTGGGTGTTGGGTTGGGTGTCTTCGTCGTCTGTGCAGCAGCTTTGTTTGTGTGGTTGTACTTTCGACGCAAACGCAAGCGAGCAGCCAAAGGAAATAACCTATCAGCAGAGGATCAGGATCTTACGCCAAATAGCGCATTGCGATCACCCAAATCCCCTTTGGTCATATTGTTTTCGAAAATTCTCGGACGAAACTCCTCGACTCAGCAAGCAGGAGATGGCACCAATGATAGAGAAAAGGTTGCTGAAGCTCCCGATACTCAAATCCACGAGATGTCAGCACCACTTCCAGTAGCAGAACTCGATGGCGATGATAGCATGTCATGGAACGATGGTACTGAGATGGGTACCGACAGCACGCATAACATGACTGCCTACGAGATAGCCCGGAGGAAATTGGAGAAACAACTCCAGGGACCAGTCCCAACATATACCCCCCCTGCTGATGGGACGGAGATACCCGCAGAGAAAGCCATATACCAACCAGACCCAACAAATGGTCCGCCTGTGGCCCTACAACTATCGCCATCGGCATCTCTAAAAACAACACAGCAAGGGGGTACGAATACAAGCTCGATACCGCTGCCATCTCCACTCACTCCGGGCTTCGATGCGAATGGCCGTCCCATCGAGGCACCCTCTCCAACTACTATACCAGTATCGCCAACTACCGACAGTATTTCATTACCAAACTCACCCCTTTCTCCGACTTCGGACCACTATACCATTAACTCCATGGCAATGGGTGGAACCCATTCAGAACGTGAACCTCACTCTTCATCGAAACCGTCGAACGAGCTACAACAGCGAGGAGTTCAACGGACACCCATTGATCCATCAAACGTTGTATTTCTTGGGGCACTGCCCAAGAATGCGCGCTTCTCCCGCCACGCCGCTCCACAAATTCTATCAGATGAAGACTATCAAGCCACTGATGAGTCCTCACGTCGGCACGGCTCTGTTGATACTCTGGGAAGTAACTTCACTGTCGACGAGGAAAGACGAAGCGCAGAAGGACCATCGAGGCGGTTGGATCTAGGTACAAACGGCTCATCCGTGAATTCTGTGATAGAAGATCCACCACAGAATCCTTCGACAGATCAGCCTGATATTTCACAAAGCCGAGAGCGCATCAATCCTGGCGAGGATCTGGTTCATGTGCCGCAACTGGCTGAAAGGCGGTATAGCTGGGAGTAATGAGCGGGTTGCCGTGCGCCTTGTTCTCATAATGATCAGGCTAGCAGGAGAATCCTGGCTTTGCTGACGAGAAACACGGAAGGGACGATGTCTACGGTCTGGCCTGGTATCGGCCGTGGTCAGCGCGATATCCAACTGATTCAAGTAATGCCACAGATTGCCAGGGTAATATCTGGCCCAGACTGGTTAAAACCCGCAGTCCATTGAGGCTGGTATACCGTTTTCTTTTTCGAATTTGCATGAGCGAGCGTTATGATTTGTCTTGATATGTCAGTCTCAAATACAAAAGAGAAGGATAGTTCTTATTCAATTTATGATCAACCACATGATGATATGCTTATCATGTGCTCCTGATACTGCCATGCTTGTATGCTGAGTCTAAAGTATGTACTATATTTTCTATTGACAATTTCTTACCATATCTCCTGCCACCATGTCAATGCTGCCAGAATCTTCTTGCGCTCTTCTGTATCATTTACGTCCTCCGAGAAGGGGCCAAACACTGCCTTCTTAGCCGCATCCGCCATCTTGGTTGAACCACCACAGACGCAGAATATTCCATTGTCGAGGATTGCCTCCTCGATTCTCTTGGCCTCTTCGCGTAGCCTGTCCTGGACATAGATCTTATTTCGCTGATCACGCGAGAATGCTAAAAACACATTGAGATGTCCCTCACGCACGACGGCGTCAAGTTCTTGCTGGAAGAAATAATCGGCCTCACGGTTGCGGTTCCCAAAGAAGAGGTACATCGGTCCTGGTGACGGGTGCATGAGGCGCTCGTGAATAAGGGCCCGTATTGGGGCAAGGCCTGTACCTGTGGCGATGGCAACTAGAGGCCGTCGGGCATTCTGTGGGCCATGAATGGGTGAGAGAACTGGTTTGCGTGTGACAGTAAGAATGGAGTCCAAGGGAATGTTATCGAGATAACGAGAGCAGAGGCCCTCGCGAGGTTTGCGAAGGACAGTTTTGTATTTGACTAAAGCGACCAGAAGCTCGACACGAGCCTTGTCCTTGTCTGTCGGATGATTTTGATGCTCGCCACCATTGGCAATGCTAAAGTCTCGTCCGCGGATAATTGGGAAAATATCGAAGAGACGCTCGGCAGGTAGTTTGACGGATGTGAACTCCTCTAAGACCTCAAGAATAGATCGCCTTGACCTAGTTGCGTAGTCAAAATATTCGTCAAGGTACTCAGTCATGGTGAACTCGAGAAGCCGCTCCTTGTGGTCTGGATTGGTAGAGAAGTAAGACATGTTCTTGAGGAATGATCTCCGAGGGATTGCAGTGAAGTCGATGTTATTCAAAAGTAGCTCTCTCAGTGTGCATTTGGGATCTATATGGAGGTTCGTAGGAAGAGATTCGCATAATGAGAGGTCAAGGGATTTGTCAGCCACCTCTTCCCAGCCCATAAGGGTAATGAGCTTCTGGACGTCTTGGGGGAAGTTTTTAGGGTAGATAGTCAGGCAATCTCCAGGGACGCAACACAACTTGTCTCCATCACGACGTGGAATGTCAAATGAGATGAGGCGGACATCTTGCCAGTGCTTCTCTGGTGTGAGTCTGTCGTTTCCAACCAGAGTTGCTTTCCAACCATTGGGAATAGGAAGAGGTGAAGAGGGAGGGAGGTTGGAAGTTATCGGAGATGCGTGGCCGTTGCTTATTGAATTTCCAGTGAGAGGACTCTTTAGGGACCATTTAGCGGGAAGAATAACATCATCAGGGATAGGCTCAAGTCCATTAGGGGGAGGATGGTGTTCAAGTAAGTGGTTGTAAAGTCGCTCACCCCAACGCACAAAACTTCCGTCAATACTATCCACAACATTAGCTACTTCGACGAGAGATCTAGGACAACGAGAGCTGACCCATCTGGAAATTGTTCGTCCGCCTCAAAGGGATCAAAGAAGGTTGTAGCACCAAGCTGATCGAGACGCCTGTTGAGCTTGCGAGCTGCCCAATTAAACCTGTACTGTATAAGCCACCGTGAACAACATCAAACGCCCTCAATGACTGACTGACTTGACATAAGTACTATCTCCAAGTCCAAAAGTTGTATACTTGACTGAAGCTAAGCAACCTGGTGGTAGTTTCTTCCGAAGAAGCCTTTTCCAGAAGACCAGTGAGTTATGCGGCATATCTCCTTGGCCAGTGGTTGATATGACGAATAATATGAAGTTAGGTTGAAGAAGTGTATTCTAGTTTAGGAAGTCAGCAATAGTCATCAATAGAAGAGCTAAAGGGCCTACTAGATCTACTGCGTCGAGTTCTTCAACACGACTTTCAAAATGCAGTCTTTGACATATTCGCCCCAACTCTTCTGCCATGTCCTGAGCATTGCCCGTCTCGGAACCGTACAGGACGAGCACGCTCCTATCGTGAGCGGCCATAGTGACTGACCGAGGAAAATGGTATATGAGTTTGTAGATAAAGACTGGAGTTAGTAAAGGTGATTAAGCCATGGTCCGGTCTCGCAGGTTGAGGTTGTTTAGTGGGATGGTTTGCGTCAGAGTTAGCGCCGGTTAGTGGATGGCCGATGGCGGGGCGAGGAATCTATTGAGCTTCGGGATCTTATCAATCTGGGGCCTGATTGATTGATCAATGGGAATGGAATCCCAAATGATACAGCGTTTGTTCACGATTATCGAGATTGAATGAACATGTTGTTGCACGTGACCTTCGTCCTACAGGCCCATATCTACAAGACTATATTCTTGTCTGTTCAGGACCCAAGCACACTATTCATTGTCAATGGCTAATGCCATGTATAAAACAAATGTTGATGGAATCGTTGTGCTGGTCAATTTATTACAAAGACAACAATTTGCATAGTGCTTCTTATGTCAACAATACCGGGTAATCTATATCCGCCTAGAGCCCAAGGTCCTTATTGAAGATTGACCACAAACTGCAAACCAAAGGGAACATTTCCTAAAACAGTTGTCATATTCAAACGCATTGACAACGGGCAAGTTCTAGAAGAAGAAGCTGTGGAGTAAGGAGCTGGCTTGGCTTTCGGGGACTTGAGAAACACAATCCTAATCCTGGCTTGCAGGGCAGCATTGGATCCGAGCTGCCGGGCATGGAGGGATCATGAGCATGGGCGGGTGTGCACTATGAACATGGATGTAAGAATAGAATAGGTAGCTCACCTCTTCTCGTACAATTATTGGTGGGAGCTGATAATGATCGATGATGCCCTGGTCTTGGCTCCCGCCATGTAAAAGGGGCTTGCAAAGGGGGTGAATCGACCCGGTCAGGGGCTCGCTCAGATGTGTGACTCGATAAGCTGTCAGGCTGTGAAATTATCTAGGGTATGCAATTTCCGCCATGCAGGCAACCAAGCAACTTCGTGAGCCTATACTATGATTATCAGGTAATTTGAGAACCTTTGTCCAGGTAGCAAAGGGCGTTGGGATTTAAAGGAACGATGAAACTTCCAGGCTGCGGTATTGGTATGGGGAAGCTCGAGATCGGTAGTGTTATATGTTGGACTGTCAATGATAATGGTTTGTGAATACAGATTTGTGTTTCTATAAAAGCATTATACAACTTATTAGATATAATATTACTGCTTCTCGAGACTTGGAATCATCCATATCTCAATGTATAGTCCAGAGTTTGGAGTACAGAAGACTATGCGCCTTATAAGAACCAGATACGTGTTACAGCTTTGCCAACCTGCTGATTTATTATTGTGAACAAGATTCTATTATACCTGCCTACCTTATTCACACCAAGCTAGGTATGCTACACAGTAATTCGCTGATGTTGTCTTGCTCATAAACCTACGCCGCTGAGAGGCTAGCAGGCACCCCACTGTTCTTGACCGTGATATCGATTCATGGATATCAACATGAGCGGTCAGCGCAATGGGAGGAAAGAGATGTTATCTGAATACCTAGGCACAACTCGCATTCTTACAATTATATTAATTTCCTGGTTTTTACGCCAGGTGTTCTTTGGACATCAAAATCATTGATGCCATCCGAGAAGCTTTCGACTCACTTGTGTCTCAGCTCTAACAAAGCCTTTATTCATATTGACTTTACAGTCAAGGTAGGCAAGTTAGTAGCCAACAGAGCATCACCGCACCACTTTAACTACACCGATACTGTACATAGAGTGACGTACATGATCCTTGGCCCGCAGCACCCACACGTCAGGCCCTAATATGAATATCCTGTACATAAAGTATTGGCACAATTTATGCATCAAGCAAGTAAAAATATGTGAACAATTCCTTCAAACGGGTGATCCCTTCTCTCTCACTGCCAATTGCTGCCAAGATCGTTCATCTTGAACATTCAAACAGCTACCTTTCTCATACCCAGGTAAGAGTGTTTGATACAGGCTCTGGAAACAATTCCCCCGGCCGAAAGCGGTCTCGAGGTGTCCAGGATCTGTAACCACTCAAGCGGGAAAGAATCCACAAAACTGAAGCTCTCCCCCGAAGCTTTCAGGTATCGAATACCGCCATTCACAGTGGATGATACATGGGCATCCAAACTTCAACGTGGAGTCGTAGCCGCCAACTGATCGTGGTTCTCGTACCTTCCTTCGTGACCTGTACTAAACTTTCCTCCGCTCTTTACGCCTGCTGTCGTCCCCCTAGCCCTGGCCACTTCCACTTTCCACAACTCCTCACCTGCCCACACCCCTGACAACACCCCCCTTCCTCCTTCCCTCTGTGCCCCCCAAACCCAGAGGCCAGAAAAATATTTCAGATTCCACTACCAGTCGCCTTCACTTCCTCCCTTTCTCTTCTCCATCACAACATCAAACACCTGTGTCTCCGCGCAACGCACCGTCGTCTGTCTAATCTCAACCTCGTTTCTAGGGCACGAAGCTACCCTGATCAAACTCCTCCTTATTGCACCAGAGTTCAACCTGTTCAACTCGCAGCCATCGTTTCCGAACGCTCCTCCACCACAGGTCCAAGTTCGAACGTCATAATCAATCTAACCACCAACCTCATCCACCCACCGCCATCATGTCTGCCGCCAACACTACTACCACCACCAACAACAACATGGATGCTGCCGTTAATGACGTCGCAAACACTCTGAGCAATACCTCACTCAACAACAAGCCTGCCGATGACAAGACGGCCGCCAACGAGGCTGCCTCGGCTAGCGCTGCTGAGGGCCGTCGCCTCTACATTGGCAACCTGGCCTATGCGACAACTGAGGGGGAGTTGAAGGACTTCTTCAAGAGCTATCTTGTGTAAGTTCTATCTCCTCTTCTTCATCATCTCCTTACGCGGCTTCTTTTATCTTTGTATCGCCTTCTGTGTTTCATGCGATGAGCGACAAGCTGGAGACACGTGTCTTCGCCATCGCGATGGGCGCCTTCCCTAGCCATCATATGATGACAAATGATGGCAAGCACGCGTGAAGCTCTTTCCCAATCACCAAGTCTTGGAATGGAAATGGGTAGCTAGTGTCCTTGCCTGTTGTGGCTCGAATCGTGGCTGCCTCATTGATTCCACTACTTCGTCATCAACAGCCGTCGCTCCATCACCCCATCATGGATATACCTTTATAAGTACTAACGTTCTTGCCACTAGTGAGTCTGTCTCGATTCCTAAGAACCCCCGCACCGACCGTCCTGTCGGCTACGCCTTTGTCGACCTCTCCACTCCCACTGAGGCTGAGCGTGCCATCGAGGAGCTCTCCGGCAAGGAGATCCTTGAGCGCAAGGTTTCTGTTCAGCTCGCTCGCAAGCCTGAGCCCACTGGCGAGAAGCCAGAGGGTGCTAACGGTGAGGGTTCTGGTGCAGAGGGCTCCCGTCGCCGAGCTTCGGGACGTGGCCGCGGTCGTGGCCGTGGTCGTGGAGGCCGCACTGCCCGCGCTGGCCGTGTGAGTTATTCTCCAGTTCTGGTATACACGAATATTGTACTAACCATGCCGCAGGAGGGTGCTGAGAAGAAGGAGGGAGAGACTACTGAGGCTGTTGCCGCTACTGAAGATGCTGCCCCCGCAGCTGCGGCTCCCGCTACCGCTGAGGTTTTACCATTGACCGACATCACAAACAAGATCAACACTGACGCGAACACCAAGACTAAGACTCCAGCTCGCCCCCAGCGTGAGCGCCGTGAGCGGGGCCCTCCTGCTGATGGAATTCCTTCTAAGACCAAGGTCATGGTTGCCAACCTGCCTTACGACCTGACTGAGGATAAGGTAAGAACAACTGACCTGTCTCGTCTTCGATGCAGTTTTCTAACAATATAACAGCTTATTGAGCTTTTCAAGGCTTATGAGCCTTCTTCCGCCAAGATTGCTCTCCGACCCATTCCCCGATTCATGATCAAGAAGCTTCAGGCTCGTGGCGAGGCTCGCAAGGGCCGTGGCTTTGGCTTTGTTACTCTGGCTTCTGAGGAACTCCAGCAGAAGGCTGTCAATGAGATGAACGGAAAGGAGATTGAGGGTCGTGAGATCGCCGTCAAGGTTGCTATTGACAGCCCCGACAAGACCGACGAGGAACAGCACGAGGGTGATGCTACCAACAGCCAGAAGGAGACTGCCCCTGCTACTGAGGTCACTGCCGCCGCCGCACCCGCCCCTGCTGCTGGTGCCGACGCGGCTACTCCTGCTGCTGCCACTAAGACTGAGGCTACCCCCGCCTCTACCACCCCTGCCACTACTGCTTAAGTTATGGCTTTGCACGAATTTCACGGGCATGAACCAGGTATGCCACGATGATAACACTTACGATTTGGTACGCGATTTTCACGAATTTCTCTTACGGTAGATTCTCGCTACAACGATGAAAAGAAAGAATGAGGTATTCGACTTTGCCGGGATCTTGGGGACGTAAGCAAGAGCGAATCGAGCTTTCAATGAATCTCGGGTGGTGTTTACTATCAGCCTTTATCACTTTTTCTCATCAAACACTTAATATTCCCATGATCGGGACACAAAAAAGCTCACAGGCCCTCTGTTATCTTGTATTTGTATCACCTTTTCTCCGTTACCCTTCTGCGGGTTGTACACTAGTTTACACCGGAGGCGGCAAGGGGAGAGAAAAGTTTAGCGGTATTATAAAGGGCGTTTTGATGAAGCTGAACAGGCCTACGTGAATTTTTAGTCGCTTGTATGTGCAAAGTATATTGCTGTAATGGTGAAGGTATGCAATTTGTGGTAACGCTTTGTGCTCGACATCATAGGGACGAGACAAGGTGATAGTGAAGTTTGCCCTTGAGGATTATGGGGGCGCATGGGAAGAGGCGTCATAGCTTTGGATGACAGGATGATAACGGATATGTCAAGTTGCCTAATGCGTCACCACTGTTTTGGACCATTTGCATGCAGAAGATTGTGGGAGTTGCAAATGAAAGACTTGAATCCATTGTGAAACGTACAGACTGATGCTGGACACCTACGTATATACATACAATATAGCTCACGTGGCTAAGGTTCTAGAACTGGCCTTAATGATGTTCTGATAGAGTGTAGCGAATGTAAGGTAAGGCATCTAAGGTATGGATGGATAAAAATGCCCCGCCAACCTTAGCCCCTTAAATGGCCGGGAGCAGTTGGGCAGGGGAATATAATAAAACCTAGGACCTCGATCCTAGGTGACAAAAACCCTTAGGTAAACTTAGTATAATTTAGTACAGATTGAGAAGATCTTAGACTGGGTATTTTTGGCACCTCAATTTAACATCAGAAGTCTTGCACCCCGCGGGTTGGGGCACCTCATGGCAACGAGCGGGAGGAGCTGGCTCCTAGGTTGGTAGCCATGGGCGCTGAGTGGGTGGTGTGAATGTAAAGGCATGGTACCCTATGGCACTAGCGCCCTCAGATGTCTCCCTTTGTTTCTGTTTCCATTTTCAGGTGTTTCCAACCCATCATAAAGATCCATTGCACGTACTAAGTTATATCGTGCCCAACAAGGACAGCAGCTGCAACATCCAATATAATCGACGCTCCAATATCTCACAATAGCACTGAACCTCTCGAGATGGCATCTAAGGGCATGTGGGAAGTCGATCCCGAGACTCGGTCCAAGGTTCGTCCACCACCATTCATCCCCTTTCCTACTCATCTAATCTCTCCCCATCCTCTCTGTACTTTGTGCTGCAGTCACACATGCTGACGCCGATACTGCCTATAGCTGGCCACCCTCCAGAAGGAATCAAAGAATAATGTCTGCTGCGATTGCAATGCGCCCTCTCCCCAGTGGGCGTCTCCCAAGTTTGGCATCTTCATCTGCCTCTCGTGCGCTGGTGTGCATCGAGGCCTTGGAGTCCACATTTCATTCGTTAGAAGTATTTCAATGGACGCCTTCAAGTCGAGCGAAATCGAACGAATGCGACTGGGCGGCAACGAGGGATGGAGGAACTTCTTTGAAGAGCATGAGCAAACTAAGATGATGGGCATCACATGGGAAGACTCGACTATTGCAGAGCGATACAGTGGTGAGGTCGGTGAGGAGTGGAAGGAGAGACTGAGTTGCAAGGTTGAGGGCCGCGAATATGTCCCCGGTGCGAAGAAGCCTGTGCCTGCGCCCACGAAACCCGCGTCGCGAACGGGGACTCCCATGAGTGGTAGCTCGCGCCGCAATGAGAGTCCTGCAGCCGCGTCAGGAGGTGGAGGCGGAGGCGGAGGCAAGGTCAAGGTAGATGACCAGTACTTCTCAAGGCTTGGAGCCGATAACGCTGCACGACCGGACCATCTGCCACCCAGCCAGGGAGGAAAATATGCTGGATTTGGAAGTACTCCTGCACCCAATGCTTCGGATAACGACCTCAACTTTGGTGATATACAGAAGGACGCTGTCGCGACTCTGACCAGGGGGTTCGGCTGGTTCACGTCAACAGTCTCAAAGACCGCCAAGACTGTTAATGATGGCTACATTCAGCCCACTGCTAAGCAGGTATGTCACGCCTTCTTCCAGGCCATTCTGCCTCCCTTATCTCGGAGTCTTATCTAATACATCACAGTTTGCCGAAGGCGACTTTGCTAAGCAAGCTCAACTGACCGCTTCCGCTCTCGCAAAGCAGGCCCAAGCAGCGGGCAAGAATGCACAGGAGGGTTTCACCAGATTCGTGGAAGGTCCCGAGAACCAGAAAAGTCGAGAAGCCCCCCTGGATGAGAGCAAGAAGAGCTTTTGGGATGAGTTCTCAAATCTGGCTGATCAAAGACAACCCGCCAACAACTCAATCGGCACAAGTGCTATGGGAATGGGCAAGAAGAGCACGGCGGCTCCACCACCAAAGAAGCAGGATGATGCATGGGATGATTGGTGAGCGGCAGCGTAGTTGTCGTCTCGGCTGTTTTGAAGGATGATTTGTTGGCAATCTAAGGTACCTAGTTGGAGCATTGGAGTATAGGCGTGCCTGTTAAATGAACCAGTCTCTTTACAAAAGTCTCGACTTATCTCAGAACGCTTGATTGTCCTAACGCTTGCTGCTTCAAATGCCGAAGTGCCCCAGCAGTCACCCACAACAACAATCTCTTGAGTCCCAATCCGTCTGTGAGCTGTCGCTGATATGAAGAGCAGTACTAGGTAGGTACTGTGCCCAGGCTCGGGCTCTGTCTGTCCTGTGATCCCCCTTTCTGTCTACGTATCTGTCAACATATATAAGTGAGACCAAAGGCGTACAATCAGGATAATACAGTCACGGTGTTTTCGAATACAACATAACATCAGGCGTCATGCACTACGCCCAAAAACACGTAAGAACCTTAATATGAAGACTCAACATGTGACACAGTTACTGCCCTGAACCTTAAGATTCGACCAAACAAGTGGTCTCAATCCACAAGCATAAAGAGTATGTGTCACATATAACACCCAACTACTTGGCCTTCTGGAAGTCATTTGGCAGCGTCCCTCCACTACCACCAACTATGGTACCCAACCCGTCAACGCTCCTCTGGGGCGGTCGCTTCACAGGTCGGTACAGCTCTGTCAACTGTTGCGATGTATACTGACCGTGTCGCCATGTAGAGAAGATGAATGACCTCATGGTTACGTTCAACGAGTCGCTCCCCTTCGACATGGCGTTGCACGAGGCCGATGTCAGGGGCTCCATCACCTTTGCAAAGGCACTGCGGCAGCTCGACCTGCTCACTGACGAGGAACTGAGCGAGATCACCAGGGGCCTCGAGGCTGTCGAGAAGGAGTGGGTTGACGGGGAATTTGTCATCCATCCTGCTGTTGACGAGGACATCCACACGGCAAACGAGCGTCGTCTAGCTGAGCTTATTGGCCCAGCCATCGCTGGCAAGCTTCATACAGGCCGCTCCCGCAACGAACAGATTGCTACCGACCTGCGCCTTTGGGTGCGAACGCAGCTCGATGACATATCCGAACAACTGCGCACCGCCTTGGCTGTTTGCGCTGCCCGCGCCAAGGCAGAGATCGATGTCCTGATGCCCGGCTACACACACTTCCAACGCGCCCAGCCCGTTCGCTTTTCCCACTGGTTACTGTCGCACGCAACCTACCTTATGGGTGACGTGCAACGACTTCACGGCGTCCGTGAGCGTACCAACTGTTGTCCCCTCGGTGTTGGCGCCCTGGCGGGAAACCCCTTCGGCATCGACCGCACTTTTCTCACCAAGGACCTAGGTTTCTCCTCCGTTCACCCTAACAGCCTGGCGGCGGTCGCGGATCGTGACTTTGCCGCCGAGATCCTGCAGTGGTCGAGCCTGCTGATGGTGCACCTTAGCCGCCTTAGCGAAGACTTGATTATCTATTCAACAGCCGAGTTTGGTTTTATTCGGGTTGCCGATGAGTACAGCACCGGCAGTAGTTTGATGCCTCAGAAGAAGAACCCCGATAGTCTCGAGCTGATCCGGGGAAAGGCTGGTAGGGTTATGGGCCAGGTTCGTCTCTTGTCAAGCCCGGGTTACGAGATGAAAGGGCCTTACCGTGCCCTGAACTGACTAATCGTCTATAGGCGTCAGGTTTTCTTTCCACCCTCAAGAGCCTTCCGACTGCGTATAACAAGGACATCCAGGAGTCGGTGGAGCCTCTTCTCGACTGCGTCAAGACGGTTTCGCGATGTCTGCGAATTGCTACCGGCGTCTTGAGCACGCTGCAGATCAACTCCAAGAAGATGAAGGCAGCCCTAACAGTCGACATGCTCGCCACTGATGTTGCCGACTATCTAGTTGTGAAAGGCGTGCCCTTTCGGCAGACGCACCACATCGCCGGCGCCGTTGTGCGCAAGGCTGAGGAGAAGGGTGTATCCATCGCCGAACTAGAGCTGCCAGACCTTAAGCAGATCTCACCTCAGTTCGAGGCCGACATTGCCGACGTCTTTGACTTCGAGAGGAGCGTTGAGAGAAGGACTGCCCAGGGGGGGACGAGCCGGAGCTCAGTACTAAGCCAAATCTCCGCTATCGAGACCTATCTTGCTGGTAATTAAACCAGACGGCCAACCAAAGACAAGCTCTCTTTGGATAATCGAGTTGCTTTGTCTTTCGTGTCTGGCTCAAGGTACAAACATATAGTACGTCCCCCGCTACCTTACCCAGCGACGAGATATGTTAGAGCCAGAGGATCGTTGGGAGAATCAATGGACCATGTTCACAGGAGCGGCACCTATTTTTAAATCCACCTAATCGTTAATCCAGCGGCACCTTGAAGTTGGCTCCAATTCAACCACTGACACGTTCTGCGCATGCTGCCTGTTCTCTCGTTAACGAGGCGGCCCGAGCCTTGCGTGCTGCGATGCAATTTCTCCTAAGACAGAGTCAGACTGGCTGTCAGAAGAGAATGTTTCTTTGGACCTCAATTGTAGGGAAGTGATGTCTTTGAGACGATACCTTGCCAAGAAGTGAGCTAAGTTTTCTTGAGAACCAACTCACTACCTGAGGGCAGAGTCGCCTTTTATTGTCTTGAGATGTATCCATTGTCTACTTAGGTAGGATATCCTCTCCATGTTCGTCACTCAACCCAGATCGCAATCATGTAGCACTACGACTACTGGGTGTACTGCATTTGTAAATCCGTCAGGCCAAAGACAGGGTAGTTAAACCGTTGTGTGTTGCCAGCACGAACCCGCCCAGAAGCACAAGAATCCTTGCGAACCAGTGCCGCATATGTTCTTGCATCATCAAGGGTATTTTAGACCACCGTACTCCGTACCTTAGGTATCTTACCTTACCTACTATAGTAGTTATATGGCCGGGTTCGGCATTTGTGTATAAGTTGCCGGTGGTTCAACACCTCCCTCCCTCCTCCCCGGTATACTTCTTAGCTAAATGTTGGCAGAATTTTGTCATAGATGTATAAGCGGATAATGATGGAAGAGAAAGATATGATGCCACGAATACACCACAAACTTTGTATCAGAATAACATCAATAACATCAATACCACGGGAATGAATCCCGACATCGCTCATTCAACCGGCGGATCTGTCACGTGGGCCGTCGGCCGAGGTTGGAGCTGAGACCGGCCCTAGCCGTTACCGCGCCGAGCTTTGCCATGACGACTTGGCCGGCCCTCGTGAACGTCTTGCCGCTCCCGACAACTTCAATTTCGCATTGAACAACACACATACAACATGTCAGCACTACGGATCCTCGTACCCGTCAAACGGGTCATCGACTATGCTGTAAAAGAATCATAGCGACAATTGAGATGCCTCGGAACGCTGATAATCTCTGCAGGTCAAGCCTCGAGTTAACAAGGCCCAAACGGCCGTCGAAACTGCCGGTGTCAAGCACTCAATGAACCCGTTCGATGAGCTGTCTGTCGAGGAGTCAGTGCGTATCCGAGAGAAGAAACGTTCGCCCGGTGGTGTCGAGGATATATGCGTTATCTCTGCTGGTCCTCCCAAGGCGCAAGACGTGCTGCGAACAGCCATGGCCATGGGTGCAGACCGAGGAATCCACGTCGAGCTCAAGGATGGAGATGAGCTAGAGCCTCTCACAGTAGCAAAGATCCTCCAGAAGGCCGTGGAACAGCAGAAGAGCAACCTAGTGATTTTGGGCAAGCAGAGCATCGACGACGACGCGGCACAGACCGGCCAAATGCTTGCAGGTCTCCTTGGGTGGCCTCAAGCTACACAGGCGAGCAAGATCGAGTTCGGTGCTGGCGATAAGGTCACCGTGACAAAGGAGGTTGACGGTGGTGTTGAGACAGTGAGCGCCAAGTTGCCCATGGTCATCACGACAGACCTGCGACTCAACGAGCCCCGCTATGCCAGCTTGCCTAATATCATGAAGGCCAAGAAAAAGAAGTTGGAGAAGACAAAGCTTGAGGATTTTGGAGTGGATGGTGTGAAGCGCCTTAAGACACTCAAGGTCATTGGTAAGTTATCATTCTTTCACATTACATTGTCCGTCCCATGGTGCTTTGACTAATAGCCCCCCAGAACCCCCAGCTCGCCAGGGAGGTGGTAAGGTTGAGGATGTTGGTGGCTTGGTTAGCAAGCTGAAGGAGCTTGGTGCATTGTAAATAAGAAGCAAATAGTGAACATGATGAAGCCGAAGGCCATTAGAATTGACAGACCCTGGATGGAGTATTCTTACTATTCTGAAGCATATTGTTCTCCAATTTGCCCGAAGCTCCCCTTGATACGCTGGCGACCCAAACTAGAGCTGGAATAACTTTCTCCTTTCAATAAGTATATATTTCTCTAACTTATATTAATAGCACCTGATGCTTTCAAACTTTCACCATTTCGCCGAGCCGCCCATTTATGGAAAGGAGGAGAAAGCGTGCGTTTCTCATCTTATGGGATATGGATGGTATTGAAAAAGAAAGGCATAGCAAGTAAATCCAGAACATCAAACCCAAGCTAATATACCTATTTGACTTAATGAATGTATAGGAATGATGTGAGAAGTGATATTGTATTGCTGATATTTTCCTTTTCCTTGAATTGTTTGAGTGTAGGTACCTAAGTATGGATGTGAGATACCGTTGAATTAGAGTAGTAGTAGAAAGGCAAGAAAGTGACGAAAAACAAAAAAAAAAACAAAAAAAAAACACAAAACCGCAACCTCACTCCAATGAGCGAGGTTTCGATCTCGAAGGATCCATGTTAAATCCAACGCATTTCCCGTTGTTCCAAGGTGGTCCACTTGAAGACGCCGGGGTGCCGTAGAATAATGGGAACGCAACTTGCACTTATAAGACTGGTCTATGTGGATGCCACACAGGAAGCCTGAGGTGTGCCAGGGCTCTATTTCGATAAACAAGCACGCACGTGAGCAGTTTTCTGCCAGCGATATGACTTTCTGTTAGTACCTCAGTTGAGGCTCAAGAGACTCTATAAAGCATCCATCGTATTGTTACATAAAGACTAAGACTTGCAAGGTTCTCTCATGATTGGATTCCGACTGCCGAACGCCGCGTGCCTGGCAGGGCCATCGAGAGCTCCACAGTCTCTTATCAGAGCGATCGACAATGCTACGCTAGAAATACTTCTAGCTTGGCTTCCATGCTTTGACCGCCAACAGAGGAGAGAACTTAATGGGGGCGAATCAAATGACGTCTCAACAATATCCGTAGTTTGTCTGGGGACGGTGGATCTTGTATGGTTTCATTGACAAGATAAAGGGCATGGCCGCGCTGGAGCGCTTGACTCAGTCGACATGTCTACGTTGAATGAATTAGGCATTGCGTGCAAGAGTGATGAGTCGCAGCATTCGAAACACCGGATTCAATTGTCGCAATTTGCCTTCTTCTGGCGATGTATGTGGTATGAAGAAAAGAGAGATAGGCTCAATGATCGGTTTGGGATGTGTTGTGTTGTGACGTGTAATTGGTGTTGGTCAAAGGACTCACACATCGACAAGAGTCAAAAACGATATCGGAGGTTGAGAGATGTTGTCAAAGGGTTCAGTTCCTGGCAGCGGGGCTCTAGTAGCGCCAATAGGCGGAGCGCTCAGCCCGCCCACCACTGTATTTTTGGCGGAAGGGCGGGCTTCTGGTTCCGCCAGGAGGAAATTTGCAGCCAGAAACCCACTCAGCTCGAAAAAACTTGCCAATGACCAAGGCCGTGTTGTCAGGCTTTCCCTATCGGGGCGGCGCCTGCGGAGCGGGATCGCACCTATCGTCCATCCCATCCCATCCTGTCCTGTCCTGTCCTGTCCTGTCTATGGTTGGATCCTCACTACCTACTCCGTAGAGGTATTGGATCCTATCTTTTCTTCCCGGCTCCCACCCTCTTGACTCTTTTCTTCTTTTTTTTCTTCTCCTCCAACAGAAAGAAATCCTTGCGACAAAATTACACAATCTTGAACTTCAGGCCTAACTCAACGTTCCTGCAATACGATTGCATATTCTCTCATAACTCTGAACTGAGCTCGTCTCTTTAATCCGCCCACATGCACGGGCGCCCATCCGTCTTCACCTCGCAGGTACGTTCACTTTTTTTTCTTTACCTTGTTACGTCGCGTGTGACATACACTCGCTGCATCAACCCCGCCATCACTAAATACATTTTTATCTGTGGCTTTGCAATGTTTGTTGTAGGAGCTATAGATGGATGTTTATCCAGCCGATGGCTCCTCTCCTCATCACCAAGACCTCCATGTACTCCAATTGGCATAATGCTAACTCAATTTATAGGATTATCTCTCTGGTTCGTACCCTTCACTAGTTTAAACTCACCACTCGAAACCTTGCCTTATCTATCCACTAGAATCGAAAACTAACCTATCCACCATTACAGACCACCTCTGGAAGTCCCAGTCTTGCTAAAGAACTTTCTTGATCAACCGACTATTCTCCTCTAAACACAACTTACATAACCGACATATACCAAAATGTTCTCCCGACTGGCTTCCTTTGCCAAACCCGCGGCCAAGTCCGCGTCGGCTTCTGGCCGAACCATGCTTCAGGTCCGATACCTGTCTGAGAAAGCTGTTGCTGGTAGCAAGGGCAGGACTATGCCCTTCTCTGCTGCTCGAGCTACTGCCCCTGCTGCTTCTCTCCCCGCCACTCTCACAATTCGAGTATGTACTCCTGCAATGACATCTCACTTGCCGAACCAATCTAATATGCCCATAGGACGGTCCTGTTTTCCAAGGCAAGGCTTTCGGCGCCAATGCCAACATCTCTGGTGAGGCCGTCTTCACCACCTCTCTTGTTGGCTACCCCGAGTCCATGACCGACCCCTCCTACCGAGGCCAGATCCTCGTCTTCACTCAGCCCCTGATTGGCAACTATGGCGTTCCCTCCGCCGTCCGAGACGAGTATAACCTTCTCAAGTACTTCGAGTCCCCCCACGTTCAGTGTGCTGGTATCGTTGTCTCCGATGTCGCTGTCAACTACAGCCATTGGACCGCCGTCGAGAGTCTTAGCGAGTGGTGCGCCCGAGAGGGAGTTCCAGCCATCTCTGGCGTTGATACCCGCGCTATTGTCACCCACCTCCGAGAGCAGGGCTCTTCCCTGGCTAGGATCTCCATTGGAGAAGAGTACGATGCCGACGAGGATGAGGGTTTCGTTGATCCCGGCCAGATCAACCTGGTCAAGCGTGTCACAACCAAGGCTCCCTTCGTTGTTGAGTCCCCCGGTGCTTCTCTCCACGTTGCTCTGATCGACTGCGGTGTCAAGGAGAACATCCTTCGTAGCCTGGTCAGTCGAGGTGCTTCCGTCACAGTCTTCCCTTATGACTACCCCATCCACAAGGTCTCGCAACACTTCGATGGTGTCTTCATCTCCAACGGTCCCGGTGACCCTACCCATTGCCAGGCTACTGTCCACAATCTCGCCCGCCTTATGGAAACCTCCAACATTCCTATCATGGGTATTTGTCTCGGCCACCAGCTTCTGGCTCTTGCTGTTGGTGCTCGCACCATCAAGCTCAAGTATGGTAACCGAGCTCACAACATTCCCGCTCTCGACTTGACCACTGGCTTGTGCCATATCACCAGCCAGAACCACGGATACGCCATCGACGCCAGCACCCTTCCCAGCGACTTTAAGGAGTACTTCGTCAACCTCAACGACGGATCCAACGAGGGTATGCTCCATAAGACCCGCCCCATTTTCTCGACCCAGTTCCACCCCGAGGCCAAGGGTGGCCCTATGGACAGCTCTTACCTCTTCGACAAGTACCTCCAGAACGTCCAGCTTGCCAAGAGTAACCAGGTGGTTTTCAAGGATAACCGACCTACCCCCCTGATGCTCGACATCATGAGCCGAGAGCGCGTCGGTGTTGAACCTACTCCTCTTGCCGCGACTGCTTGAACGACTAGTGTGAGATGATTTTGGCGTCTGGGATAGGTCGTTGGTAACGTCTGTTAATTTCTCGCGAGCAAGGATAATGGTTGCTATTTTAATGTTATGTTCAGAAATATTGGTCGTATAAGAAAGATTGTGATACCACTACTGCACTTCAAGTCGCCGTGTCATGTCTCTGTGACGAGATATCATGGAGTGAAGGACCTCAGTAAGTGTTGCATCTAGCCCGTAGCGTCTCACTAAATGAAGCCAATGCTCATGCACAAAATATAAATCGGATTAAACCAGTCTTCAGACTTAAAGCGGTAATTATAACAAAGTTACTCAATTCACTGATGTCTAAACACCCGTTATTTATTTCCTTGCCTTTTTGCTGTCTCAACGCCGCCCTCCATATGATACAGCTCCTGATACCAAGTGCATAATGCAATGTGATTAATTTGAATTTCCTGTCTTTTGTTCGCACCGCATAGAAAAGCTTGCGCACGTAGCCTTCAGTCCCTCATTCGAATGTCGCCGTCGTCAGACAAAGAGCCACGACGAGGTCGGTGGTCGTCCCGTGGCGGGGGGAGGTACCGATCACTACGCGGTCGACTGCCACCTCCGCCGCCGCGCCCACGACGTCTCCCACCACGGCGCTCACGGCCCATGGCTCGCTCGCGGTGTGGAGGTCGGATGCCTTCAAAGACCTCCTTGCCTCGGTCAACGAATGAAGTACCGTTCTCAAATGAGTAGCGATTAATCTCGCGGCCGACATCGCGGTTGCGATCGTTTGTGTAATAAGAGCGCATGTTATCGATGCGGCGGCGCGCAAGGTCTTCTGATACAGGTTGGTAGTCGATAACTGGGCGAGTGTTGGTACGCTTGAATGCACCGCCTGGGTTAATAGGTGGAGGTCTCGGCCCAGGTCCAGTGCCGGGGCGAACAGGGCGTGGCCCAGTGGGAATGGCAGGGTCTCGGAGGGCTCTGGGTCCAAGAGGGATAGAGTTGGTGGCCATCGTTGAGCTCGGGGGTGGTCTTGCGCCCAGTTGAGGCATCGTGCGAAATGTTGATGCTGATGCTTCGTCGAGATGTGCTTCAACATTGCCGTGCGGGCCATCCTCATAAACGATTTCCCATCGAGAACCAGAGCGGCCGCGGGGGCCACCGCTGGCTTGTTCTGTATCAATCCAGTCCCGGACTTTCTCAGGAGGGACAAAGTCGACCCAGAGCGCTTTGCGATTGCTCTCATTAGGCCACACACTGCCATGAAGTGCAGTGCGAACGCGGGAGGCAGCAGCGGTGTTCTTGAAGATAACAAAGCCATGAGTACGGATCTGGTCCAGAAAGAATTCAGTCACAATCCCGTCATCATCGTCCGCTGCGTCTTGAGACCGTCTCGCAAGCGTGACGAGATGGGCCTTGACATCTTGAGGTCGGAGAGGGCGCATGAAGTTCTTGATGTAAAGTGCAGAAGTGGCCGGGTGCACCGCCGGCGCGACGTCCCGCTCGTAGTCCATATCCTGCGTTTTATCTCCGTCTTCACCAGATCCTTCTTGTCGAGGTACCTCGGTCTCTAGGGCAGCTTCTTGTGAAGGTTCTTCTTGAGGCTTTTCTTCTTGGGGCTCACTATCCAAGTTCGTGGGAGCAGGTTTGTTTTGGGGTTCAGATAGCAGATCTTCCTGTCGCGCACCTAGACTATCGCCGTTTGCTGAACCCTCTTCCGTGCGGGCGCGTTTGCGAGCAATCGATTCTTCAGTTGGTGGGGGTGTGAGAGAGCGGCGTTTGCGCTTTTGCTGTTCGGCAGCAGGGGTTGGTTCGAGTGAGTGAGAGGGTGTAGATTCGACAGTGGTTGTCACTGTTCCCGCTCTTGATTTCTCGTCCACCGTTGGGTCCCTTGATTGAGCATCCATTTCATTCCCAGGAATTGGCACGTCAGCGACTAGATTGCCATCGCGCGCCGATTCCTCTATTGTTCCATTATTGACATCTTCCTCCTTTTCGGTTTCAGGGACCCCTTTGTAAGTCTCCCCATCAGCATTGGCCGCCGTGTCATCATCCAACTGTTTCTCTTCTTGCTCCATTATTTCTGCCGTTGGCTTCTCTTCTTCCGGTTCGTGCTGCTCGGCCGCTTCCTGGGGCTCGTTGTCTGCAAGGACTGGTTGTTGAGCTGGTGGCTCATCATTTTCCGACTTCCTGTCTGTAGGCGCATCTTCAAGCTGTTCCTGGGCCTCAGTATTCTCAGTTTCTTGATCAGCTTCATCTAGTCGTGCGACAAGCTCTGTTTTGAGACCGTGCTGTGGTAGACCGCGACTTTTGAGCTCGGCCTTGAGGTCGACGACTTTGAGCTTGGCCCAGTCAGTCATGATGAAAGCAATTGATGGCGCGTGAACGTCTGACTTGTTTGAAATCAATTCTCATGTGCTCCCCTGGAAAGATTGATTCTCCGGGAAAAAATCTGAATCTGAAGGACAAGAGTAGGTAACGAATTAAAGCTTTGAAAAGCACGAAACAGCTTTGATTATCTTCAGTCTCGTTGCGAATCCAAGTGTTAAGGGTTGTCCATCCAATCAGATGCCACAGTGAAGATGTCTTATGTCAGCAACTCTGCAGCATTGTGGCGTACTCAAGCCACACAACCAAGACAGCCACACACAAGATCTAGGTTCCTAGACATCAGTTGAATTTCTTATTCTTGTTCAACGTGAACGCTGCAAAGTGTAGTACCAAAGCCATGACGGTGTGCATCATGAATTGGCAGCTTTTGGCGTAACTTCATGCTCACACTGATTAAGGGCAACAGACTTGGTCATTCAAAGACTAATAACTAAAATTATCCTAATGGTCACATGCAGTCTCATGATATGCAGCCGCAAGTGGGCCATGCGTAGGTAGGTTGCACAAAAGAATACTTAGGTACTGACTGTACCCCTCAAACTGATGTATTGTGGATTGTCGGTCATTAGAATGCAATTGACTTGATGAGCTCCTGCTGAGGGGCCATGGTCAGTAAAGTATTGATTGAGTCTATTGAGTTCATCATGACTTCAAATGCTCTCATGCGTTTTTGGTCTCGATACCATGAGCTCATGTCCAATTTCCTCCACCGAAAACAATGTTACCCTTGTCACCTTGATCGTGCTTCTCTTTTCCGATCCCTAAATCCCCAGCCCGTCCCTGATACAAACGCAGCTGTACCTCCGTACGAGATGGACTAACGACCGCTTTGTTGCTCGTTTCACCCATAGTATGAGATGATGTCCCTTGCCTAGCCCACTCCAACCCCTGTTTCCCCCCTGGTTCGTGGACATAACCATCATCACACGACCTCCAGCTTATCCCGCATCGCGACCTGGAGCTCCACGAGCTTGTGTGGGTCCTGCTCTAACAACACGTCATTGCCCTTTGGCGTTTGCTCTTTGTGTTTTGGTGGCTTTTTAGTGTCACATTTTGACCTCCACCTCCGCAGTTCAACGCCGGCACAGCCATGAACCCAATCAGCCCAGGATGGCATCTGGTTATCATCAGTGATCAATTCAGTTTGACTGGCTTTCCCGAACAGTTTTGAAAGGCGACCAAAACAATTGAATTAAATAGAGAGCTCCTAGTCTTTTTGGTATTTTCTTAGGGTTCCTCCCGCTCATCAGTCAAATACATTAAATACATAAATATTGGTCTCAATCAGGGCCATGCCTGAGCCCCTCGTAAACTCTTAATTCGTACAAGCCGGCAATCAATGCCAGGGATCTTAGACGTCGAGACCGTCGACGACAACGCCCTTGTTCCAGGTCCACTGAAGTCTCCTAGCCACCTCCAACGCAGTAAAGTCGTCAATCATAGCGCTGACAAGATACAGGGCTGCATCAATGCCAGAGCTGACACCTCCGGATGTGACCACCCGGAGACCACCAAGTCGCATGGCTGCGCGGCGTACAATGGATTCACGACGGGTGTTGGAATCCTTGAACGACATGCTTCCCTTTCTGTGTGTCATCATAAGTCAGTTCAACTGTCTCAAAGCCAATGCATGACAGAGTGGGGTATAGAGGGACCACTCTGCATGTGTTACGTACCGGGCTGCCGAAGGGCGACGTCCCTGACCAGCATCGGACTTGCGGCGGATGTATGGGCTCTCGTCTTCGCCGAGATCGAATCGAAGGTTGTTGACTACGTAGCGAGCGTCCTCAACCACATCGGTACGTTCTTGAAGGTTCACAGTAGCAGCATCGCTGCAGATGTTCTCAAAGGTGGTGAGAAAGTCGGGGTGGGTAGTGGCAGAGAGGCCAGAGAGGATACCCTGCTTGCCAAGGAAGAGGGCACCTGTGCAGATAGAGAGGATGGTACGCTCGCGGGCAGGGTCACGCTTCTGAAGCTCCGAGAAGTCGGTGATGAGAGAGAGGGGTTGGAGCTCTTTGGCGACGACCTCCTTGGAGTTACCGCCGACGACAACGAGGATGTCAAAGTCCTCAAGACGCTCGTGAGCTTCCTTGTAGGAAATCTGGGAGCCAACGACGACGCCCTGGTCGGAGATGACCTTGGGCTCAGGACCGACGATGGTGACCTCGAAGGCCTTGCTGTCTACATGAAGGGGAAATGTGATCAGCGGGAGGGGTAAAGCAAATGAATGCACCGTACACCAAAACGAGGGGTATGGACTAGTATACTGTGAGATAGAGGATACTTACTGTCAGGGTCCTTGAAATCGTGTGAAGCAGTAGTAAAGACCTCGAGCGCGCCGGCAAAGTCCAGAAGATCGAACTTTTCGTGAATGGCGAAGAGAACGTCAACGGGCTCCTGGTCAGCGATGGCCGAGGTCTTCTGCGCACTCATCTTTGCGGTATTGTTGGGGGTTTAGAAGAGGGTAATAGTTGAGGAAGAATTGTGACGGGTGTTGAAGTCAAGTTATAGATGTAGATGAGCACTAAAAGGAGATGCTAGCTACCAAAGAAAAAGAGGCTACTGTTGTTGTTGCTGAATTGGTTTATAAGTGATCTGGATAATGATGAGAAAGGAAGGAAAGGAGAAGAAGATGAGGAAGAGCAGGAGGGCCGTTTTAAGTACAGTAAGGAATGTTATGTGGTTGCTTTGCCATGAGTCTTTCCCCTCATCGATTGACGACTCAGGAACTGGAACCACCTCACCTCACCTCACTTCACTCAATCAAGTCCCGTCCCTTCCCTTCCCTTCCTGGCCCAAAGTTGAGTGGCTCGATTTCTAGGTCAGAAGGACTCTGAGTCTGGTGTGATCATTACCCACAAAGTCATGGTACGCTCTCGTCTGCAGCTAGTATCAGGAAACTGCGGGGTTACTAGCGCGGCGGGGCATTCCCTGAGGTTCAGGGTACCGTCTTTCGGCTGTCTCCATTGGAGGTCGGACAGGTAGAGGGGACCATGTCGGGACATCAAGCTGTGACCGATCAGCTTTCTGCCGGCCCCGCTCCCTGCCGCAACCCCCAAAACTCATTTTCGCTTAGACCATGACTAAAGCGTTAGCCTCTGGACGACCCCCTGTGGCTCGCGTTACAACCGCTGTTTTCAGTGAAGTCGCTGGTCGCCGAATGATTTTCCAGCGCACGGGGGCTCCACTCGTAAGCGCCACAACTCGCACCACCTTAAGAATGGTGCAGCGAAAGGCAAGGTACCGCCACGGCCAACCGCGCCGCGCCGTTACCCATTCCCAAAAATCAGATGGCCTGTCCTGAATACTGACTGAGCGTCACCGAATAGCTTCACCCAAATTGCATGTCCGACAACTCCAGGTCCCTGGCTCGATATCCACACTTCTAAGGGCCTCCCCATCTCGGTCTGCTCACCTTGAGTCTCACGACCTCGGATGAGGCCGTCGAGCCCAGCATGGCTTCATCGGCGTACGTCGTCTAGTCCCCTGCAGAAAACTCCATCCCCAAAACGTCGCCAGTTTGAGCTCCCCTCACTCAACGGCTCGTCCCTCATGATCTTCTAATTCCATCTCCTCCTTGAAATCCTGCGACATTCATCTCCATACGTCGAATACTATACGCTGTCCGCTGACAATGATCTCCACTGTTTAGGTCGCTAAAGGACCTCTCCAAGGCGATCGTCGCCTTCCTCGCTGAGCCAACGGCTTCGCTGCCCGACGACTTAGAAAAGATCATTGATGCCTACCTCCGCCGACACCAGAAATACGATGATGCTACGGCAGATCGCCTGCAGGAAGAGCTCCTGTCCATTTTTGACAAGCACGTCAAAGACAAACCCTCAGCCTTCGCGCCCTTTCTGAACATCCTTCGTCAACTGCTTTCGATACTTCGAACTCCTGAGCGGATATTTGCATGGTGGGACTCATGCTCTGCGCTTCTAGCCAAGTCATCTCCCGAGAAAGGTGTTGTGGAAGCCTCATTGGCGAATATCATGGAGATCATATCAATTGCGGAAGAGGATCATGACGGTTCTGATTCTGGCCTTTCCTCCAACCCACTCATTGACCGTCTGTTCACAGGATGGATGGAGAAGCTTTACCCGTCTGTCACCGAAGCGCTATCAAGCCTTGAGGCAAACGAGAGAATCACGCGGGAGGCTCTTGTGCAGTTTGGGAAGAAGCATCCCAAGGTTAGTCATATATACCCAAATTGTATTCATTAGGGGTTTTTCTGACCGGAGCAAGGAACTTTTTACTGCGCTTGATCGTTATTTTGTGAAGAAACAGTATCGAAAAGCTGTCTTGCGCTTCTTGGGCGACTATCTTCAAAGCCAACCTCCTCACGTACACCAGATTTTACAAACGCCACTATTCGCTGATATTTTAAAATCCCTACAACAGGATAGCTCAACGACCATAGTGTCAGCCGCACTGACAGTTGTCATTATGTTACTCCCACAGATGCCAAGCTCACTGGTTCCGCATCTACCTACGCTGTTCAACATTTATGCAAGGCTATTATTCTGGTCAAGAGAGCGGGCCGGCGTGGTTGAGCCTCAGCCAGAAGATGCAGATTCATCCAATTGGGAAGAATGCAGTTATGAGGCAGAGGTCGATGATCACCCTGTCTATCACCTCCTTAACTACTATACCATTCTTTATGGTCTCTATCCGATCAACTTCATGGACTATATTCGCAAGCCTCAGAGATACCTACGTCACGCCAATGTTGCAAATGCCAACGATATGGAAGTTCAGCCTACCGAGATTCGAGACCAATCAGAAAGATTCCGCCAATGCCATTTACTTCATCCAAACTTCTTCACCCTCACAATTGATTCGGAAAAGACGGATTTTGGTCGCTGGATCAAGAGCGAGGCCTCGGAGGTTGTTGCTCAGTGCATGGCTTTGTGTTTCACAAACGATTCCAACCAGCCTTTCGAGCAGCCTTTGTCTGTATCTGAAGCGCCTCCATCAAACGAAAGATTTGTCAAAGAAAATCACCCTTCTCTTCCAATGACGAAGACTGAATCCCACAACGGCTATCGTTTGCCTACATCCGCCAGTACGGACTCGCTAGCGAGTAGTCGTCGGCCATCAGCTCTAATTCGGCGGGGTTCCCAATCAAGCATTCCATCAACCCGGGATTCTATTGATGCCAGGATAAGAGAACCAAACGCCGACAGTCCAACCCTTGGTCCTCATCTCATCCAATCTTCCTCTCATACACAACTACAGGATATGATCCAATCTAACAAGGCCATCAAGTCAGGTTTGCATCAGTCTTTGGCTAATGATAGCGTGCCATCACTGTCACTCAGCAATCAAGATTCTGTGGCTGATCGGCCTGGCCCATCGCTACTGGGCGCTCCGCCAACTACCAGCACGCCACTTTCCTTGACTGAGACGAATACACAAGTGGCTCATCTACAGCGCCAGATTTTACTCTTGCAGAATGACTTAAATTTTGAGAGATATTTGAAACAACAACATATGGCCCATATTGGTGACTTGCGCAGACGGCATATGGAGGAAGCTGTAACAGAGGCAGAAACACAGAATCTACTCATCACAAACCGTAACTTGAAGCACCGGTTTGAGGAAGCGAAGAAAGCCGAGATGCAAGTTCGGCGGGATTCGGAGAAGAGTCGTGCCCTTGCGAAGAAGTGGGAAGCCGACCTTTCCACCAAGCTTAAGAAGCTGCGTGACGAATCAAAGCGACTCAAGGCTGACTACGAAGCGCTTCAGAAAGAGCTAGATAATTCCACTGCGGAGCGTGACAAGTTGAGGGTACTACTGTGCGAGGCCGAAGTCAAGGAGGTCAATTGGAAGCAGAATATGCAGTCTATCGAAATTCATAGCGCTGAAATCGACCGCTTGAAAAGTGAAGTCGATAGGTTGACAAAGGTTGAGCGTGATTTTCAGGCCAAGGAACTTGAGCAACAAAGGGCAATCGCTGCCGCTGTAGGCGCAGAGAGCAGAGTTGAGGTTCTGAATCTTCAGCTTGCCAGTCGAGAGAATGAAATCGAGCGTGCTAGGAAGTTGTTCCAGAACCAAGTTGCAACCCTACAGACGAAGTTATCCGAGGCGCAGGAGGGAAGAATTCAACCTTCTCGAGATTGCAAGGCAGCAATTCAGGCAATGCTCGCAGCAAGTCGAGAGAAGCAAGCTGAACTACAGAAGCAATGCGACCTGCTGATGCGCAAATACACCGCCTTGCAGTCATCGTTCCTGGATATGAAGACGGAAACGAAGCCAAGACATCTCAGGATCGAGACCTCACCAGATGGAGAGCACGATACGTCATCCATATCAACGAGCCCAGTCATGATGAAAACGCGGTCACAGCGTGTGCTCTCAAGCCCTGACATGGCAGAGGGCACTGCATACAATGTCACGCCACCTCTGGGGCACAAACCTGAAGCTGCTTTATCACCGAAGTCAGGGGGTTGGGCACATCCACCAGGGTCACCATTGGGAACAGATGCATCATCTCTATCCATGAGCCCGGATCACCAGCGATTCGGACGAAGTGATGGGGGACGATTACTTGCCAGGAGTCACTCGGACTTATTTGCCAGCGCAACACACAATCGACTCCGTAAAGATTCGAAGGACAAGGTTAAAGAGGACGCAGGCGCGAAAAAAGACAAGAAACCATCGGCGTTGAGGGGAATCCGGGGCTTCATGTATGAATGAGAACATGATTGTGACAAGGTGAGCAATGGCGATAGTTGAGGCCGGCCTTGACATATTTGCGTACATGTATCTACGTGGCAGTCATCCTTGAATAAATCATTAGGCTCATCGCCATTCACCTCATTTGACCAGCAGCACTGAATACTAAATAAAGAATCACTATATCTTGAGTAAGACACGAGTACGAAAAATACCAGCGATATTAAAGAAATGAGCTACGAGAGTGCATGTTAGAATTGGTTTCTGATGCCCAGATGGTAGCGCATGTGGATTGTCAGCCAAAAAATCGGTAACACGCCAGCAGCTTCTTCCGGCAGCTTCTCTCAGCAGCATTCGCCATACTTGCTTACCAACTTATGATTCAACCTGGGGCGGTCGATTTGAGATTATCGATTATGCCGCTGCATGAGCATCAAGCCCAGATGCATGATTGGTCGGCATCCATGAACTATGTTAGCACCGTGATCTTCAACAATCAGAAGGCTTCCGTAGCTCAGTTGGTTAGAGCGTCGTACTAATACTTCATTCCGAGTGTCCGGTAATGCGAAGGTCTCAGGTTCATCAAGCCCTGGCGGGAGCAATCCCAGTGCCCTCTGATTGTTACTTTTTGTATTTTCTCGCATCTCGAACTATGTTTTTGTTTTGCAGACGTGCTGAGAAGTTGGTCTGTGGTATCCTTGCCATGATATGAAGCCGTGGAGAAGCTCAATGCCTTGGGTAAGTACATAAACAGGGCTGAATGGCCAATTGCGGGATGCGGGGTCATGACCCATATTAGCAGGAAACAATAAATAATGAATGGGTTGCCCCTATAACACAAAGGCTTCTTTTTTCAAGAAAAGGTAGTAAACGGACTGGCTGCTTATGCTGGTGATGTGACTCTGTTGCTCTTGGGTAAGTAGTCTCTTTCTTATAAACAGGTAAGATCGCGATCTGTGGGCAGCTGAGCGCTCAATTCTCATTGTGTCTCTGACTGTGTTTTGATATACGTCATTTTGTTCTGGACGTGACCATGTCTTGAGACATGTTTCTCATCTGATGATTCAGATTGAGAAGCCAAAGGTCTGATGAAGATTACTAGAACAGAGGTCAGTGTATCCCTTTGTTCTTCCTTGAAATTCGAATTCTGAAAGAGATTAAACTCGACTCGGGCTGTTTACGGTCCATGTTTTAATGTTGGCACACCATATCCTTTTTATCAGGGTGGGGATTTATTTACAGGGGATGCTGGCTTGTGTATTTGTGTGGGGGTAGTAGATCTGTCAAACAAAACAGCGAGAATCCGGGTTCTATTGACAAAGGAAGCGTATAGTTTCCGGTCTGGCAAGGAAAAGTATCGGCCGTTACTCCGTACTCCGACAAGAGTCCGTCCAACGGAAAACAATTCTCCCAGCTGAGCTGTGTCATTTCGCAATTTGACCGGGGATATGGTCATGGCCATGGCATGCATCTGGCTGCAATGCCGATCTGGTTCGCTCCAGCCGCATGTGGATAATAACCGATAGACTCGCTTCTCACCCAATCTGAGCAATTTTCTGGTCGACTACTACACTCCATGTAGCCTGTAGGTAGGTAATCGAACCCCCGCGTTAGTGCCTATCGAGAGGCTGGTTGGCTGGTTGGTTGTCATTGGACCGCTCCCATTGTCATGTATGATGGAACGAGGTGCGGGATAACTGCAGCGAGAGGCTGTGCTCGAGGGAAGTCGAGATTGGGGAGGATAGCGGTGAGTGTAATTAAGCCGAGGAATGCGTACATTAGACAGAACTGGAACTTTTGCAGATACGTTATTTTGTTGTTCGTCTGGTGGTACCTGAAGTCTGGTGATGATGAGACAAACCGTTCGAGTCACTCGCTACACGGCCATTGTGTGCGATGATGAACCATAGCTACCTGCCTGAGGGACTCACCTTTATTTATGGTTGAGGTGTGTTGATCGCTAGAATTGACAATAGGGAACCTCAACTGACGATCTGACAGGGACAAAGCCGTTGACTCGTGGATGGAAATGACGTAGAGACTGAGTGCCACGTGAAGCACTTTGGAACGTTAGCGCATGTCGTCAGCGGACCTGAGGCTCCTGAAAGGCCGTGCGCTCTAGTTCCAGCGGGGTTGCTTAGCGGATTTCCAGTGGACTGGGCCTTGTAGAGGCGCCGGAACCGACAAGGGGGGGATGGCTGAGCGAGTGAATGACCTCTGGTTGATATCCACGGATCTAGGTAATAAGGACAATGTCTAAAGGTCTCCAGAAAGGGAATTTTGAAATGGGGTTGACTCCTTTACATTATGCCCTCTCACGTTGAGTAACTACCTATAGGTTAATTGCATCGCATCGAGTATAATTACACAATCTCCGTTGACGCTTGCTGCCTAATACACTTGACTCATTAGATACCTACATTGGAATTACTATTATTGTTGTTTGTTGACTTCGTTACCACTGTCTCTTCCTTCAGCTCTCAGCTCTAGGCTCATGATCGATAATTCTACGCCAACTCTACCTCTCAAAAAATCTCCTTTGCTCTATCGATAATCGATGTCCTAACTTCTGCGCCCGAGATCCCTCCATTGCCTGCACGCCCCTAGGCATGAAATTCAAATAAGCATCCTTCACAATAAAGAAAGAGTTGAGCTACCTAGCCTAGCTACCTTTGTTATAATAACGACACCACGACTAAGAACCCCCGACCCTCTTTTCTTTTGCGCCTATCTTTTTTTACCCTTTCCTCTCTTTCAACCACTTCAGCTTCTTTTCTTCTTTCTTTTCTCTCTCTTTTGCTTCTTCCGTTCTTTTTCGTGCGCCTCGGTTTTCTCCCCCCTTCATTTCCTGCGTTTTTCTCCCAAAGGGAAGTCCCAAACTCCCTCTACCTCCTCTTGGCAAACGACGCGACCATCACCAATAATCATGTCGTCGCTCGAAGCCAAGATCGTCGTCCTCGGCGCCCAGGGCGTTGGGAAGACGTCCCTGGTTATGAGATACTGCAAGGGCGCATTCAACCCGGCTCAAATCACTTCTACCGTCGGCGCCAGCTTTCTCACGAAGCGAGTCGTTGACTCTGACTCGGACACCGTTGTGCGCCTTCAGATATGGGATACAGGTTGGTCTTGATAAGGAGCCAAACAAGTTTTTAGTCTCTTGTATGCTAAATCAACTCACAGCCGGCCAAGAACGTTTTCGTTCTATCTCTCGCTTGTACTATCGTGGCGCAAACGCCTGCATCCTCTGCTACAGCATCACAGACGCACAGTCATTCGCCGATATGGGTGTATGGCTCATGGAACTTCGACGAAACCTCCCTCACGATGTCGTTCTTCACGTAGTCGGTACAAAAGCCGACATTGTCGCCCGCGATCCCTCAGCCCGCCAGGTCCCATTCGAACGTTGTATCGCATACGTCGCTGAGAACCTTGCCCCAGGCATGGGCAGCACGCCGCCTCCGACCGCAACCCCTTACCACGTACCGACGCCTATGTCCGGCGGCCAGGCAATGTCTCCTCCATCTATGGAGCCTCGGAGCCCCAGCTCGAAGCGAAGCTCTGGTTTCTGGGCACAGGAAGTTGGCTGGGACGCTTGTCACGAAATCAGCGCCGAAACAGGAGAGGGCGTCGAGGAAGTCTTTCGTGTTGTTACCCGCAAGCTTGTTGAGCAGAACCGCAAGATGCAACAGGCCCTTCTGATGGCCACTGCCATCCCTGGTACGCCAGGTTACGAAGCCGGCATGGACGGAGGCTATTTTGCAGGTGCAGACGCACGAGGGAGTTTCCGAGTAGGCCGCGATCGTCGAAGTTGGCTCTTCTCGCCAAGTTTCTCGCCCGCTGTTACGGTCGAGCAGGCGGGAACCCAGGAGCAGACACAAGCAGACGGCTGGGATCGAAAAGAGCGCAAGAAGTGCTGTTAATTTTCTTGGTTGCCGATACTAAACTAGACGAATGAAGACGATATGATGTGATGGAAAGAGATGTAGACGTTGTATGGACATAGGAAACGAGGTCATGTCTACAACGAATCCCCACGGCAACGACGGAAGAGGAGCTTTAGGATGGTTTCGACGACTGAGCGCATATGTTTGATACCCGGTCTTCTTTCGTGTTTCTTATTTTTGTTTCGTTTTATAGGTCATGTTTTGCGGTGCGGGTTGGTTCACAGTCGGTGTGTTTTTCGTATTTGATACTGGCGGCCTGGTCCCGGCTCATTTACTATTTCTGTATGCAAATGCATAATTTCTTTCCTCGTTTTTCTTTTCTTTTCTTTTCTTTTCTTTTCTTTTCTTTTCTTTTCTTTTCTTTTCTTTTCTTTTCTTTTCTTTTCTTTTCTTTTCTTTTCTTTTCTTTTCTTTTCTTTTCTTTTCTTTTCTTTTCTTTTCTTTTCTTTTCTTTTCTTTTCTTTTCTTTTCTTTTCTTTTCTTTTCTTTTCTTTTCTTTTCTTTTCTTTTCTTTTCTTTTCTTTTCTTTTCTTTTCTTTTCTTTTCTTTTCTTTTCTTTTCTTTTCTTTTCTTTTCTTTTCTTTTCTTTTCTTTTCTTTTCTTTTCTTTTCTTTTCTTTTCTTTTCTTTTCTTTTCTTTTCTTTTCTTTTCTTTTCTTTTCTTTTCTTTTCTTTTCTTTTCTTTTCTTTTCTTTTCTTTTCTTTTCTTTTCTTTTCTTTTCTTTTCTTTTCTTTTCTTTTCTTTTCTTTTCTTTTCTTTTCTTTTCTTTTCTTTTCTTTTCTTTTCTTTTCTTTTCTTTTCTTTTCTTTTCTTTTCTTTTCTTTTCTTTTCTTTTCTTTTCTTTTCTTTTCTTTTCTTTTCTTTTCTTCTCTTTCCTTTCCTTCTCTTATGTTCATTCAGTTCATGCATGGTGCATCAGGCGGGTCTTCTTTTGTTCTACTGTTTCTCAATTAGGAGTTGGACGAGAGGGTCATGAGAGGTAGATTTTTTTCATTCTTGGCTTAGAACATACTATAAATTCCTATTTCATTCGAACCTGTCTATTGACATCGCCGCATCTCTTATTTATAACTACAGTTGTTAACTTGACTCTCTACCTATATACCTAGGTTAGTAGTTATATTCACAAACTGATAAGATTACTACGCAGCAGCATCCGGGATACCCCACCCCCACCTGTTCCGGTCGGAGGTCGGATGTGTCCCCCGCATCATCGTTATCCGCCATCCCGCACCCGGGAGTATGGATTTGAACACCAGTCTCCTTTTTGACTACCTAAGGTAGGTATCTGCTTGACGCTTTCTTAAGCCGCTGATCCTCCACTCTTTTTTCTCTGTCTCTCTTCTCCCCATATCACTACTACTTGCTGACCTCAACCTCGAAACAATGGCCCACCCTCAAGGAAACCTCGCAAACCTTCTCCCTCCTTCGTGGAAAACCTCGGTAACCGCTTGGCTAGCTGAGGACACGCCTTCGTTCGATTACGCCGGCTTCGTCGTCGGTGACGGTCCCCGTGTCGCTACCCTCTGGGGTAAATCCAGCGGCATCATCGCCGGCCGACCCTTCTTCGACGAGGTCTTTACGCAGTGCGGCTGCACCGTCGAGTGGCATGCCGAAGAGGGAACAGCTGTTGACCTGAGCAATGGCAAGCATCGGGTCGCAACGGTCAAGGGTCCTGTTCGTGGAATTCTCCTTGGTGAGCGCGTTGCTCTGAACACACTCGCACGATGCTCTGGCGTCGCTACCAAGAGCCAGAGACTTGTATCGATTGCGCGTGAGGCGGGTTATACAGGTGTGATTGCAGGAACACGAAAGACAACACCAGGATTCCGCCTCGTTGAGAAGTACGGCATGCTAGTCGGTGGCGCGGATGCCCACAGAATGGATCTCAGCGCCATGATCATGCTCAAGGATAACCATGTCTGGAGTCGAGGCAGTATCACCGATGCTGTCAGGGCTGCCAAGTCGGTTGGTGGCTTCAGTATGAAGGTTGAGGTTGAGGTTCAGAGCGAGGCTGAGGCTGACGAGGCCATTGAGGCTGGCGCCGATGTAGTCATGTTAGATAACTTCACGGGTGATGGTGTCAAGGTTGCTTCAAGAAGTCTTAAGGAGCGATGGCAAGGGAAGAGGCACTTCCTGCTTGAGACATCTGGTGGACTTCAGGAAGATAACTTTGAGGCTTACTTGTGCAATGGTGAGTACTCGGAAGGCTTTCTGATGAGTATGTCCATGCTAACATGCTCTAGATGTCGATATTTTGTCAACAAGTTCTATTCATCAGGGAGTGCCGCACATCGATTTCTCACTCAAGATCGAGCACTAGGTCAAGAATAATAAAAGTATACTGATATTCACAAAAAGCAAGGATCCGTTTTGTTGGTAACTCGAAGTCGATGGCTAACTTTGTTGACTTCCTTATGTCACACGAGCAACCTGATAATATACATCTGCCTCGCAAGTGTCTCCTCCATCGATAGTAGAGAAATCAGCCTTCCTAGCCTCCATATCCGACCCTATATTCCGATGATGGCTCAAGTATCTTCTTTCAAAGATATTTACTTCTCATGTTCAGGGGCTTGGTGTCAGAACGTGATAATATCACGCTGCTTGAATTTCCCGTTGATAGAACATACAAAGCAGGGTTAGAGGTGAAGAAGTCAGCAAGACAAAGACGGTCCTCTTCTTCGACCCGTGCCATTGTCAGCAATATCTGATTTAAACGTCATGGTCACCAGGCACAAACATAATTAGCCAGTCCTCAACTCTTGGGCTGTATGATACCTGAAGACGCCCACACCACGAGACTATTATTGCTTCTCCTTTGCTTCCAATCTTAATCTCTTCAGTCGTCTTTCGTTCCTTGCTCATTCATGTAGTGCCGTGATGTTTCAGCTCAGCTTTCCAAGTATACTCCTCGTCATGTAAAAGTTGAGGACGAGAGTGGGAGCTTTAAGCATGCCTTGGACACAACATAACGAAGACGAAGACGAAGACACATAGCTACTCTATCCCTCGGGCTACTATGCACTCTTTACCTCTATATAAACACTTCCAAGTCTGTTACATATATTCGAAGCATAATCAGGGTCATCATAAACTCAGGAGACAGGTGAATTGACGAAGCCGAAACGCCAAGCTCAAGTACGCTTGACTTCACCTTGGAACTTGTCACAGTATCATCACAACCTTTTAATCAAACAGGAACGTGCTGGCTAACCTTTGGTGCCATTCGTGTCTATCGACATGCAACTGTCTGCAGAAGGCATTTATCAAACACCCTTGTGTAAAACCCCAAAACGGCCGTGGACAAGAGTCAATTCACACATGACTCACTACCAGGCAATGAAAAGAAGAGACAACGCGGTTTGAAAGAATTTGCACAGGCATTCTTCGTTAATCCTCATTCCTTACGCGCCCTCCATCCCTATCTGATATCATTTTCATAGACGCCCGGCATGTAAAGTCAAGACCATGAGAAGAAGAAAGTTGGCCAGGTGGCCCCATGTTGAGCAAAGAAGATCGTAAAGTACGATGATGCGTAACGTACATTGAGAATCGAAATGAAGAGAAAAAGAAAACAGTTGCTGTAGACGTGGTCTAGGGGGCTACGTCTTCTGCCACCTCACTAGATACGAGTGCTCGCCAACCAAGACATGCCGGGATTCCTCATACCCGCGATCGATGTAGAAGAGTGCCATATCCGTTCATCAGATAGCTCAGAGCTTAAACAGTAACGCGCTTATCGCCCTTGGGCTTGAGAACGTTGTCGCCGTAACGGCCGCCAAAGTTACCTGCAAAGTTAGCGATGTTTGCATCATCAGCACAGAGATGGGACTTACCCTGAGGGTTGTAGTTGCAAACGGTGTACCAAGAGGGGAAGCTCAGAACAGTTCCGGCAGGGCACTTGACAGTGGCGCAGCCGACCTTGGTGGAGTCCTTCCAGACAACTTGAGTGAAGTGACCGTAGAGGTCAATGTTCATATCAGCGGGAGGGTTCTCCTGGCCGTAGAAAGCCCAGTTGGCCATCTCGTTGTTGTACCACTGGTTGGTAATACCACCAGCAGCAGCCTTGTTCTTGAGGCCATCAATATCGCTTGTGGCACCCCACGAAGCGAGGTTCTGACCGTAGCCGCCATTGCCTTGCTTCCTAAAGATATGTCAGTCATCAATTCTTAGTTCACACATTTTAGCGACTTACATGTCGTGCTCGAAAACACAACCGTTGGCGGTGTTCTCGGCGTAGCCGGCGAGCTCATCATCCCACTCAAGGGCAGAGGCAGAGTGGTTAAAACGGTGGATGTTGTGGTAGGCGAGCATAACAGTGTCATATGCACCATCCAGAGAGAGGTCATCACCTCCGCTAGCAGGGACCTCGACCTTGGGCTCGGCAACCTTGGTGGGCTTAGCGACAGCCTTCGAGATTGTAGTCTTGGGCTTCTCAACGACGGGTGCGGGAGACTCATAGACGGTCTCCTTCGTAGACTCAGGCTGGGGCTCGACAGTAATGACCGTAACCTTGGGGGCCTCCGAGGTGGTTGAGGGCTTGCTGACAGGCTTCTTGACCTTCTTGGGCTTCGCAGCCTCCTTGGTGGTCGAAGGAGCTGTATACTTGGGAGCGGGAGCTTCCATAAACACAACGCCAGTGGGCTTTGTGGCAGCAGGAGCCGTGGTCTCGGACTCCTCGCCAGCAACAACAGTGACGGTAACAACCTCGTAAACCCACTCGGTCTCCATCGCGCGCTTCTCAATCTCTCTCTTTTCGAGAGCATTTCGAATAGGGCTGGCCGAAGCCAAGATGGCGCTAGCGCCGAGGAGGAACATAGACGCCTTCATGGTGATCGGTGAACAGGCACAAGACGGAATGGGGTGAGCTGGAAAAAGAGTCAGTTATATATGCTTGAGAGATATTGGGTGTGGCTGTTTTCAGTTGAGCAAACGTCAGACCAATGCCACTTGGCAACAGCTGTTTCCGTGTCTTTGATGAATACGACGAGGCTAAGATGTAGCGAAGGTGGAATGGTGTTTCTGGTGGGGAATGTTTGGACGGGAACGTGTAAGACATTTGGTGTTGAGACAATTTCGTGTGAAATAAGATGAAGTAAACATCGATATATAGAGATGAAGGGAATTTCCCTTGCTGTATACTTAAGGGATTCATGGCCGCTATCAATGGTAACAAAAGGCATGGCTCTGCTTCGGCGATGTTCTGTCGAGGATAAGGCCGAGTCGGTGTTGTGAAAGGGAGGATATCGATGAAGACTCCCTCAAAGACCGGGGTTGGTGGAGAACAAGGCGAGACAGAGAGGGCGGGCACAGATAATGGATGCAGGTACAGAAATGCAGGGTTCAGACAATAGTGATTCAGACTACAGTGTGCTTACCTTTTTGAAGTGGGTAGTGTCTGTAGATGGGGTTGACGTTGGATTTGATTCAGAACCAGTCTGGTGAGCAATTGACAGCACTGCTGGAGTTGAGATTCCGTCTAGGAGTCTCGAAAAGAGTTTTGGTGTGGTTGAACAACGACTAAAGTTCAACAATTGAAGGAGTGACAGAAGGATGAACCGAAGGAAGGACGACTTGATCAACTTTGCTTTGCGATACCGAAAGGTTGAGGTCAAGAAGATGAGGGAGGTCTTGGGACTATATCAACGGTTCAACCGGAGGCTTGGCTTTAAAGTTTTGGTTTTGAAGGAGTGGACTGCAATGTCGTAGACACGCAAACAAAGGAGTGGCAGGCCCTGCTATCGTTCGACGAAGACTCTTGGAGGGGGGTGAGGGAGAGGGAAGAAGAGTCGAGATGGCTTCGGAGCGGACGACGACGTTAAAAAGGAACTGCTCGGCGGGTCGCAGACGGACAGCCACTGTTAGCCCAGGGGCGATTGGCTAGATGGTGCGGTATTGATTGGATGCTTTGCAGGGGGGGTCTGGGGATCTGGCGAGCCTGCAATCGAGTGTGAGCTGGGGTGTGGTGCAGGGGTGTTGTTCAAGAATGAACCTATGTACTAGGTAGTTAACTTACTATCAGAGTCGAGAGCGGCGACAGCGAGAAGCTGTTAGTGAGGTGCAAGGCGAGCGAATGAGTGTGAAATGCGAATGAAGTGAGCGTGAATAGTGGATAGGTAGGTAATTGAAAAGAAAGAAAGCTGAGAATGTGATTTTGAGAGAAAGTGAAGGGAGGTCCCAAGAAGAGATGAGGCTGCCAATGTTTTGGCTACAATGCGGTGCGTTGCCAAGGGCCGCGCAGTTGGCAAGCACTGCCAGAGTAACTAAGGTATTTAGTTGGCACTGACAGTGATACCCGACTGCTGCCCTGAGGTTGCCTTCCCCCCCGCATGCCTGCGTCTCTTGGGTTGTTGTTGTTGCCCTGAGCAGGGCAGTTGCTACAAAGACCCCTGGAATGCGGGCTGGAATACCTACGCTAGTGCCTCAAGCCAGTGGAGGGGGTGCGTTAGACTGGGCGCTAGAAACATGGCGGGAATGGTTGCTGCAAGGCACCCAGGAACGAATCATGCATCAGCCCAGTGCCTTGAATTGGAAAGGACGGCACGGGAGGTATTGATGAGCGTAGCTTTGACACCTAGCGCTATGATATTGAAATCCAGTCCGAGTTACATACATGTCCGATGGCATTGATTGACTGCCTAGCATTCGAAGGGTTCATAGAATACTCGCTCTCGCAGCTATTGACTGAATACCTCGACGCTCTCGCTATTATTCGCAGCGCAAAGCAATCGCCTCGAGGACGATATCTTCGGCGTACGGCAGACGCACGAGCCTTGAGCCACGATGATGAAACTCGTGGCTTAGGTACTCGATCCCCTTTTGCCTGTGTCCGCAGCATTGACGCCTCTGATGAAAGACTGGACGGTACTTGCATTTAGGTGCTAGTTAATTTCCAATTTCTCGCTGTGACACCATGTATCCATGAGTCCAACTGTCCAACCCGACGACGGCCGCTGATCGACTACAACCACAAACACCTACATCATAATCGCAACCCAGTGACTTGGTAGAAACACATCAGTTTCAATGCGACGATCACACATATCTACGTGGTATCTACGTACAGAGATTTGGCTTCTACAGCATAGCATCGCAGCATTGCATTGCAGCGCCAGCATTGACTGCATAGGCGGTCAGCTACCTTAATCAAATCAACACTCGATCCAGGATTGGGACCCTTGCGATTCTCAAACACTGTGGAATAGAGTAATCAACTGGTTCAGATCATAACAGACTTGGCCCTGAGCCAAGGCAATTACCAGTCATCTCAGCTCTGGCTGCGTTCTCGGCTGCTGGGCGTTTGATGCTGGGTTTGATTGTGGTGAGGCAAGCTGTTGGTGTTGGTGTTGCTCATTGACGTAGCATCCGTCCCCTTATCTCATATCCGGTTCTTTTCCTTTCGAGTGCCGGGCTATCCCATCCCCCGGTCTCATCATACCCTACCTAAACGAGACGATTGACTTTGATCCTGTGTTAAAACCTTGTCGGGTTCAACAGTCCAGACTCGGTTGAAGCTCGATTCTTCGCTCATCATTTCCTGTTGAAATGTTCCCCACTCGTCCCCCACTGGTGATCATGCTGGAGTAGAAGGTTAGAGAATGCTTCGCAAAGCTTGGCCTGCTTGCGTGGACATGAAAGCCACCTCGGAAGCCAAACCCAAGTCTCAAGCCCCCCGGGTCTGGTCAATTTCAGTTGTGAGCATTTTACCATATGCGTGTTGGCCGTAACTTTATAGGGATGGGTCTAATAAGTCTGGAGTCGATACACTTTGCACTTACTTACACCGAATATTTTGAGGGTCCATTGACTTCCGGATGCAGCGTCATACTACAACCTGGCGGGAAGGAATACTACATACTTACCTACATACTTAGATACCGTCGATAGAGATCAAGGTCGTGTTAACGGTGAGGGTCTGTATTATGCCGGGTCCTACACATACGCACGCACAAGTTTGTATGTGACCAAGCGACAGTATGCCAGCATTAACAAATACGAAACGCATTCCTACCTGGCCTTAGCCATCATCTCTCTTCGCATCCAAGGATTGCATTGATTCTGATTCTGTAAGAGGCAAGCTGAGCTGAGCAATTGGTTGATTGGAGATACGTACCTCTCCACCCCTTTTCCTTACCCCTTGCAGATGTCGATGTGGCGCGTGCTCTGACGATCCATCTCCGATGTATACAGCCAATCAACGTGATAATTGTCGGCCTCATCTCCATCAAACAAGCTATTCAAGGGTGGTGTAGCGGGCTGTTGTGGGGCTTCCCTGCAGCTGCATGTCCGAAAACCCGCTAATAAACCCGGCTCTCTTCTTCCCCATGCGCTTCTAGCATATCTGAAACTGAGCTAATTAGAGGTGACCTTTCTGCTCCGTTCTTCATCTCCCATCCCATCCAAGGCCTCACTTTTCCTTTCTGACGGTATCAAATACTGAGAACATTTCACTGCTTGACATTAAATTGGCAAATGCCGAGCTACCCTTGCAAGTCATCCGAATAATCGAACACATGCTCGACTTCGCGAGACGTCATTCAATCATAGCTTGGCTATACCCAGCAGAGCCAGCTCCGTTCGTGGCCACGGACAGTTCGGCTCGTCGTTGGTTTCTCTGCAGGTCACCCTGGACAGTTCCACAGTAGGAGATTGGTTGTGTCACAGAATGATTGCCTCTGCCTCATGGTTCGGAGCCAGAGATACTCATTTGATGGCCTTGGGGATCAAGAAAACTTCCGATATAACAAAAAGGTGCCAATAATAATTAGCCTATAACCCGATTAAGTTTATCCCAAAATGGTCAGATTTCATATCGCCAAGGATAATGATAATAAGCTTTCTTGCCTTTCATACAATGGACTTTAGGGTAGGTCGGGGTGACGATTAAATATCAAGAACCGAACACTAGGATAACTCGAAGTTGTTAGCTACCCCCATGTCAAATCGTCAATGGCTTGCTTTCAAAACTTTGACACAATAAACTGATCGTTGTTGATCATCGGAGTCCGGCTTTGTTAACATACACATGATCCCTTAGTCGGCCACGCTACAGTACCTATACTACTTCATAAATTATCAATTTGTCTAGTCTGTCTACCTCTTTCCACCTCTAAGTTGTAGTTCTCACACCCCTCACAGCACGTATGTACTCCTCCCTTAGACACACTGAACTCAGCCATCAACGCATTTGTCTTAAACCCATTGAGTCGATCACAGCGACTCGATACCGACTTCCGAGCTTGGGTGGCATGACACGCAATCCACCACTTTTCCATATTCTACCAAAACAGGGACCAGTGATTCCCATTGGAGAAAGTATCGGACACGGTGGCGCTGAACTTCATTCCTTCAGTGCACCTCGAACAACTTTATCCTCGCTTCTAAACCAAAACCATAATATTTAGTTCAGTCCCGGCTCTGCTAGAGTTTGAGTATTACATGGCCGACCTCTTAGAGCTGTATCAATGAGGAAGTCCAGCCTTGTCACCGGTGGCACCGAATTCGTCTATCGAGTTTCAGACCTATAGATGATGATCGGTAGTTCTAGGCCTAGGACTTGGCGAATAGAGGCCGAAGTTCTACGGCCTAACATTGATAAACTGAAGATATACGTAAATATCGAGATATATAGTCGTAACCTTCAAACTTTGATCTGAACAAGCAATTTAGTTAGAACTTTCAAGCCGCTTTGCTGATCGATCTTGGTCCACATGAAAGCACAGATCATCCTATACTGGCGTCTCGTTACATCCAGTCCTCGGGGAGCAAGAAAACACCGGACCTAGATATAGGGTATTGAAATTGACTAAGCAAAGAACCCCCTAAGCTTTAGGTAGGTTAGATTTACCTAAATATTTTTATTAGGTACTTAGGGTCAAGGGCCTATGTTTTCTTTCCTCCTCTAGCCAGTACCCGATATCCTGGGTCTATCCTGGGATCTTGTCCTCAATTCTCCACATGTCTCCTTCATTCATTGTCACACGCGCCCACTCTCGACCTTAAGCCCCTAATTAGCTGAAGTTTTGTATGATCGATATAAGCTTCATAGAACTTCAACGTGTCTTTGTACTTCAGTGATGCACCTACCCTACAGACTACGCTCTGATTTTGAGGCAAGTTAGGTATGTCAAATCACGTACACAATAATGACTTGCTCTGGGCTAATTTGTTTTGACTTGATAAGAAACAAAATAGACAGGCTCATACAATTAGCTGCACAAGACGGTTCGGTTTCATGCATCTTACTTGTCTCTGCGAGTAACCAACTCTCCATAGCGTCCTTTAACAGATGTCGACACTGATCAAAGAACCGGTCGATCGGACCAGCACACAAGTACACCACCAAACACAAAACCCCTAGGAATTGATGCCGCACAAAGAAAAGAAACTGTGATACTACGTACGTCGCTTGAAGACAGGGCCGATCGATTCGGCGACATGCAAACACGACATGGTACAACCGTGCCGTCACTTCTCGAAGCAAACTCATACTTCTCGTGAACCCCTCTAAAACGGGCCTGAGAAAAGACCAAGACAAGATTCTCATAATTGTTTCTTTGTTGGCGGCCTGTATGAAGGCCAGAGAGGGTGTAGGTGATGTCAGCCAACCAACAACGTGACCCATTCTGAACATCAAACATGGGCGCTTGAAAGGCCCGTTTCTTGTTTCACGAAGCGCACAAGCGCCGGAAATCGAGAAAAAAGACAGCCAAAGTGTGAGAAGGTAAGGGCCAGCTCCGACTGCTGTAATGTCATAATACAATTGTCCCGGAGATTCGTACTCTACAGGGAGTAGTGAGCTTGAAACATAAAGCCCGTCTCAATAGACTTGATTTTGGCCATGTCAAGCTCAGTTCACAGTATCAAGAGTCTAACTACTACATTAAACTGCACCTTGCTTAACATACGTGCCTCTACACAGTCAGGAAAGCAGATTACCGCCGTATGCCCCCTCACGGCGTGTATATGTCGGTTCCAGCTTAGGTTTCTGCCCACCACACCAAGCCAATCGTCCCCTCCGCTGGCCGACGTTTATTTGAAACGAAACGGCTGGTTGCATGAAAACAGTCACGCTGCCTGAATGAGTCTAAATGAGGCCGAAACAAAAGCCCCGGCTAAAAGGGCAACGACACAGAAATGATCATGTGCATGGTCTGGGGCATATGTGAGGTTGTGCGACTCTGAGGGCCAGTCACCGACAAGAAGGCCCTACTCAAGGTTCAAATTTGTGACCATCCTCATACATGCGGCTCAAGGAGCATGCTTGTTTCATATCAAATGCCTTTGGTCACTATGAGTCCAGCCTCCGGCATCTCGCCAAAATCCGTGTTGGTCGCTGTAAAACGGCATGGCGGTGTCCTAGGCAGCTCCATTAGATGTTTTCGACCGGTCTCATGCATCGTAATCATATACCTCTCTGTCCATAAAATGTCGATCTCGTCATGTGGTCTTCACCAGATCACAAAAGAAGGACATGCCGAATTGTGGCTCCACCCCTTAGCCGAACGGCAGTGTTGATGGTGACTTTTCTCAAATGTCTTGGAGTGCCGTGTATCATGGGTCCAAGGCTCGCTGCATGATGCTGCATATTCTTTTGCTTTTGGGGGCTGCAATGCTGTGACCAGTAACTGCTGTTGATGCGCTTGATCTGTGTGAGGTTAGGTGAGATGCTGAGAACCTGAGCTTTCAGAGCGAGTTGAAGGCGCCATAACAATATCATGTCGCAACAGCCATTGACATCGAGGTGCCGGTTGATGTGTGAATTTTACCGTCAGTCAATACATTGCTTGGCTTGGTAAATGGAGTGAAAAAGACTCTATCGAGCTGGATATGAGACCTGCAGCTTCGTATTCAATGATATATAATACCGCATGTGAGCAAACGGATTTTGATTTGATAGCTGGCAGTTCTCTCTTTGATTCATCAACAAATATACATGACCGGACCTCGATCTTAATAGATTCCAGCGCTCTATTGTTGCGCATCCTCCTGCCCCGGAACGAAGGGCTTGCCGTCTCCAGGCCCGATGCGTACATCAGCAAAGATCTGCTTTGGTCGAAGGTGAACAGGGGTCGAGTTCGTTGGCTGATCGGGGATCTTCTTCTCGAGTTTCTAGATCTTGTATTAGAACCTTCATATAGAGTGATGGACCATAGTTGTCGTACCAGGTTGTCGTAGACGCACTTGTTGAGCTTCCACTCAGCAGGACGGCACTGCCACAACTGGTGATTTCGATTGTCGAGGCACTCCCAGTGCTTGCGGAACTCAGCCAGGCAGTGGGTGTTGATATCCTTGATACTGTTGATCATGTCAGCGGCTGACCCTAGCCTGGAAGCAAGATGCGCTTCAGGAAGACCACCAGACTATACGGTCTGCTGAACCTTAGATAACATACACGCTGGAGGCACATCGGGTAACTCGTCGGCCCTCCTTCAAGCACTCAAGCTCTCCTCGGCCAGGGTTCTCGTTCTTGCATTGCATATAATCGTCATTGTAGTCGCGGCATCGAGCACCGATGAAGAAGGAGGCTGAAAGTAGAGGAGCAGAACTGGCACCGACCTCCTTGACAGCGGGAATATCGGCGGGCAACGGAGTGGTGTCAATGAGCAGCTGCTGGGAGAATCTGATGGGTTGATTAGTTAGCCAATTATCAGCTGTTATAGAGCTCAATTGCATCCGCTGGGAGCTCCGGAGCAAATACAAGAAAGTCAGCCGTCGAGTGAACATACTGAGGCCTTCGGGTAGACATGGTGCCGGTATTCTGCGATGCTCGTCGTCAAACGTTGCGGTGATTCCAGAATCCGGAAGTGGTTATGTGAGGTCGTTTGGCTAGGATTTGGTAGCGTAAGGTAGGAATTGGCTGGCTATGATTGGTGGTTCGGTGAAGCGAGGCTGGGCGCAAGGCTGCAACGGGGCCCAAGGTGAACCGTAGCTCTGTTTTCGCGTCGCTCAGCTCCAATAATTTTAAGCCGCCAAGTAAACACGGCAAACAATCAAACAATCACATTTTCAGTCTTGCAGCCCTGACAAACTTTGACTACGACGACTACATAGTCGCAGAACGGGAATCAGTCTTATATTGAGCTACTAGTTACCTCTTTCGCCCGGGTTCCGTCTCGGCAAGGAATCTCATCAACCAAAGCTTAGCTTGCCGACTGATAGCTCCCATTTCAGACGTCGCAACACAATCACCCAACATGTCGCTCTTCGGACAGGCTAGGCCTTCGCTGTTTGGGCAGTCGCAGCCCGCTCAGACAACTGCGCCGACTCAGAGCACAGTTTTCGGTCTAGGCCAGCCTCAACAACAGCAACAAGGCAACACACTCGGCGCATCGATCCAGCAACCACAGCCGCAACAGATGCCAGCTCTATCTCAATCGCAAGCTCAGTTGTCAAACTCGCTATGGCAGCCTGGAAAGGAAACACCCCGTATGTTGTCAAGAAGGAGCTGTTCTCTCACATCGCAAGACTGACTCTTGCATAGATCAAAAGCCGATTCTGGAGCAAATGAAGCTTGTTACCGAGAAATGGGACCCTGCGAACCCCAACTGCGTCTTCAAATACTATTTCTACAACAAGGTCGATGAGAGCCACGTTCCTTACTACAAACCTCAACCTCACGAAGACCCTCGGGAATGGGAGGAAGCCCTACAGAACAAGCCAGCCCCTGGGTTCATGCCTGTTCTTTGTTCCGGCTACGCTGGCGTTGCCGACCGCCTTAAAACGCAACAGCGCGCCGTTGCCGATTTCAACACTCGTCTCCACCAGATCAATGGCAGCCTGGATGCCATTCTTCAGCGCCACGAGCTCGAAACCGAGGTTCGCGCCGTCGCAGCCCGTCGACGACAAACAACAATTAGCGAAAGATGCCTAGCGCTTGCTGCGCGGATACAAGTGCTCCGCAACCGTGGCTATGCACTGAGCGGCGATGAGGATGACCTGAGCAGCCGCCTGCAGACTCTGGAGCGAGAAGTTCAAGACCCTGCTGTTGGAGCAAGAGAGGAAGAACTCTGGAGCCGACTTATTGTGTTGCGAGGCTATGCTGATCAGCTTAGCAAGGAGCTGGATAAGCCTGCCGGTTCTGAGGGAGAGAGTATTGATCCAGAGCGAGAAGCCAAAGCAAAGCGAGTAAGTGACGGATCGGTCGCGGTACACGCAAACCAGCTAACCCTTTTTCAGGTGCTTGAGGATTATGAGAAGCAGATCCAGCATATCAAGAAAGAGCTCGAGGCTTTATCGACAGATTATGCAGAGTGGGAGAAGACCAGGAACCCGCACTCAAAATAAATGGAACGTAAACAGGGCACACAGTTTACAAAGGTGGTAAAGACGGAGCAACTGTCTTTTGTTAGGATGTATATTGGTGACATAGAGTTGGAGTCAGGACTGGGTATTCATCCTAGGCGTCATAGGATACGAAACGTAACTCTTTGTAAAGTCTAAGAACAATATCGACACAGCAAGTGATACCTCTATTTGGGGGTTTGACCTGGGAGCGGATATGGTGCATTTTGATGTCGTGAGTGATGCTACTGCGCGGCTTTTACCACGTATTGGGATATGTATTGTACAGATTAATCATGACTTCCTTAGTAGTTACCCGTCCCATCTAAACCGGGTCTATTGTACATGGCGCGGCAGAAGCACCATCGACTGGATTGCAGGCTCATAACACTATCAAGACAACACGGACAGATTCATGTCGTAAACGGTGGTATTGTTATTTAGAAGATCTTGCCAACGAGGTCGATAGCGAAGGGAGCTGGGGAACCTCGTTAGCACCACTCATCTAAAACCAAATTTTTTTTATCAAACGTACAGAGGTAGAGGAGAACAGCAGTGGTAATGGCACCTTGGACTGTAAAGGCAGCGTCGGCCTCAAGAGCGCGGATCTCTTCCTGAGACTGCTGAGGGGGGGCGACTGTAATGAATCAGTTTGCTAGTTCAATAATCCAATTGGAGTTCGACATACATCCACCAAACATTTTGTATATAATTTAATCGAAGAAGAAGTGTTTGGTTAAAGGGCAACGCACGTTGATAGCAGATTAGACTCGGGTATGATGCTATCTCGTTTCGCTGTCATGGCTCAAAGAATTTTGAACAAGCGCGGTTCGGATTCCAAAAAGCGCTGACCAATCAGATGCTACGATTGATGGCGAACTCGCAGCTCTTATCGATAAGCAGGCTACCTATGTCATCAGAAACTGATCAACTTTCCATCCATCTCGACAGTTGTATGTTGACTACTAAGATAGTAGTAGATAGAACTACTCGGATTTTTTCTCCAATCGACATGGATATCATAACGACCAGCCAGCCGTATGCTGGGACTCAAAATTTTACAAAATCTAGGCCATCAAGCCATGGCAACCAATATCCAGGGTATCATCCCTTTAATTATATTCATTGTAATCATAAGATAGCAGAAACGACTTCCGCGTACGCTTTTCTCCTTCTATATACCATTTCCTCAAACCTTTGATTCTTTTCAAACACTATGCTTCAAAGACTAGAGCAACACCGTCGTCTCCAGCGGTGACGATCCTCTCTCCTGTCTCGCCTTGAACAAAGCCCAAGACGCCGCCACCTTCTCCATCACCACGGTGGCCCTTCCATTCCTTTTGCAGACCAGCCTCAGCAGCTGTTGCGGGAGCGTTGGGATTTGTGGCACCAGCACCTCGGAGATCCCAGCGGCGTACGGCACCGTCCATGCCGCAGCTGGTCAGTTGCCATGAGTTGGGGATGAACTCGAGCTTGACAATGGCATGTTCCTCATGGGCGCCGGAGATGTGTCGTCGGACAGCGAAACGGCGGGTGGTATCGTAAACTACAATGGAGCCATCCACAGAGCCGGCTGCGAGAAGGGTGGAAGGAGGTGTGTTTGGCGTTGTGACGAGAGCAAGCGACTCGATACTCTCAGACTGGGTGTGCAGTGCGGCGAGAATTTGGCCGCCAGCGGTCGCCGTTGACTGGCCAGTAGTCTTGCCTCCAGCTCGGGCACGAGCCTGGGGCTGAGGTCCGGACGATGCAAGTCGCGGAAGAGAGACGATCTTGATGGCGCCAGTGGCACCACCGACAGCAACGAAAGCACCCTTGGGGTCAATTGCAAGCGAGTAGAGACCGCCCTCAACCTCGAAACGCTGATCCTCGGCAGTCAAAGCCACCGCGGTCATACCGTTATCACCAACGAGGTTCTTGGCAGTAGCCTCGCCCCAAACGTCCCAGACGTACAAGCTTCCATCCTCGGAGATAGTAGCTAACAGAAGGCCATCAGGCGTCCAAGCACCGGCGGTACAGGCACCGGTGTGTAGGAAGTAGGACTGAACGATCTGAAGAGAGTTGGCTTTATCTGTGGGATCGATTGTGTAGACCCAAACTGAACCGTCGGAAGCGCCTAGAGCGATGGTGTTGGGGTTGGTGGAAGATGGGCATGGCGCAATCCAGTTGACCTCAGGCACCTCCTGTGCTTCACCAAGGAAGTCCATCTTGACAGAACCATCGTTCGAGATGGTTGCCTTCCAAGCGCGCAACCTTCCGTCAAGTCCACCACTGACAAGGGCTTCTCCTTGGGGTAGAGTCCACGCGAGTGTGTTGATCGAGTCTGTGTGACCATCTAGGCTAAACAAAGAGGGTAGCTGGGTGCTCTTCAGGGCGTCTGCGGCGGGATCGCTCGAGAAACTAGCAGGAAGCGGAGGCCTTGATTGAGCAGAGGCCGTGTTGAAGACCCATCCTGCACCGGGAGCATCATCTTCCTGGCCAGCTGAACCGCCAACCGCGATGATGGAGGGGTACTTGGGATGCTGGGCGATGGTGAAGAGAGAGTCTTTAGGTTCGTCGAAGTAGCCGATGGAGTCGTTTTGGAGCAGAATCTCCTCATTGTCGGAGTCCATAGCAAGATCCTCATCGTCGAGAATCTCCTCGGCAGCATCCTCGGCGGCGAGCATATCCTCCTCGAGCTCCTCGTCGACAGGCTCTTTTTGATCGCGGGGGTTAGAAGACGACATGATGGCGGGGTAATTTTATGACGAGGGTACGACGAGTGATGTTCGATGAGAGAGATAGGTATTATAAAAAACAAGAAGAATTGAACAAAGGGAATCAAGGATATGCACTAGGTAGCGCAGTTGATGGGCGCTCCCTTTCGTTTCTCAGTTGTTACTTGCTTGATAAGCAGGCAAATGTTTTCAACTTTTTGGTGGTCGGCGAGACAAGGATTTTTTTTCCCTGACTGCGGGCGGGGTGGTGGCGGTCATGGTAGGCCGCTTAGCTCCAGAACGTAACGGAATGAATCTTGGGGTATGAACTCGATGTGCTCTGATAAACGAATCAATATTAGCAGCTATATCATTAGGGTATTACAATCATCAAAAGGAGGACTAGTAAGTCTAGGTAGCTTAATCGTATAAATGTATTGAAAGTGTCTATTGTAATGGGGTTGAGGCCAAGAAATGTTCACTTACATCCATCCTCCAATGATAAACCCTTCTATTTGATCCCTCTTATTTGCAACAAGTATTGGTTTTTATGCTGTAGTTTATGGACGAGGTACACCGTTCGCATTCAGGTGTGAATGGACCTTTTCTTCATGGTTTTATGAATGACAATAGACATTTATGGTTCCTCTCATAAAAAACTGCAAACTGCTTGAAAAGGTCTCTATAGGTAGGTAATTAGGTAGCTTGATGGTGACATAATTAAGCGCGAAACAATCAGCAGTACCTACTATATACGCCAGCAACGCCTAAGCAGCAGCAGCAGCTTTCAGCCGTCCAGAACCTCAACCCAGTTCTTTTCTGACTGCTTCCGCCTCCATCTATCCTTCGCGGCTTGGCGCATAGCCTTCTCCTCTTCTCCAACCTCATCGGCCTGTGTTGCCATTTCCCGAATCTGATGCTTGAGACCCAATGAAAGCATCTTATACCATCCACCATGAAACTTGCAACGCTTGCGCTCACACATGCCGCGAACTTCGTCGCCTTCTCCTAGAGGATCGCTCATTTGAGACGCTTTGAAAATAGCCTCGCCTTCTGGCGACTTTGCAAACGCCTCAAAAGCGTCCCGGGCACCAATGCTGTCGAGGCGTTCATCGTATCCACAGATATCTTCCTTGAAGCGACCGGCAGTAATTGCAGCTTGCCGTCGCTCATGTGCGAACTCCAAGAGAGTGAGCATTTTGTGACAGAGAACTGTTTCCTCGGCCAAGTGGAAGCGTGCTGCGGCTGCACTTTCGAGATACTCTTTCTCCTCCGCAGAGAGATACATCTGGTCGGGATTTTCTGTGATACTTGTTAGCCGATTTGCGTGATAGGTAGGATATGACAGCGACATACCTTTCTCAGTTCCGTTTGTACCATTTGACTCTTTGCCTGCAAATGGTGCCTTGACCAGCCTCCAAAGCCCTTCTTCGTCAGTTCCCGAGAGACCACCTTGAAGGAGCGCCATGAATTCCTCCTGGGTAAGCTGGTCGTTAACTCCTCCTTTTCCCTTTGCCTTGGGCAGCTTGGCTACCATGCGCTCCCACCATGTTTGCGCATGCTCGTTGGAGCAGAACACGCTCTTCTCCTCCTGGGCTATTCGGGCCGCCTTTCTACACCCGCCCAAGGCGCATGTTTTCTTGTATAAAGTTGTGAGGCTTTCGTTTGTGCAGAGTGGACAGATGAACTTTTCGATTAGATTTTCGCCAACTTCTTTGTTCATGTTGATACATTCTCCATGGAACCAATCCTCGCAATTTTCGCAACATATCATCCACCGGTGGTCGTCTGCCCCACGGCATAGGCAATATGGTCCATGGTCGGATTCCTCGAGTTCGGATCCGGCCGAGTCATGTGCATCGCCCGCGGAACCTGATCGCGCGGGTTTGGCTCTTTTTGCCGCCCTTGGCCCTCCTGTTTTCTTTGATCGCTTAGGCGTCTTCTTAACTGCCGAAGCGGTGCCTTTCTTCTTTGAAGCTGTGTGAGTGGCCATGTTGTGAAGTTCTGAAGATGTAGCAGGAGGATGTGAAGGTGAGTTGGAGGAGGCGGGGTGGGCATCTGACGGAGGTTGAGGGGTACTCTCGGCAACCGTTTCGCTCTTTGTGTCATTTTCAAAGGGTTCAGAGCGAGAGTCTTCGCTTTGTCCTATTGTTGGTGTGGTTTGTTCCATTGTGGAGTGTTGACAGTGGCAGATATTGCCCCTTATATATACTTAATGTGGTCACTTGACAATACGACTTATATAATAGAGCGAGAAACAGACAATTCGAGGGCAATATGAGCACCGCCAGTTTATTAAGCTAATCGAGAAAAAAAAAACGGAAATTGAAACTTCGGTATAAGTGACAAGCTGTTGGAGATGGCAGAAGTAATGGTGGATAGTCTGAATGGAATGACTAAGGCGGAACCAACAGACCCGGTAAAAGCCCGGACTATGGTTTTTTTTTTGGAGCTTACCTTAGGTAAGGTAGGTCGTGATAATCGAAAGATGTAAGTTTACATAGTAGATTCCTGAGCTTTTGCATGAGTTTATCGACTCTTCCCTAGAGTCATTTCACCATGTCGAATTCAGTCACGACGTCAAGAGCATTGAGGGGTGTGTTTTCATCTCTCTCGACAAGACAATGCCAGCGATGTTTGTCCAGCAGTGCTCTCCAGCCCAAGCAGCTCCGACCAACCCTCCCACGAGCGACCATCCAGTCGAGACAGCCCGTTACCCAGCGCCGAACGAAATACAAGACGATCGAGCAGGCAAAGAGCCGATATAGCAATGGGGTATGAATAGAAAAGATCTGGGGGACAACGCGATGGCGATTGAAGAAACAATGAGCTGACAAATGCACAACAGCCCTTTTCTTGGAAGGCCGGAATTCTGTTCGTCGGTACCTGCGGCCTGTTAGTATGGTACTTTGAGTTTGAAAAGGCGCGCATGCAGCGCAAGAGAATAGCTGAGGCGGCCAAGGGCGTGGGCCGACCGAAAGTTGGAGGAACCTTTGAGTTGATCGACCAGGATGGAAAGCCATTTACCAGCGAGATGATGAAGGGCAAACACTCTTTGGTATGTCAAGGAAACGGGCTTCGCAGTTTCAAAACGGTGATGTTCATGGCTAATCTTTATTAGGTGTACTTCGGTTTCACTCGATGCCCTGATATCTGCCCCGAAGAACTCGACAAGATGGCTACCATGTTGGATATCGTCGAAGAAAAGGCCCCGGGTGCACTTCTTCCCATCTTTATCACCTGCGATCCGGCCCGTGATACCCCCAAGGCTCTTAAGGATTACCTGGGCGAGTTCCATGAGAAGTTTATTGGCTTGACCGGCACGTATGATCAGATCAAGGCGCTCTGCAAGAAGTACCGCGTCTACTTCAGCACACCTCAGAACGTCAAGCCAGGACAGGACTATTTGGTGGACCACAGCATCTACTTTTACTTGATGGATCCGGATGGTGATTTCGTTGAGGCACTGGGCAGACAACACTCGCCGCAGCAGGCCGCAGCGCTTATTTTGGACCATATGAAGGACTGGGATAAGAAATAGAGCATCCGCTACATGGTTGGGTTGTAAGATGAGCAGATGTTGCGGGTGATGTAAAAGTACTGTAACAACAGAATCATGAACTCACAGAAGGATACTGTGATATTAGGAACCACTCAATCAACTGTACATTTCCGTGAACTGCATTAAAACAAGAGCCTCGCGAATGATTTCTTTTTGTGTCGTAGTCTGCTGGTGATGAACTTAGGTATATATCGGGCACTGGGTTATGGCGATCCTCGGCTCGCATCAATTGTGGGTGGATATTACCGACAAGTCAGTCCTCTTATCAACCATGACTCTAACAAGTTGGACTCAAAACACTACAACTAATAGTTAACTTTGAGCATTACACGCCGTCGCTGTATTTCTTATCCTGCCATCTCACTGGAACCTCTAATCTCGGACCTTTGGCGTATATTTACTCCTATAACTTACTTGATCCTTCGCGTTTCGGTGAATATGCAACGCTTCGGTGTGGTCGGCCAATGCCGATTCGCCGCACGTCGATTGACGCAGCTACGGTCTGTCGCACCGACGACGACGGCTGTCTTGAGAGCCTCATCTATATCACAAAGGCCATTCACCACCTCTAGCATTTGTCTATCCAAGCCAAAGGGCTCACTAAGTGCCAACCCAAATCAATATGAGGAGCCCACCGACCTGGCGCGAAAGCTGTTTTCCGAGTTTGCCTTTGCATTTGAGTAAGTCGGCTTCGTACTGTTTCTTGTATCCTTTCCTTCAGCTCGGGAAATATGCTCGCGAATACAAAAAGTGTAACAGGAGCTGACAAACGACAGTATTGACGGGGTCCTGTACCAAGGCCGCAACAGAGTGGATGGAGCTGAGAAAGTCATCAAGATGCTCAGAAGCAATGGCATCCGATATGTCTTTTTGACAAACGGTGGTTGCGTCCCTGAAGATAACAAAGCCGAGACTCTTCAAGAAAGACTACAGATCGCCAAGAACGACGATGTGGTAAAAGGCAGGATGATTCTGTCACACACGCCAATGAGTGGTTGGAGTGACGATGTCAAGAACAATGGCACTGTCTTAATTACAGGCTCTCATCCGGAAAAAGCTCGTCAAATTGCTCTTGGGTGAGCATCATTCCTACGGGGAAACATTATCTGGTAAGCTAATTGCTATAGGTATGGATTCAAGCGTGTTGTCACCCCGGCGGATATCCTCGCCGAGTGCAAGGACGTGTTCCCCTTTGAGCATATTGACGGCGAGGTTAATGGCAGGGCGACGCCATTACCAGATGGCAAGCGAATTCCTTTGCTGAAGGACCCTTATACAACCAATGTCCCTGCGAACGCCCTCAAAATTGACCACATTTTCATCTGGAACGATCCAAGAGACTGGTCTGTTGACATTCAGATCATCCACGATCTCTTAATATCTCATCAAGGCTACATCGGAACTGTTTCGAACCGGAATGGTAACGAGTCTCTGCCCAATAATGGCTGGCAGCAAGATGGCCAACCTGGACTTTGGATCTCCAACCTTGATATGTTATGGAAAACAAACTATCCTGTGAACCGATTTGGCACTGGGGCATTCATGGAGGCACTCAAGGGAGTATGGTCATCAACTACCAACGGAACAAAACTGCAGTTCAGCGCACTCGGCAAACCATCCAACCATACGTACAAATACGCTCATGATAGGCTGCTACAGTACTACCATGATATGGCTTGCAATCGCGGTCAAAGCCCTGGGCACGATACATCCAAATGCCACCCTCTTCGACGCGTTTACATGATCGGCGACAACCCAGAAAGTGACATCCGGGGTGCTAGCGAATTTGAAGCGGAAGATGGTACCGAGTGGGTGCCCATTCTTGTACGAACTGGCGTCTGGCGACAGACATCGACTGAAAAGGAGCCTCGATACAAACCAGCCGTCATCGTGGACGATGTCGTAGATGCTGTGGTTTGGGCGCTCAACAACGAAGGCATCAAGGCCACCAGGGATTGGGTATTGTCTGCTCTCTCTCACACGAAGGGTTGCGTCAAGCTGCCGCCTCTGGAGATTGGGGATCAAGTTAGCCTTGAAGATGGAGTCAAGTACCCAAGTGAGTTGGAAGCAGCTGAGGCAAGAATATAGAAACTGAGCAATCTCAAATGGATTTTGAACACTGGGCGTAGAACTTGAAGCATTCCCATTGCAATTTAGGATAATAAATCTTCATATCTATCCGGTGGTTGCCTATTTCGAAATCTCAAGGCTGACTTTCCAGGGAAGGGTATCTTCTTCCATACCTGGTACCAAAGCTGAAAAAGGAGTTTATTATACCTTGCGTGAAACAGGGGGCACATATGCAAGAGGAATGCCCAAAGTCCGTTCCCGTTGCAGATACTGTTGGCGCTAACGAGCTGCATCCATCACAACCAACAACACCAACATGATGTCTGACCCCTCGAATAGGTATGCGGACTGAGCTGTTAGAAGGCCAATGGATCTAGACGACAAAAGTAGTAAGTGATTGAAAAGACAAGTTCAATTTCTTCCGTCTCCTCAAAAGTCCGGTTTTGGTTATCTACCACGTAGACTCGCCAATCTGGTGATAGTCCATGTTCTTGATCTGGGCCAGGGCACGTACATGGGGTGTCACATCGTGGCCTCGGCTGCAGGCGATGCAGTTCGCTCGTGACCCCCCTGATCAAGGATGTCCCAGCCTCCGCGAAGGACAGAAGACATAAAAGGTATCAAAAGGTCGCTCGCGTAGGAGTTCCCTCACCAATTGCTTTCCTCCTCAAGCTTGTTCTTTGTGAGCCTCTAAATCGACAGCTTTATGCCCCGGTCCCTTTTGTATAACAAATCTCTGGCCCTTGTATTAACTCCTGGAAATGAGTCCAGCGAACAGCCTCGCCGAGGCGCAGAGCAGCCTGTACAACGCGCTCAGAATCCCACAGACCGGAGACATCGACTGCTTTGCCGGGAGGGAGACACAAAGCCAGTGCCTCCATAAACTTCCAAAACGGCGACGAGCATTGATTAAGCCAATTGTGCAAGCCCTGGCTGTTCAAGAATCTAACGACGACGACCAGAAGGCCACCATTGATGCTTCTCTCCAGGACTTGGCCAAGAAACTCGTCTGCCACAGACCAGACAAGACACACACGGAAACACTCGTGTTCGACGGAGAAGTTTTTTCGAATCCCTTGGAATATGCCCATGCCTTATTGAGTAGGAGGTTCCATAACTGGTTCAAGAAGAAGAGCAAAGAAAATCCAAGGCTGGTATGGTCTTCTCAGAAATCATCGACTTCCCATCGAGAACGTGGAGCAGCGCGCATGAGCAGACGAAATTCAGATCAAAGTAAATGTTTTACCAATTACGACACAGACGACGGCGAGTACTCGGGCGACTATCTAAGCGATGATGTGATTGAATCAATTGAAGAAGACATCGATTTAAGAAGTCACGAGGAAGCCAGTTCAGAATCTTGTTCTGAAGATGAGGAGAGAGACGAATGTACCCGTCAGACATCTACACAGCGGGAACCTCGACGTCCTAGACTTACTAGGGAGAGCCCACTGGGTGACAGTGAGATCCCCACGACGCCTCCAAGGAACCACGGTTCGAGACATCGCAACGTTTATTCCAGATCATCAGGCCCGCTATTATATCCAGCATCTACGGACGATGAACTCTTTACTTCACCAGGGTCTGTCACCTCGCCAGATCCCAGTGAGATCTTCACACCATTTTCGACGGTCTCGACACCATATTCTACCTTCAGCACTGAGGGGTGCGAAACTCCACGATCTTCTTTTCGTCAGAGCTCCTACGATGAACGGCACATGGAGAGTCCAACGCGAAAAAACATGCAGACAGACGTTGACCTCCTTTCAAGTGATATGATGATGAAAATGAAACTCAACGTGGTTGGCTTGGTTAACCAGAGTGAGGAAGCTGAATCAGATGCGGAGTCATTGCGATCTCGTCGCTCCATGACCTTCGATGACACAGGGAAATCCCCAGTCCATGATATTATAAGTCATCTGGCAAAGCCACTTATAGAAACAAGCTTGAGACCTGGGTATATATATTGCTTTGCCGAAAGGTCAAAGCCTGGATTCCTCAAGATTGGAAGCGTACAAAGCCCCGAGTTCAGCGTGCCTGATGAGGTTGAAAGGAGGATGGAGGAATGGAAGCGTCAATGCAAACATAACTTGGACTACAAATTCAGGGTCTTTATGCCCTGTGCTGTTACGAGGATAGAGGCATTGATCCATCGAACTTTACACATACAGAAAAAGAAGGCCTCTTGTCCGAACAAAGCCTGCCGAAAGAAGCACAAGGAATGGTTCAGGATAGAGGAAGATGAGGCACGCCGAGTTATCGATATCTGGGAACAGTTCAGCAAGTTGAATCCATATGATTACAAGGGCAATTTAGGAGATCATTGGACCCGGTACAAACTGACACAGCTAGACGATGAATGTCTCTGGAATGCCAAAAGGTGGTTAGACACAGAGTGGATTCAGGTGATCACAGAGGCTGTCGAAGCCTTGATGCAAGAGAAGCAGAGAGCCCTGGCAGAGATGGGACACCAGCTGGCTGTGTTAAGGAGGCTCAAGAATGAATTTTGACGTAGAAGCACAGTCTGGGCACGTTCGGCCTGTAAGTTCACCAAATTGGATGCTTGTTGATGGAAGTGTTTAAGGTCTGGCCATAGCTATTATGCTTTGGATTAGTAAGTATTGTTTTATTAGTTAAAGCATTAATCGATGAATATATGAGAGATCAAGAATTGTGATACTTGTGAGTCGTCTTGTCCTACACGGGCACACGGCAGGCTATGTGAGCCAGTATTGCACCACGTACAAAGCACGAACGTGTAACTTGTCAGGATGAGGCTGTCTCGTCCCACTCGTTGAAGATGGAATGTTGAGTCTGGAGCGTGAGGGATATATGGATGGATGAGATGTGTTACCTAAACTCAGGGAACAAGAAAACTCCTGATATAAGATCCTGATGCTAACAGCAAGCTGTCATCCTAGGCAAGGCAAAGCCGCGGCTAATTACAATTAGTATACTTAACCTTTATAATTAATAATTAATAGTAAAGTTAATATTATATTTCTATTAGTAATTAAATAGAATTAAATTCTCTATATAACTATATTAAAAGTAATCTTAAGTATATTCTTTATATTATAAATAAAGGGTTTACTAAAAGCTAGTTAGTAACTACTTTTTATATAAATAAAGAGTTAGCTAAAGAGTCTAGCTAGTAATTACTTTTAACTACTTTTTATTATCTTTTTGCTTTTTATTAAAGGATTTACTAAGGGATAGTTAATTTCCCTTTTTTTAGTTTATAGTATATAGCGTTCTGAATTATCTAGGTAATATTTAGTAGGTTTATTAAGGAGCCTACTAAGGGATAGTTAATTAAATTCCTTTTTACTAATTTATAGCATTTTAAATTATCTAGGTAATATTTAGTAAGTTAATAGTAGAACTGCCTGTTTATAGCTTTTTCTTATTTATATTCCTTATATTTATATTTATTAGTTAGTTAGTTAGTAAATATAGAAGCCTAGAACTAGTTAGATATAGTAATAATAAAGGATATTAAGACTTATATTTAAGATATATATAGCGTTTAAGGTAGTCTTTATTGCTAATTAATCTCCTTAAAACTACCTTAAATATTAGTTCTAGTGCTAATATTACTTAAATTAAAAGCTATTTTAAATATAATACCTTAAAGAGTCTTAATATGTAATATAGTAATATATAAAAGACTAGAAGTGAAGTCTTTTTTAGTAATTTAAGTAATAGCTTTATTTAGTATTATGCCTTAAGACTTATAAATAGTAATTATATATAAGATTATAAGTAGAAACTATTTATAAGTATAGAGATTACTACTAATAATATACTTTTACGTAAAATAGAAGATAGAAATAATCTTAGTTATATTAGGTATATTAGGACCTTTATTATTAAAGTATAGAGGGCTAGTGTATCCCTTAAAGCAGACTATAATAACCTTAGGTATAATATAGTATAGGTTAATACTGCTAGGTCTATCCTCCTAAGTAAGATTTTTAATAATACTAACTATACTATTAATAAGGCTTATAGCAGTCTAGAGATTCTCTGTAAGTATAATATAAGCACTAATATAAATAGGTAGAGTCTTATAAAGGTTACTAGTAATAAAAGATTTAATATTATATTTAAACTAGTTAGAATAGGTAGTAGCGATCTAGATAACTATACTATTTAGTTATTTTATATAGTTTTAGTTAAACTTTTTAACCTAAAGGTTAGTTAGAAAGATATAAAGAGTATTATTAAATATAGTAACTTTTTTTTTAGTTAACTTTAACTATACTTATAAGGAAAGAAGGCGCTAATATTTAATAGTTAGCTAACCTTTATAAAGACCTTAGAGAGCATTATAGAACGGTGCTTACTTATTACCTTACTATTTAATAATCTGCTTTAACTTAATAGTTTTATTAAAAATGTAGTATATATTATATCTAGTAAGAGCTATTAAATTATAGATATGCCTACTAGTATAAAGAGGCTTTTTAAAAATAGGAGGTAATTAATAAAAGTTATTAAGTAGTAAAATACTTTATTTACTAAAGTAGTTATACTAATATTTAGGGAATACTTAGCGTAGTTATTAATTAATAAAATAAAAAGTCTTTAAACCTACTATTAACTTCTTATTAATAATAATATATAAAATATCTTAGAGATTAGCTTAAAGATTAATTAGTTTATTATTGCTAAGATTAGTTAAGGATAAGATCTGCTTTAATACAGGCAGGTATAATATAGAATGTAAGGTTGTACTATTAATTACATTAGCTGTAATACCTGTTAGTACTGCTCTTACTATATAGCTAGGCTTTTAAGAGTTTAGGGTAAATAAAAGAATATAGATAAGGTATAACTTTCTAGTTCTTCCCTATCTATTAACCTATAATCGTAAAGGCAAAGGATAAATATAGTTTAGGTTAATAGTATTATCTAAATACTAGATAAATAGATTATAAACTAGCTACTATTTAAGATTAAGAGATATAATTTTAGCTTTATCTAAATTTATATTAACCTGTTATAAGTAGTTATTATAAAGATTTTTCTAGTACTTTTATTTTTAAATATAGAGTTAGGGATACTTTTTAATATAATTATCTTAGTTAAAAGCGTAATTAATAGGATAGTTATTAAGTAAGTTAACCTTTTTAGTATTAGGTTTATTTTAAGGGAATATATAAGCAAGCTTTTCCTATATCTGCTTAGGTATCTTATTATCCTTATTTAGATTATCCTTAAATTCCTCTTTCTTAAGGGTTAACTGTAAAGTTAAGAGATAATTATTAGGATAAGCTTTATAGTAAATAAGCTAGCAATACTAGTAGGCTTTTAGGTATATATTAAAACTAATATCTTTAACAGTAAGGAGCTTATTAAAGTTAATATATAGATAGTATATTATTAGCTTAATATAAGTAAAGTCCTTATTATAGTTAGTATACTAAGGAAAGTAGTTAAGTATATAATTAGGAGCATTTAGAAAGATATACTAATACTATTTGCCCTTTAAGAAGTCTACCTTAGTAAGGAATTAAAAGTAACTTAAATCCTGTAGGTATTCCAGATAATTAAGATACTTTTAATATATATTCTTTATAAAATAAACTGCTTGCTTACTATTAGTAGTAATAAAGTTAGCCTTTTAGTAATCCTTAGGATAATAGTAATTAATAGACTGGATAACTCTTATTTTATATATTAGCTTAAGGTTAAGTAATAAATACTATACCTTTTATATAGACTAATCTCTTTTAGTAATAAGTCTATTTATAAACTTAGTAATAAATCTAATAATACTATAAGCAGAGTTTACTTATAGAAGAATAGCTTTAGCTATATCTTTATAGCTTTTAGACTTAACCTTAGCCTTATTAATATACTTAACTATATAGTTAATAATAGCAGCTTAACTTATATAGGGCAATATATTAATATTAGCTAACTAAGCTATGATTAATATCCGGTTAAAGTTATTAAGCTGTGTATTATTATAAGGCCTATTATAGATAGAATAGTTAGGGTTTATATTATAAGCCAGTATAGGCTTAGGATAGAGAGCTTATAGGAAATAGAATTAATAGTATATCTCCTTAGAGAGTATACTATTTTATATATATTTACGTTATTAATAGTATATACTTATATACTAATAACGCTAGACTTAATTAATAATAGCAGTAAGATCTTTAAATATTAGGTTAGGGATAATGCTAATTAATGGGTTAATATTGCGCTACTAGCCAGGTTATTAGCAATCTGGGTTAATAGCTATAATATATATACCTTAGAAATAAAGAAAATCCTTATTAATATTCTGTAGATCCTGTCCTAGTTATATATTTAGGGTTAGAGTGTCCTTAACCTAAAAGAGACTATAGGTATATATACTTCCCTATACTTACTATTTATATTAGAACTATAACTTAGTAATATTAAACTTTAGCTTAATAATATTCTTAAGGAAAGATATAAAATAAGTATTAAAGTAATATATAGTAATATAAAAGTTCTCCTTAAGATTCTTTTTTATAATAGCTATCTTACTATAGTTATTAGTATTTTACTAACTTATATACTTAGGTATATATTGTTATAAACTCTCCTAATAAAGATTAGTAGCTAAAAATATTAGAAAGATACTAGGGTACCTAAGCCTATAGATATACACTTTTAGCTAGTAATAATAACTACCTTAAAAAGGATATATACTATAAAGGCTACCAGAGTAATATATAATAAAGTTAAGAAAAGCCTTAGCCTTTAGAGTATCTAAGTTAAAAGCTATATATAGTTATATAATATTAATCTTAGCGTAAGTCCTATCCTTTTTAATATAAAATAAACTGTATTAATTAACTTACTATCTTATTAAAGTATTAAAGGTAATATATAAAAAGTAAGGATACTTAGTAAAATGCTTATTATAGAACTTTATTAGATATTTAATATAGTTAAAGTAAGTAATACTTTACTGTTATAGTTTAATAAAGTTACTTTTACCTATAGGGAATAGTATAGGAAAGGCTAAAGATAGTAAAGGCTAGGAATAATTAAACTTATTTAAAGGTATATTTTAAATATATAGTATTTCTAACTATAGTTTATAACTAGGTACTGGCTCTAGAGGAAGGTTAGTTATTTAATGCCTACCTTGGAGATAGGTATATAAGTAAGTAAGATTACGCTCCTAAGTAATAAAGTTCAGTATAGCTATAGCTTCCCAGAGGTTAGGATTACCTAATACTTTATTTATATTATCCTATAGGAATTTTTTAATCTTAACCGGATTAATAAGCTTAGTAATAAGCTAATTAGTAATATCTTTATCTTATAGTAACTAGCTAAGATACTCCTTATTAATAACAATCTCTTAATAGCCTGGATAGTTAGTATGTAGAAACTTAAGCTACTAATAAATATAATTTTAATAAACTTAAAACTGTTTTTAAAACTAGTATATTATATAAAGTTAGGCAGTTTAGTTTTAAGGATAGAGTATAATAATATTAAGCGCTTTTAGTAGCAGTAAAAGCTAGTAATAGACCTAGCTTATATCCTTAAGAAAGTTAATAATATAACCTTTATACTTGTTAAGACCTAACTTTATATAAAGGTCTTATTATATAACTAAGAAATATATTATGATCCAGATGACTAATCAGGGCAAAATATATACCAAAATAATGAGAAAAATCAGGGCTTTCGATTGGTGTGCTTACCTAAGCAAAATGTGGAGAATTGAGCAAGCTCCACATATTAAAGTTTTTTCCTAGCATTAAGCAAGTTCCACATATTAAAGTTTTTTCCTATAAACTTTAAATATTTTCTACTAAGGGAATATTAGTCAGAAAGTCACGTGAACTGGGTTACGTGATGATTATATAATGAGGATTACGTATATTAGATTTTACCCCTCAGTTGGATGATTCATGACACA